>NW_028318197.1:4102500-4435000 GCF_062004578.1 Staurois parvus
CATGTTTGCGATGCCTGGGATTGTTTAGTCTTCTGCTTCTTAGTAAACATGATTTTTCAGACTGTATCCACACAGGTCTTGTAAATGATTTATTACCATGCGGTTCTACATCGTGTCCTGCAGGGGGCAGTACCGCCCATTCTTCCTTGCCCATACAAACAGTGAAAAAAAAAAAAATCAATTAAACAAACATTAATAAAGATAATGTGTGTTTTCTTTCTGTCATATTGTGTAGTATTGTGTGGATGGTTCTGGTGTCCTTTTTCTAACTTCTCTGAAATTCAGAGGAAATGAGATGCATAAAATGAGCATACTCATGCTGGATGTATGCATGTGAATAAATAACAGATGTAAAGGGTAATTTGCAGTCATAAGAATTTTCCCACTTGAATGTTTTCTGATTGCTTCTAAGTTTAGAGTGTTTTGTAACACTTTAATATGTGATTGAAACTATGTATATCAGATGTGTATATATACAGTAAAAATATACTGAGTGTCCTTTATATATGAATTATACAAGAGGCCAGTGTGCCACAAAAGCTTGCACTACCATCTATTTAGTTCGCTAATAAATGGTATCATCCTTAATCCAAACATCTCCTTTGTCAATGGTCAGTACGGTACAACACTCTGCTGATGATATGATTTATAACTAACTAATGTCATCATAAGAAAATTATGAAAATAATATAGAAAATTATAATAGCAATAATAAACATTTCTAAATATAACACAAGTTCATTTCACATCAAAACTACTGTATATTTTTCAGTTACACATACAGGGCTTAGCCACCTGAATGGTAGGGCAGTTTTATTTTATTATTTTTGGGCAAAATTGCTTGTCAGCTTATCGCTGTCAAATGACTGAGTAGCAATGGAGGTTCATTGGTTCACAGTGTCAGACCCTCCAACCTCACCCACTACAGAGGGTTGAGAACACTCTGCTCGTGATCATCTCTTCCTTTCTGATTAGATCATGGGACATTTAAGCAAACCCTTCATAAGAGCTCACTGACTAAGTTCAGGTAATTGTAATCAGGAAGACAGAGAGAGGCTCAGAAGCAGAGTGTTCTGTAACTTATGTAGGGGGGTTCTGATGGAAGGTCTGCAGTCTATTCTCTGTTAATAGCGCTCTTGGAGTGGTTACAACAAGGACATCATGTATCTGAATACCTACGCTTCCATGGACTCCCCTACATAGGAACATCTATGTACACAAGAGGCTATTTACTTGCTAGACAGTATAAAGGTCATGATGCCATAAGACCCACTTCACTGGAATGTAGATCTACTATTAGTTGATCAGCACCTGCAGACTGTTCGATGACTGTATAAAATCAGGTTTTTGCTTTCTTTCTAGTGCAATTATTTTTATTGAGATTTTAACAGAGGTAAGAATAACTAGTACTGCGAGCCCAATTTGTAGAGCTACATGGTCACGGTTGTAGTACATAGAGTTTCTTCGACTTTATAGCAGTGCAATGTTTCATCGTTGAGGGAGACAATGGGGCACAACTAAAAAAGTAAGTTCACAGATTTATCAATTGGAATGGAGGTTAGGAAACTTGGGGAGGGTGTAGAAAGTAGGGAAAGGAGAGGGGTAGGGAAGTGAGGGGGCTCTGTGGTGCAGGGAGCCACTTAAAGCCACCTAGGGCTATCTGAAAAACAAGCAAATTAATTCAATGGTTCAGGAGGCGATGATCAAAGCCTGAGGGCAAGTAATGCTGAATCCATGTAGACCACATCTTCTCAAAGAGGGCCATTTTATCATCCAGTATGGCAAAAAGGAAATAAACAAATGACAGATTGCAAGAGAAAGCAGGACCAACCCCAAACAAATCTTCAAATACAGCATATTAATAGCAAAAAGATCCGGACCGAGCATGTAGGCCCTTTACAAAATAATCTAGAGTGGGTGACTGGGGACAAAGAGAAGGCAAATTTATTAAAAACTTTCTTAAGCTCTGTGTATACAAAGGAGCAAGGGGGAGCTCTTGTCCATAACGGGCATGGTATTGACACAGCCCCAGATGATCCACATTGGCTCACAATTGATATGATCCAAAAATATTTAGACAGAATAAAGGTGAATAAAGCACCTGGACCGGATGACATACACCCACGGGTCCTTAAAGAATTGAGTTCTGTCATTTCAAAGCCATTGTTTCTAATTTTTAGGGACTCTTTAATGACTAGCATAGTACCACTGGATTGGCGTAAGTCCAATGTGATGCCAATATTTAAAAAGGGGTCAAAATCTTTACCAAGTAATTATAGACCTGTTAGTTTAACTTCTATAGTTGTGAAGATACTGGAGAGTTTAATAAAAGACCACATAGATGAGTTCTTGCTCGAAAAAAAATATTTTAAGCAACAGACAGCATGGATTCATGAAAGACAGAAGTTGTTAAACAAATCTATTTCTTTTGAGGAGGTGAGCAAAACCTTGGACAGAGGGGTGGCTGTGGATGTGGTACACTCGGATTTTGCAAAAGCATTTGACACAGTTCCCCACACACAGCTACTGTGTAAGGTAAAGTCTACAGGCTTGGAAAAATCTGTATGTAAATGGATAGAAAACTGGCTAAAAGATCGTATTCAGAGAGTAGTGGTTAATGATTCATACTCTGAATGGTCTAGGGTTGTCGGTGGTGTACCCCAAGGTTCAGTTTAGGAACCCTTACTTTTTAATATATTTATAAACTATATAGGGTCTGGGATTATAAATACCATTTCAATCTTTGCAGATGACACCAAGCTGTGCAGTGGAATAACGTCCTTACAGGATGTCTCCAACTTTCAACTTTGGTTTATTTGGTTGCAGTAAAAATTAGTGCAATTTTAAAATTGAGAATGAGTGATTCCTTCTTGTCACTTGAGAAGTTGAACCGCCAGCGTTGCTGAAAAAGCATAGGGAAGAATAAAGTAGGGATACTATGCTGTTTCTTAGTGTGGGAATCATTTAGACATTTTGGCTTAAAACTGCTTTTTTATTCAGTTTTGTATAGAGTGGAGAATGGTGAGAACTTTTATAGGGTTTTTATTGCTGCCTGTGACTCCATTGGTAATTCCCCTCCTGTATAGTCACAGGAAAAGCAACAGAAGCAGAAACATTAATAGAAGAGATTTTTTTGTAGCAGGGTGGAGAGAGGTTGGCATCTAAGACCATACTAGGTTGATTCTCCTCATTTCATGTGAGTTCACCCTAATTGCAATAAAAAATAAACAGAAGTTCTAACCCTTCTCCACTTCATTTAAAGCAAAAGAATTGGACCTGAATAAAAAAAAATACTTTTGACCGACCTGAAGCCATGGTCAAGAAACATTTATGTTCTGAGTCTTCCTTTCTTCTCCAGCAGGGCCCTTCTTCAGGTATCCATGTCACTGTCTACAGGATGCGGAGTCCTGCATTTGGTGGAGGTGGCACTTCCAGCAGCAGGGTCCTTTCAGATTTCTTCAGAAACTTGGAAGTGGTGAAGGGACTGGTCCCAGAAGAATTAACAAGGTGATGGTACTTGTCCCAGTAGAAGGATGGTGAAGTGGCCAGTCCCCAGGGCAGGAAACAACTCTTCCTCTTAAAAGAAACTGCAGCGTAGAGAGGGTGCATTACAGGATGACCTACAAAGAGGTAAGAAAAAGGAGCCTTGTCCAGTAAGGTCATACATTTAGAGCGGTCTGTCGAAATTAGTTTTTTGCCTGGAGTTGAGCTTTAACCTATATCTTCAAAAATAAGGTGAAACCAAGTGAAAAGATACAACAGAATTCAAAAAATCTGTATGGCAAAGAGTGTCTGTGTACAGTGTGACAACATCTGGGACTAAAGGTCCTGTCAGTGTATTGAAAATACACAAAGAGATTTGTGATGGTTTCCTGCATGTCATTGGCTCACATAAACATATAAAATAAAAAAAAAATGAAATACATAGTTTTTTCACCCATAGTTTCAACTTTCTATTTACCAAATGTTCAAGTATTAGATATGTACTGTATACCCAAATTCATACAGGCCCATCTCTCTTTTGCAGTATGACATTAAAATCCTAACAAAGATCCTTGCTCTTAGACTCAATAAGGTCATAACATCTATAGTCCACTCAGACCAAGCAGGCTTCATGCCTCAAAAATCTACTTCAGTCAACCTGCGTAGATTATTTGTGAATATACAGACCCCCTGCTGACAATACGGGCTCTAGGGAATTGCTATCGTTTGATGTGACAAAAGCCTTCAACAGCATTGAATGGAACTAGCTGTGGAGGGTTCTAGAACGTTTTGGTTTTGGAGAGGTTTTTATAGCATGGGTTAAACTTCTTTACCATGCCTGTAACGCAGTGATCAGACAAGGTGAAGAGGTTTCCTCAAACTTTGCCTTAGCAAGAGGAACAAAACAGGGCTGCCCCTCTCGCCCTTATTATTCTCTCTTGCCATAAAGTCCTTGGAGGTTTTACTCTGACACAGTGAGGAGGTTGTGAGGTTCCATTATGGTTTTCTTCAAGAAAAGCTAATGATTTATGCAGATGACATGCTGCTACTCCTTGATGATACTGGTGTTTCGTTAAGGGCGGCAATGATTATAATATCCCGGTTTGGGGAATTTTCAGGTTTGGTCATTAACTGGTCCAAATCAGCTCTACTGCCATTGGATGGCAGTACTGATTCAGCCTTGCCAATTATTGTCCAGTACAAATTGTATCTTCCTTTAAATACCTAGGTATTCAGATCACTGCAAATCTACTAGACAATTGTCAGTTGAACATTATTCCTTTGCATTCTCGTTTTCAGGAGAAAGTGAAACTGTGGAATAAATTCTGTCTCTCCTTGATTGGTCAAACCAATGATCTTTATGCCGCAGGTATTATTTTTTCTACATAACACCCCAGTGGGGATTCCTCTAAGGATATTTCATCCTATAAACATGATATTTTTGCCGTTGTGGAAAAACTGGTCACCAAGAATTAAACTAGAGCAGTTGCAGTATCCTAAGGATACGGGGGGGGGGGGGGGGGTAGCACTTCCCAATCCCTGGTTATACTACTTGATGGCCCAGTTGCAGCACATTACCAAGGGAATGGTTATGCATGACCCGGACTCATCGGACGAGTCGACTGTTCGGGTCATTCTACCTCATATTATGTTAATGAATACAGTACATACCTAGAGGGCCACCCATGCAAGGCTGGTTCAATCTGGGAGAGGGACATAGGGATGTTTGAGGAGGAGCAATGGGATGCAGCGTTACAATCAGTACAGCTAAGCTCCCTCAATGTGTCTCACAGTTTATCCCAACTTTATATTCTTTTTAAGTGTACACTACACCCCAGCTAAACTCCATGCCATGGGGCAGCGTGATGACCCACTCTGTAATAAATGCAAGAGGGATCATGGAGATCTCATTCACTTGCTTTGGCAATGTCCCAAATTTCATCAACACTGGGAGCCAGTAGAAGACACCCTTAACACTGTTTTTCAAACAACCATAAATTTAGACCCGAATCATTGCATATTGGGAATTCTGGTTGTTGGTAATTTATCTTGGTATCAGATTGAGGCATTATCCAAAATGCTATTTCAGGCTCGTAGATTGCTTCTTTAGTACTGGAAGCTGAAGACTCCTCTAACTAAAGAGGAATGGATTTGTGCTGTAGGGAACATTTTATGCTATGTTAAGTTAATATACCTCCACTATAGATTACCAGGAAAGTTCGAAAAATTGTGGGAACCCTGGTTGACTTCCCCAGATCTAGCTCCATTGAATTTGGTTTTACACAGGTTATTGTAACTCTATAGTGTTTAAGTGAATGGAAATACCTTAAACAGCGCCCTCAACCTATATATACCCTTAAATTAAAAAATATATATATTCAATTAAATCAAATTATATATAAAAGAAAATAAAAGAAAAAACTGCCACCAAATAAAATAAAAGTGCCAAAATCGGTGAAATATCAAGACAATCAAGAAAAGTCCATGATAAGGTGTAGTCCATACATAATTTCTTCAGATAGTATATATTCACCACAACTGTGAATTCCTGTGTGCTCAACACCCCATCAAAGTGCTAACTCACCAGGTGCTGGTGTTTAATCAGCATATCACTCAAATATCTGTAGATGTGGAAGACTCAGCAAAAAAACGATTACTCCAGATAATAATCATTCATCAGATGGTTGATCCAATTATACTCCGTCAAGGTAAATATAATCCATATGTGGATAAATAAAGAACACTCGCCATAGCATAATATCGTTTGACTATTTATTGTATCAAAATCCCCCCTTAAAATCAAACTCACAATATGTAAGGTAAAAAACCAGCATTCATTGATATATATAGCTGCAAACAGTCTGCTACCAATCTCCAGCTCTCACAGTGGCGTCTCACCAGCCGTTCTCAGCAACAGATGACATGGTTGCGGTCACATGGTCCAGTCTGTTTATGGCGGAATGGGAAGACCGTCATGTGGTTTAACCTCCTCGGCGGTGTGATTATTTCCGATTTTTTTGTGCTGAAAGCGGTACCATTTTTTTGCATGGAAATATGTAGTTTTTTATTGTAGGCTGTAATTTTTAGGAATAACTCACTGAAATCTGCCCGAACAAGAGTCTAGTAAACATCCCGGGTAGGATAAAATTTGAAACACGAAATCATAAATTATAATTTAATAAATAATCATAAAAAATAATAATATAATAATAATACATTTAATTCAATAATATAATCAAACCAAAAACACTGAAATTTGAAATACAGAGGCAAATTCGCACATCACTGATTGTATAATAATAATAATTCAGTGTCTGATGACGAATTTCCCCACGAATCATTATCACTCAATTCTGCAAGTGGTTCTGATTTACTATCGCTGTTCTCTAGCTGGTCTAAAACCGCTTTTGACGTAAAGGGACGCTTTTTGGACGCCATGGACTTTTCTAAGTTTCCAGGCAGAAAGAACAGTCAAAATGCAGGCAGGGGACAGGACAAAGCAGTAGGGACAAAATGTATGTGAAATGCATTGAAACAGCAATGTTTTACTATATAATAGTCATTTTAAAAAAAATGTAATTTTTTTTAAATTTCAAATTTACCGCCGGTTCCGGCGCCCGTACGTCCCGACGTCACAGGAACCGGAACACGGAAGCCGGATACCGGAATCGGCCGGAGGAGTTGGCCAAGGACGCTGCAGGGGACACATCATGGGAGCGAAGGACAAGGTAAGTGCTGCAGGGACTCCCAGAGCAACGCCGCATGGTAAGCCCGAGTGTAGCTCGGGGTTACCGCTCTTGGTACTGACATTTTACCCCGAGCTACACTCGGGAATACCGCTAAGGAGGTTAACCATGGTCATAAATAGATTCTGCTGTACAAGAGATTTATAGATGATCTGCTCCTCTTATGGGCAGGATCTGAAGATGATTTAGTTGTCTTCCTTAACCACTTGCCTACCAGGCACTTATACCCCCTTCCTTACCAGGCCAATTTTCAGCTTTCAGCGCTGCTGCACTTTGATTGACAATTGCGCAGTCATGCAACATTGTACCCATATGAAATTTTGATCATTTTTTTCTCACAAATAGAGCTTTCTTTTGGTGGTATTTAATCGCCACTGGGCGCTTTACTTTTTGCGCTATAAATTAAAAAAAGTGCAAAAAATTTGAAAAAAAAAAAAAAGTTTATTTGTTTCTTTTATAAAATTTTTCAAACAGGTATTTTTTCTCCTTCACTGATTTGCGTTGATGAGGCGGCACTGATGGGCACTGATAGGCGGCACTGATGGGCACTGATAGGCAGCACTAAAGGGCACTGATAGGCAGTACTAATGAGGTGGCACGGATAGGCGGCACTGATAGACAGCACTAATTAGGGGTCACGGATAGGCGGCACTGATATGCAGCACTGATAGGCGGCACTGATAGGTGACACTGATGATGGGTACTGATAGACGGCACTGACTGGCATCACTTCTGGGCACTGACTGGCGGCACTGACTGGCACAACCCCTGGGCACTGACTGGTGGCACTGACTGGCAGCACTGCTGGGCTGCACTGGTGGGTGGCACTGGTGGGCAGCACTGGTGGGTGGGCACAGGTGGGTGGCACTGGTGGGCACAGGTGGGTGGCACAGGTGGGTACAGGTGGGTGGGCACAGGTGGGTGGCACTGCTGGGCACATGTAGGTGGCACTTCTGGGCACAGGTAGGTGGCACTGCAGAGTGGCACAGGTGGGTGCACTGCTGGGCACAGGTGGGGGCACTGCTGGGCACAGGTGGGGGCACTGCTGGGAATGGGTGGGCGGGGCTAGTGGGCGCACTGCTGGGCGGAACTTGCGGGTGTCACTGCTGGGCACCGATCATCAGGGCAGTGATCATCAGTGCCCTGATGATCGGTGCCGATCCCCGCTCTGACAACTGCCGGTTCTCGGCAGTACTTTCCTCACGATCAGACAGCGTGAGGAAAGTGCAGCCGAGAACCGGCACTTGCATTTCCCTGTGATCAGCGTGTCATTGGACACCGCTGATCACGTGGTAAAAGGCCGGTGGGATCGGCCTTTCACCACATCACGTGATCAGCTGTGTCCGTAGGACACAGCGATCACGGAGATCGCCGGGTGCGCGCCCCCTGGGGCGCGCAGGAGAGCGCGTTCTGGGAGGACGTCATATGACGTCCACTCAGAACTGGCCGGCCGCGGTGAAGCCGTCATTCGGCTATGCGCGGTCGGCAAGAGGTTAAGGGATTGAACAATAATCAGAACATTAAGCTTGATTATCAATACAGTTTAGAAGCTATTCACTTTTTGGATTCAATGATCTTTAGGAGAGATGACACTTTATTAACTAAAACCTACTTTAAACCTACTGATCATAATAGTTATCTCCCATGGTTCAGTGGACATCACCCACTATGGCTTAAAAATATCCCTAAAGGTCAGATTATGAGACTCAGGAGGAATTGCTGCCAGGATAGTGATTTCTTAGACCAATCAGAAACTATTATGGGTAGATTTGTGGATAAAGGTTATAATCAAAAATTTCTCTGAGAGGCTGTGAATGAAGTATTTGGAATACCCAGGGAGCAACGTCTTGGAGAAAAACCAAAGGTTGAGTTGAATGATAAACATCACTGGGGTTTCATATCAAATTTTCATGCACAATTTAGAGAATTGGAAAGTATATTTAGTAGGCATTGGCATATATTAAATATGGATAGAGTACTGGGATCTGTCATTTCTGAGAAAGCTAGTTTATTTATAGGAAAGCCCCTACAATTGGGGATAAAGTAGTTAAAAGGAATTCGAATCCCCCCCCAAAAATTTGGAAGGTTTTGGGATAAAAAAGGTTTCTTTTCATGCTAAAAATGGTCAGCGTGTAACATAGTTACGAATAAATGTAATGGACTTACCAAATTCCTTTCTAACTCTAATGGAAAGGAGTTTGATATAACCACTTTCATTACATGTGAAACTACCACATAATATATGCCCTAGAATGCCCTTGTGGTTTGATTTATATAGGCCGCACTAAAAGACATTTAAGGATTAGAATCCTAGAACATTTGAATAATATATGGAAAGGCTATAAATATAATGTATCTATGCATTTCAGAAAATACCATAAATTGAGATCCTTCCTATATTAAATTTTGGGGAATAGACACCATTCCCCGTATGTGGCGTGGATCAAATAAATGTGAAACGAGGTGGATTTATCTGACTGACGCTTTGACCCCTAATGGCCTAAATGTTGAACTGGATTTAAATTGTTTTATTAGTGATTACTAATTTATGAATCATTTATTGTTTTTTAATTTTATTTAATTGTTTTTTACATTTTATTTCATTTATTTTACATATATATGTTTGTATAATTGTATTATTTGTTTTAGGAGTTCTGTAACATTGTGATATTGCTGGTCACCTTTTATGCACTGAGAAAAGTTTGACGATCAATAAGTTGTCTGACCACATGATGGCAGTAGGGAGCAAGTTTTTTTGTTCCCCCTCCTGATATATAGTCTAATTGAGGCAGATCAGTTGAGTACATGCCATTATGTATTCAGTGATTAGATGACGGTGGTGGGTCTATTGAGCTGACCTATAAGAGTGCGAGTGGCACTATAAAAGACCAAACATCTGCATGCTGATCACACCCTCAAACGAAGTCGTGTGACGAAACGCATAAGGGCGGATCAAGCAGTGACGTCATCGCGTACGCCGATACCACCTGGCTGGGCCATGTAACCGCAACCATGTCATCTGTTTCTGAGAGTGGCTTGCGAGACACCACTGTGAGAGCTGGAGATTGTTAGCAGACTGTTTGCAGCTATATATATCAATGAATTAAGATAACAACACATGCAGCGCTATAAATGGTTAATATAAAGTAACATATAAGGTAATACGTGGTGGACTACTAGTGCTTAGTGGTGATTGATAAGTGTCCTCATAACATAATGCAATAGTCCCAATAAACTGTGCAAAACGTGGTTGACTCCGTGCTGAAAAGTGTCTAATATTATGCACTCACCAGAAAGCGCATAATATGCGCATTTGAGTTGTCAGACCACTCCTGGTCCCAGAAAGTTGAACCTGTATGGATCATCTGGCAAGCTGTCACTCTGAGAAAAAACTTTTCCTTGGCCAGCAGGGGGATTCCCGACATCCAGAGACCCTTATAGGACTGATCCAGGTTCCTTAACCAGGGCACTCATATGAAGTATCCACCTTAAGAGAGGGGGGGCTTGACCAAAAAGCCCACCCCAAAAAATACTGATAGTGTAGTATGTTTCAACAAAATCCTTTATTGTAGAGTAAAAAACACACAGGTCACTCACAGGGTTTCCCAGAGTCAAAGATGGCCGCCGGCCTCCACGAGGTACGGAACGGCGTGACGTCACCGGCTAGGCTCCAACCTGACGCGTTTCGTGCGGACGAGCACGTTATCAAAGGGCCCCCCTTTGATAACGTGATTGATTTTTTGGGGTGGGCTTTTTGGTCAAGCCCCCCCTCTCTTAAGGTGGATACTTCATATGAGTGCCCTGGTTAAGGAACCTGGATCAGTCCTATAAGGGTCTCTGGATGTCGGGAATCCCCCTGCTGGCCAAGGAAAAGTTTTTTCTCATCAGAGTGACAGCTTGCCAGATGATCCATACAGGTTCAACTTTCTGGGACCAGGAGTGGTCTGACAACTCAAATGCGCATATTATGCCCTTTCTGGTGAGTGCATAATATTAAACACTTTTCAGCACGGAGTCAACCACGTTTTGCACAGTTTATTGGGACTATTGCATTATGTTATGAGGACACTTATCAATCACCACTAAGCACTAGTAGTCCATCACGTATTACCTTATATGTTACTTTATATTAACCATTTATAGCGCTGCATGTGTTGTTATCTTAGTGTGAAGGTTTGAGGTTTGTGCCTTTCATGCCAGCTGCTTGTTATACATCTCCAAGCGCTCGTTAATTATTCTTTTTTGATATATCAATGAATGCTGGTTTTTTACCTTACATATTGTGAGTTTGATTTTAAGGGGGGATTTTGATACAATAAATAGTCAAACGATATTATTCTATGGCGAGTGTTCTTTATTTATCCGCATATGGATTATACTTACCTTGACGGAGTATAATTGGATCAACCATCTGATGAATGATTATTATCTGGAGTAATCGTTTTTTTGCTGAGTCTTCCACATCTACAGATATTTGAGTGATATGCTGATTAAACACCAGGATCTGGTGAGTTATCACTTTGATGGGGTGTTGAGCACAAAGGAATTCACGGTTGTGGCAAATATATACTATTTGAAGAAATTATATATGGACTACATCCTATCATGGACTTTTTTTGATTGTCTTGATATATCACCGATTTTGGCACTTTTTTTTTTTTCTTATATTTTCTTTTATATATAATTTATATATAATTATTATTTGATTTTATTGAATATATTTTTTTTTATTTAAGGGTATATATAGGTTGAGAGCGCTGTTTATGGTATTTCCATTCATTTATACACTGTTTAATTTTGTTTTAAAATAGCGGCTCTAATCAGTAATTTTTGAAATTTTATGTCTTTTCACATCAGTGTGGCGCGATGTTGTAAGCCATTGATGGATTAATTTATCAATCTGTCATTGTTGATATATTGGTATTATATACATTTTTTGCTTATACACAAAGTTTTTCTATTGTAACTCTATAAATTGCTTGGATATAGTATGTACTCCCCTGAAAGTCTGGTTTGAAACTGTCTATATCCTGAGATGAAAAGTATTGAGACTTGTATTTCTTTGGATTTTTGTCTCATGTCAGTTGATCCAATGTATATATATCTATCACTGTGCCTTATTGTGCATCTTTTTGTACTGTACACTGCTTTCTTATGGCTACTGGCTGTTCTGTATATACTGAAAATGTTCTGTTTTGTTTTTTTTCAAGTATTGTATGTCTGAGAGTTTAATAAACTTTTAAGTTCTGATTAAAAAAAACATATGTACTGTATAAAATCAAACTACATTATATAAATACAGGGGCGGACTGACCATTTGGAAACTCAGGCACTGCCCGAGGGCCCGGGGTCAGTACGGGGCCCCATGAGATGCCCCTGGTACCTTTTTCATAGACTTTTTTGAGTTTGGGCAAGGACACAGGGGCCCCATGATCCCCTATTGCCCGGTGGCCCCATGAGTTGTCAGTCCACCCCTGTATAAATATTGCATTTGATATACATGTACATGGTACTGGTATTTTGGCCAAAAAAGTCAGTAATTAGTAGGTTCAATTTTTATAAAAAATTTGTATCCAAACGTGGATTATGCACATTTAGTTGCCCCACTCCCGTGTTCCTGCCTATCATTAACCTCTACTGATTATTTAATGATGGAGACACACGTATTTTCACCTTTAATTATAACGAGTAGGTACTGACATCCTCTATTCTGCTTTCTTTCTGTACTGCGCTGTGTCCTTAACAGGCAGGTTTGCAGCCTTTTCTTATAGTTCACATTGTTTGAAGCAGTCATCTTCTCTGCAGAGGGCTTCTTTACTTAGGAGAACAGAAAAAGAAACATAATTGCGCAGATAGGTGAGGATTAAATTGCTTTCACCCTAGAAAAACATCTGTGTGTAATAAACAGGGTTACAAGAGAAAAGAATCAATAAATAGACACTGACAACTCATGTCATTTACAAGTTGTCATTGTGGTGCTATGGCAATGCCAGTTTCCATTCATGTCCCAGTTATACAGGGTACAAACTAGAAACGTAGACACAGGCCTTCTAGGCACAACATACCATCTTATATTCCTCTGCTGGCCTTAGTGTGAACATTCTACCAAGAAAACTAGGAATAGCGTAATGAAAATTCCTGCTGAAACCATAAACTAGGAGATGGCAAGGCTTTAATCCAATCCAATCTAAATGTATTTATTATATAGTCATTTCATCTTTGTGATAAAATTGGGGCAGATTGCTGAAACATGTCACATCTAAAATGTACAAATGCAATTGTCTTTCGAAAGTCAAAGTTAAATATAGCTGTTAAATGTAATAGTTAACTCTGCCAAGTTATTAAAAGGGTTAACACAAAACTGGTTTGGCAATATTTGGTATACGCTGAAGAATAAGGTTCCATTTACAATCTTGTGCTGCAGTAATGAGATAAAAAACCGTTACTACATGTTACTGTACACGTTATACCCTGTGCTTTGTGTTGTGGTGCTATTATTTAGAAATCATAAGTACAGTAGGTGCCAACAGACCTGCACTGTGACATACACTGTGTGTTGCAGTGCTCTGCATTTAAAAATGCTACAGTTTGAGGTTTTTTTCAATGTATTATTTATTTATTACTTGTACTTATATAGTGCTGTCAATATACGCAGCTCTTTATATATATATATTGTACATTGACATTATGCTGTGCTGTGCATTGGCAGACTATTCAGAGCGCTGCGCAAACTGTTGGTGCTATGTAAATCCTGTATAATAATAATATGAATAAATGATTATTATCACGTGTGCAATACTGCACAGCAACTGAACACAACAATGGGGCTTTAATTCTTAACCCTTTGAGGACCAAGGGACGCATTTGTCCCATGTTTGTAAATGCGTGTATCATCTGATTAAGAACTTAAAACTCTTTTTTTTTTTTGGTTTTAGTCAAAATATTAGTTCTTATCAACAAACAACAAATCGATCTAGCTTTTTGCCAGTTATTTCATGAAATGGCTTAGTTACAGCAACTGAAGTGTACGAACTTTAAAAACAAACAAATTGATTCTTTTGGCGTTCCAAAACCTTACGGTCCTCAAAGGGTTAACAGTTACTTATATCTCTGGGGAACACAGTTGGCGAGATTCAGGCACTTGAATCCTTGGGTCCATACTCATGCAGTGGCAGTTATAAGGGGTTCTCACTCTCCCCACTTTTTTGTATATCATGCATTGAAAATGCAAAATGGGGAGTTGGAACATAAAGAGGTTGGCAAGAACACCCAAAACTCCCAAATGGACAATAAATAATGGCAGGCAGACTTTGCTGTTGAAACATCTAAGACAGGGGTGTCAAACGCCATTTTATCACGGGCCGTATCAGCATTATGGTTGCCCTCAATGGGCCGGTTGTATCTGTAAGACTAGATGTGCAGAGCACCCCACCCCCCATAACATCAGATGTCAAGAATCCCTCACCCTACTTGACATCACTGTGCACCCCCTTTGGGGCACAGCTGGAAAGCAGAAAATGCAGTAGTGGGAGCTGGAACATACAAAGGTTGGCAAGAACACCCAAAACTCCCAAATGGACAATAAATAATGGCAGGCAGACTTTGCTGTTGAAGCATCTAAGACATGGGTGTCAAAATCCATTTCATCATGGGCCGTATCAGCATTAAGGTTGCCCTCAAAGGGCCGGTTGTATCTGTAAGACTAGATGTGCAGAGCACCCCACCCCCCATTACATCAGATGTCAAGAATCCCTCACCCTCCCTAACAACACCATGCACCCCTTTTGGGGCAGAGCTGGAAAGAAGAAAGTGCAGAGGCTGGAGGAGGACCAGAGGAGGAGTGGAGTCAGTTACCAGAATCTGCTGAATGCTGAGAGCAGGGGAGGCAGAGATGAGGGGATGCTGCACTGAGCAAGTGCAGGATTTGGCAGAGGAGTTCTATTCTTCTCTCTACTGCCCACTGCTGAGACAAGGTGGGGGCAGAGACAAGGATGTACCAGCAGGAGATGTGCAAGGGCCACATGAAATGGCCAGGAGGGCCTTGTGTTTGACAGCTGTGATCTAAGGCATACAATATGTCTGACTCAGCCCACATACAACAAGAATATCAGTTTTGGGCAGAATACCATCTTAAAAAAGAAAAAATATAGGCATGTTTGAACATTTTAGTGCACTGATCTTCTACCCTTCTTGTACCCTCCAACATTTGTAGAGTGCTGTATAGCAGTATTAGAGTGTTAGCCCCCAAATATAAGGCCCAAGGAAGTGATCTATGTGGTCCTGAAAGCTTACATCTTTAATAATGTGAGTTTGCCAATAAAAAGTATCAAACTTTCTAAAGTGCTGTATACAGATTCTTGAACCTCATCAATACCCCCTATTCTCCAATGCATCCCATACTGAGCGCTGATGTCTTATTAGATCATTTCAGCAAGATGAACAGGATATCAATGTGTACCTTACAGGCCTATAGTAGATCAATTTGGGGAAAGTTAATCAGCCAGTGTGTATTTTTCTTTCTGATATCTGATAGATTAGTCTTCCCTAAGGTAAAAGGTGGGGGCAACTGCTGGGTACCCATATACCTATATATAATTCAAGCTAATATGTCTACGCCTATGCAGAGATTTATGCCATCCACTGACCACCTTTCAGTGTATTAGAGTTATAATATACATCTTCTTTGCTGCTTCAGCCCTGGAAAAGTTTCCACATTTCAGATATCTCATCAAATTAACATGGACTATGGAACAAGCTGCAGAGATAACAGAAGAAGCCAAAAAACACTGACATATCAATAACAAAATAATATTGGCTTCTGGAAAATCTATTTTTATAGATTATGATTTTTTTTTTCCTTTACATTTTATTGATGTTTAAATATCTTTTTTTTTTTTACACAATTTTTTACACAAGTGCACATTTATATCCATATATATATATATACATATATATATATTTACATATGTTTACAAAGCCGGATGGAACGCACGCTGGAACGTAGCGGCGGCGTGGCCGTGATGACGTCAGATCCCAGGGTGCACTGCGACGCGTTTCGGAGCATGCACTGGCCGTGGAAGGCGGAAGTGCACTCCTTTTTCAAGCACTGCTTGAAAAAGGAGTGCACTTCCGCCTTCCACGGCCAGTGCATGCTCCGAAACGCGTCGCAGTGCACCCTGGGATCTGACGTCATCACGGCCACGCCGCCGCTACGTTCCAGCGTGCGTTCCATCCGGCTTTGAGGGAGGACGTGCATGAAGGCTGGCCTCACCGCTGTTCCCCCTCCAGCCACCACGCTGTTCCAGCCAAGAGCTGACCTCCCCACATCGCAGAGAGATGACGGCTCTTCACCCGGGTTACCACCCCACCGTTAACTATTGTTAACCACGGTTTTTATGCTTATGATTACTTCACACATGTGAGTGTTTCTACATTTAGACTTGAATTAAAAGACTTATTGCACTTAGAGGCGCTTCTCTCCTTTTTCTCTAATAAAATTTAGAAACATCTTAAAAAATGTTTCAAAGGTTACCATGGACCAGAAATTCATACTGAAACTAATAAAAATGGGACTTTGTCCCTTCTAGAGGGATAGCCCCATTCTTTTTATAGATAGTTGTTTTGGGTTTGAATCTTCAGTATAAATTTCCGGTCCATGGTAGTCTTTAAAACAGTATACATTTTATTTGAGTTATTCCTTATACCAAATTCCCAGGTGAGGTTTAGATACGTCATGATGATACATCAACACACCTAAAGGAATAAATCCTATATATAAATTGTACTTTTTACCTTCCATTAAAGTGGGGGTCAAATCATGTTGAGTTACCATCTGATTTTCAGATGGAGTCAGCTGGTATGTTTATGAGCGTGAAAGATATACCTATTTCCATAAATACTTAATGTTAGGAGACTTATGATGCATGAGACTTATTCACTGAGTGTTGTGCACTGCTGTAACAAATATGCTGCTCATTATATGTGTTTTATTTCATATATGTATGTTTGCCCATTTTCTTGCACCATATTAGTATTTTGTATAATAGTTTTATCTACTTTTGGATGTTATAGTGCAGAGTTTCTTGTACATACATGACTGGACCCTCGGCCAAATCGTCTTTTTTGTCTTTACACCTGAGTTTTCTGTGTACTTCCCAGAGGAACCATGTGTAAGAAGATGCCGATTAGTCTTCTGGCCGCCTGCAAGCAGAAGTGATGATAAAGCTGGATAAAGTATACATGGCTTAAAGGAGTGTGTATCGTACGGAGGTGGTGGGGGTGTGCAGGGCCAACCTGCAGCTGTATGCTAATAGGGTAAAAAATCCACTGCCTCCCTACATTAAACAAGCAGGCGCTAGGAGCACACATCATTGAACAAACATAGAGTCCTAGGAATGAACAAAAATGAAATAACATCAATGTACAAACAGCCAGGGGAAGCATGGAAAAGGAACAAGAGAGGGAGGCCGAGGCACCAGCAGTTCTGTGCCTGCATGTGGCCATGTTTGTTCTTGAATTTCCATAGTGATTGAAGAGCCGGTAAACGATCTAAATTGTGAAGCCTCAACAACCTGTTCCATGCACAAGACAAGAACAATCAACGTGTCACAGGCACGCATGCCTCAATTCTTGATACATTGTGAAGGCATTGTCCACTCCATCCTTTTTCAGACTAATGGATGCACCAAGTGACTTTGATTCTCTCTCCCTGAGTGGGGATCATTGTCTTTTTTTCTGGTGCTGCATTAATAATTTCTCCAAGAGAGGACAAACGGGGTTTTTTTGTGTGATTTTGTCTTTAAGATATATTAGGGTAGTTCTTAACCCAATCATGAACATATATCATATTTACAAGTACTTTTAAAAATAAGTTTCAATATTTTGATTTCTGTAGCTTTCATTTAGATATTACCTGGTAATCCTGCCATAAAAATCCTTGTGCATGCATTACCTTAAATGGGGTGGCAACGCTATGTCTCTTCTCCTAATTGAGCTCCTGTGTTGTCACCCTGTCACAGCTATAAGCAATCATGCCAACACTCATCACATAGGCACATTTTGCTATTGTCACCAACAGCAATCCCATTCAGAGAAATGCCATGCAACTGATGTTGGAGCAAGTGCATGTAGACAAGAAGTGGCCGCAAAGAGGGTATAAGAGATTAGCAGCACTGAGATGCAAAAAAAGTATGGCAAACATGGAAATAGTAAAAAAGCACAGTGATTGAGCTTTAGAAAATTAAATGTCATCCAGTTCAAGTTTACATGTACTTTCATCTGTTTAAAATGGTTTTCCTATGACCGGGCTAAGGCTGGGCCTCTCATTTCATAGGAAGGACTGAATAGAGGCAACAGATTGCAATGTGTATTGTTCAGCAAATTCCTAATGTACTCCCCCCCCCCCCTTTCAATACGGACCCTCATTGGGGTTTTTTTTATTCATTCATTCCTTATTTCTCTGTCTCTGCCTATTAATTTCCCTTTCTCCCTTTTCCCTGTTCATTCCATTCTATTATGAATGTAATTATTTAAACGGGAGATCTATTGCAGCTTTATGCTAATGAGCTGAACAAAAGAGAGGGGTCTGGGGAGGGGGGTAAGGTGAACCGCAAAAGAAATGAAATTGGAAGGCAGGAGGAGGGGGGCTTGGGTAGGAAAGCACAGGGGTTGTCTATGTGTGTGTGTGCATGATTATGTGAGACAATTTTCTACGTGCTGCTAGATAATAAATTGTACTCACATCCGCATTGACAAATCAAAGTTTAGGGTGAAGGGCCTGTTTACTGGTTTTCAAGGGATTTGATGTGCATCGTAAAAGTAACAGGTTTTGTAACAACTAATAGAACTGTTTGGAAGAAAAAAAAATAATGAGATGAAACAGTTTATGAGGAATAATGGTGAGTATATACACTATCTGAACGCTAACATATAATTTGAAGACATTTGAAGAATTTAACTGCTAAAAATGTAACAAATTCATGAACAAGTGTAAAGAAAACAGACAATTAGAAATGGACTTCTCTAGACTGGTAGAGCCTTTCTCAACCTTTGGAACATGAAGGAACCCTTGAAATGCCTTTCAGGTCTCACAAAACTCTTGCTTATTATATCTACAGCTCAAGTCCATCTAGTTCACCCAAAAGAAATATAATATATAAATAGAAAACCTCCATATACACAATCCTATACCCACAGTTGATTCAGAGGAAGGCAAAAAAGACCTCAATACCACATGATCCAATTTGCTCCAGTGAGGGAAAAAAAAATACTTTCTGATCCCCTGGGAGGCAATTGGATATTATTGGGATCACCAATTTCAGGTGTTAATACCTATACGTAAATGTTAATATGTTAACATGAGGACTTTTCGATATGACCAAAATATTTAAAAAAAACAATGAAATTAAACAGATAATAAAGCCAGAAAAGAAAGGCAGGCAATGAAAATTGTAGTCTTCTCTAACATTGGTGGTCAGTGAAGAAATGTATGCATATATTGAAGGTCATTCAAATGTCCCCTTATATTAGTTCATAGAAAGTCCAATGGGAGCACTAAACAAGAGTACAAGAGTCCAAAGTTTTTTTAAATGCTAAAATTGGTTGATAACAGAAAAAAAATTCATTGTGTTTTGGGGCCAAACAGAGCTCCTCTTCATCTGAATTTAGGAATTTTGACTGTGCTTACATGGACTTAGATAAGCAGATACCAGACAAATCTGTACTGTGGTTTTCTTCCCGGAACAGTTTCAGCAGGCAGGATATATCAATGTTAAGTTCTGCACTTGTCGACACTGGCATAACCTACCTTCTGAAACTGTTCCAAGAAGAAAACCCCAGTAGAGATTTGTCTTGTATCAGCCTATCTGAGTCCATTTAGGCACAGTCAAACTTCCTGAGCCCTGTTAAAGGAAGGAGTTTTTTTGTTCCCGAAACACATTTGATTTTTTCTGCTATGAACTAATTGTATTATTAAAAACTTTGCATCCTTGTTTGTTTGTCATTCTCTTTGGACTGTATATACCAGGGTTTCTCAACCAGGGTTCCATGGAACTATGGGTTCCTCCAAAGGTTGCTAGGTGTTCCTTGAGCAATAAGCGATTTCTGCCTCTCAGATTCAGTTCCCACTAATTTCATTGATCTCTTTAGCTATATGTAAAGGTTGTAATTCTTCCCACTGTCCAGATGTGTAGGGATCATTCTTTCCACTGACCATAGCACTAGTGTATCATGAGTTGTAGCTATAGTAATTTTTATCAGGGGTTCCCTTAGACTGCAAAGTTATTTCAAGGGTTCCTCTGTATTGAAAAGGTTGCAAAAGGCTAGTACAGTATATACTGTGGATTCTCAATTCTGGGATTGCCCTCATTTATAAGGGGTGTCTTTGTTTTGTGGAGTGCAGCCAAACCTGAACAAGCATACCCAGTGATAATTCAATTGACCCATTGGAAAACTGTATCCAGTGCCTCATTTTTAATTGTGTTCCCTTACATTAGCTGTCAGTGAATTGCTCCTTTACATTGGAGGTAAGTGGAGAAGGGCTACCCTTACTAGTGATCAATGGGAAAAGGGCTTTTTTACGTTGGTGGTCAGTGGGATAAATGCCACTGTTAGGCTCGGTTCATACTAGTGAGGGCTGCTTATGGGCTGCAGTGCCACGTGAACCGCAGAAAAAAGGTGCATGCACCTTTTCAAAAACGCAGCCTCAGGGAAACAGCATAGTCTTTTTGACCATGCAGTTTCTCTACAGTTCCCACACCCGCGATCGCGCTGCGGGCTGAGATGCATGGGAGTGCCATTCAGAATGAATGACCACCCTGTATGCCTTGCAATAGCAGCGCGATTCGGCTATGGATGGTTGTGGGTGCAGGAATCAATGCAATTCCTCCACCCGCAACCAGGCCACAGCACACGGACTAGTGTGAGCCAGGTGTTACAGATAGCTAAAATAAAAATTGGCATCAGTCATTACTTATCTGAGGGTCAGAAATGTGTGAATATTGAGGTACCTTAGTTACACCTATTATGTAGGTACCCTTGCCATTTAGGGTAGGGAGTTACTCTACCCTAAATGACAAGCTTTGGAGGTACCCCATTGTTCACCAACCTATGTCAAAATTCCCATTGCACATGTTCCTGGAATAGGCTAAAGCTGGCCATAGATTATGCAATTTTCTTTCCTTCAATCATAGGTTGAAGGAAAGACAATTGCTTTGTTCCTCCATCAACACAGTCAGTGTTGATAGGGGAATCCCTCCCAATGTGCTATTGTATTCTGAGTGGGAGGTGTCTACGCCATCAGAATACAATGATCAAAGCTGATGGTTATCTCCTCCAGCAGTGATTGCATTGCAGGAGGCTATAAAAAAAACCCAACAGTCTGGTTGTACCGAAGTCGATCGATAGCCTGACTTAAGTACAACAAACCTGCTCATAGATGGATCAAAATTTGGCTGGTTCCCTTTGATGTCTATGGCTGGCTTTAGGGATAGTAGGTGCAGAGGCAACAGCCAGCTGGAGACTGGTAACATCAGTGTATATATTTGTCAGCACACCACAGATCTTCAAATAGCATCCAAAGATTTTATTGAAGAATGATCACAGCAGAGAAGTACAATGATTTGGAGCCGCGCAGGACTCCACCCTCATGCATCAGTCACATGCCTTGACGAAGGAGTCCTGCGAGGCTCCGAAATGTTGCACTTCTCTGCTGTGATGTGATCATTCTTCAATTAAACCTTTAGACACTATTTGATGATCCATGGTGTGCAGGCAAATATGTACCCTTACCGGGATTCCTCACAACGCTGGTTGAGAATGGCTGTAATAGATCCTCGGCTGGCATGTTTTCAGTACAGGCTGGTGAGTTGGATCACCCACTGGCTCCTTTGTATCTCTTTGATCACTCTGGAAGTGAAAAAACTCTCTATCACCAATCCAGCTTCCTATGCCTTGGAGCACAGCTACTCCACCTGCTCCCCTCTCTGCATTATAATGGAAAATAAGAGCACTGAGAGGGAGACACCCTTGTAATGTCCCCAGCAGGGAAGACAATGAGACTCGAGCGCAGTGAGGGAGATGCTTTGATTGGCTCTTAAGGTCCAAAAGGTTAAGAGACTCCGACGTGGGATTCATCTAGACTACTTTTACCATAAACTCAAAATGTCTGCTTTGGGTGGCCATACACTTTTAAAAAGAACAGTAATATATATTCTTCCAAAAATGGTGGTATTGGTATTCATTTCAGACTGAGTATTGTTATTTAGCTAACGCCTGCAGGTATCAATGTGTTTCATAGAGTAAAAATAGCTGTGTGCTGTAACAATCACCTTTACAATAGTATATAAAAAGTCAATAAAAGCTTCTGTAGTTTTCATATTTTTTTTTAACCCTTTTGCACTGGTACCTCCCAGCCCTTTAAGGGGTTTTAGATGTTGTAAGGTGGGGGGGGGGGGGGGGGTTTGTGATCATGTGACCACAGAGATTGACTGTCACATAAGTCACATGATCGGAAATCTCCCAATCGCAAGTAGAGATCGGGAGCTTTCCGTTAGCTGCTGTTAACTGTGCTGGGACCATACACAGTGTGCACTCTCGGCACAGTTCTGTTTTTTTGGGGGTACGAATATATGTGGCCTCTCAGGGTTAAGGCTAGGGGTGCCACCTTATCCCTTTAAAACTGAACCCATATTAATTACACAGGTTCTATGGCTGATTAAGGTGGTAATTAAAGTCACTTTAATGCCTTATCTGCATTAAATTAGCCTCAGAACCTGTGCCATTAATGTGTTCAGTTTTAAAGGGATGAGGTGGCAACCCTAGTTAAGGACCACCCGCCCAGAGGCTTCATATATGTGTGCAGCCAGTGGGAAGGAGTTAAAATAATTTTTTATTATGTTTGAATCTGCAATTTTTATTTAAATACCTACTGACCCTACCATGAAGGTCCTTGTTCCTGCCCTGTGTTATGGAGTGACAACGCTCTATACTTGTCTCCTAAATGTGCGTTTGCATTGTCACACTGCCACGTGTGCTTTCAGTGGAAACTAATGCCCCGTACACACGATAAGAAAATCATCCGAAAAAGTTTGCAGAACCACTGATTGAAAGATTTTCTCTTAGTTGATGAGCAGGATATTTTAACCGACGATATTGTGAACAAAAAAATCCGGTTGAAAAATTTGTCATTTCACATATGAACGACCAATTTTCTATGCGGTGGTATGACGGTCGTACGAAAAAAATCTATCAAGCGCTATCACGCATGAGCGGAAACAGAAGATGACCCGGATGTTTATGTCCAAGAAATCTTTGTAAACACGAACGAAAAATCCAAATGTTAAAAGTAGATTGGCCTAATGAGATAATGAAACCAGAATTGTGCATATTATATTTTTATGTATCACTATTTATGTATATAGATAATGTAATATACTATATTATATACTCATTGCTGTTAATTGTTGGGTATATCGCTTGTTCTGGACAGAAGGGCGTGGCTACAAGGTCACACACACACTGCATCACTTCCTCTTGTACGAAAGATGTCAACACTACGTATTACCCAACAAATAATTTTTAAGATTGGTTAATGTGGGCCACGATTTCGACCAACAAACGAACGCCTCTTGGTCATCGGCTGACCGATCGGTCAATTTTCTAATCGTGTATTCCCACTTTAAGAGTGGCTGTTTTCACATCATGCAGGGTCTACGGTTGTCACCCTCAGGGATTCCACCCTGAAAAATTCCTTGCAGCCATTGCTGAAGTATATGCATTAAGAATGTGTCTGCAAAGAGGCTGCATGAGATCAGCAACACTGAGACGTAATAAAGGATGAAAAGAGATGAAACTATATCTATATTCAAACAAAAATGTAAACAAAATAACAAAAAGGGTCAGTCTTGATGGACCACTTGGACTTTTTCTGCCATCACTCTTCTATGGAGAATTAGTATTTAATCACTTTTATAAAAATGTTGGGGATACACAGTGCTTTAGTAAATGAAAGGTCAATCAGCTGGGGTTTAAATCTACTTTTCTTACTGCTGTCTCTGTACTGCTGAATTATAGTTGGATGCTATAGGTTACTGCATACCATTTACCTTTGTATAGTCCTAATCTACATACAGAGGGGAAGGTATATTAATTGTGTCTCACAGCAGGACAATGCTAAACAGAAGCAAAGAGACTGACTAGAGACAGATTTATGAGAATTATGCGTATGATTCATGAATTCCTCTCTTAGCTGCTCTTAAGTAGCACTGCAACGAAAATAAAAGGAAATCTACCCCTGACCGCTACTTGTGTGTCTGTTTGGACAGAGCTGTAGATCATGTTTTTCCTAGTGGGGGTTCAGCACTCAAAGTGCAAGAGTGAACAAGATGGTACCCTTTGAACCTTCTCAGCAAAGTTGGCTATGGGGGCATTTTCTGAAAGTAATGGGCCTGGGTGCAAGATCATAAGTCCTGCCTGTGAAAAACATATAAAAATGGCTGTGGTTTTCATTGCACTGAATATTGGCCATGACTTAAACGGAAGCAGACTGCAGGCCAGGGGCTCAGTAGTAAGTGACGCAATGGCTCAGCAGTAAGCGAGGCAAAGTAAGAGGGGCAAGTAGTAAGTTTTGCAGAGTTCAGGGGTGAGGAGTAAGTGACACAGAGTTCAGGGAGTCAGTAATAAGTGGTCAGGGGTCAGCAGTAAGTGATGCAGTATTCAGGGGTCAGTAGTAAGTGAAGCAGACCTCAGGGGTCAGCAGTAAGTTGTGCAGAGTTCAGGGGTCAGTAGTAGATGAAGCAGAGCTCAGGGGTCAGCAGTAAGTTGTGCAGAGTTCAGGGGTCAGTAGTAAGTGAAGCAGAGCTCAGGGGTCAGCAGTAAGTTGTGCAGAGTTCAGGGGTAAGGATTCAGTAACACAGAATTCAGGGGTCAGTAGTAAGTGGTGCAGAGGGCAGGGGTCAGTAGAGAGTGACGCAGAATTCAGGGGTCAGTAGTGACGCAGAGTTCAGGGGTCAGTCGAGAGTGACGCAGAATTCAGGGGTCAGTAGTGATGCAGAGTTCAGGGGTCAGTAGAGAGTGACGCAGAATTCAGGGGTCAGTAGTGATGCAGAGTTCAGGGGCCAGTAGACAGTGACGCAGAATTCACGGGTCAGTAGTAAGTGACGCAGAGTTCAGGGGTCATTTGTAATTGGTGAAGTGTTCAGTGGTCAGTAGTAAGTGCTGCAGCATTCAGGGTTCAATAGTAAGTGGTGCAGAGTTCAGGAGTCAGTAGTAAGTGGTGCAGAGCTCAGGGGTCAGAAGTGGTGCAGAGTTCAGGGGTCAGAAGTAAATGGTGCAGAGTTCAGGGGTCAGTAGTACGTGGTGCACAGTTCAGGGGTCAGAAGTAAGTGGTGTAGAGTTCAGGGGTCAGTAGTAAGGGATTCAGAGATTAGAGGTAAGCAGTAAGTCATGCAAAGTTCAAAGGTCAGTAAGTGATGCAGAGTTCAGGGGTCAGTAGTAAGTGATGGAGAGTTCAGGGGCCAGTAGTAAGTGATTCAGAGATAAGAGGTAAGTAGTAAGTCATGCAAAGTTCAAAGGTCAGTAGTTTGTGATGCAGAGTTCAGAGATCAGTAAGTGACACAGTTCAGAGGTCAGTAGTAAGTGATGCAGAGTTCAGGGGTCAGTAGTAAGTGATGCAGAGTTCAGGGGTCAGTAGCACGTGAGACAAAGTTCAGAGGTCAGTAGTTTGTCATGCAGAGTTCAGCAGTAAGGGATTCAGAGTTCAGGGGCCAGTAGTAAGTGGTGCAGAGTTCATGGGTAAATAGTAGGTGGTGCAAATTTCGAGTAGTAAGTGATGCAGAGGTTAGTAGTAAGAAAGAGTTCATGGGTCAGTAGTATGTCATGCAGAGTTCAGTGGTAAATAGTAGATGGTGCAGATTTCTGGGGTCAGTAGTAAGTGATGCAAAGTTCAGAGGTAAGTAGTTGATAATGCAGATATCAGGGGTCAGTAGTAAGTGATGCAGAGTTAATTGGTCTGGAGTAATTATTGCAGAGGTGAGAAGTCAGGTGTAAGTGAGGCAGAGTTCATGGGTCAGTAGTAAGTGATGCAGAGCTCAGGGGTCAGTAGTAAGTAATGCAGAGCTCAGGGGTCAGTAGTAAGTAATGCAGAGCTCAGGGGTCAGTAGTAAGCGAGACAAAGTTCAGAGGTCAGTAGTATGTCATGCAGAGTTCATAGCTCAGCAGTAAGGGATTCAGAGTTCAGGGGTCGGTAGTAAGTGATTCATCGTTCAGATGACAGTAGTAAGTGGTACAGAGATCAGGGGTGAATAGTAGATGGTGCAGATTTCCGGGGTCAGTAGTAAGTGATTCATCGTTCAGATGACAGTAGTAAGTGGTGCAGAGATCAGGGTGAATAGTAGATGGTGCAGATTTCTGGGGTCAGTAGTAAGTGATGCAAAGTTCAGAGGTAAGTAGTAGGTAATGCAGATTTCAGGGGTCATTAGTAAGTGGTGCAGATTTCAGGGGTCAGGAGTAATTATTGCAGCATTCAGAGGTCAGTAGTAGATGACACAGAGCTCATGGGTCAGGCTGTACTGTAAGGCTGGGACTACCACTGCTTTACTCTGTGATTTGGATCAGGACAAGCCAGTCTGGGCATTCAGGCAGACATGTGGTACAGTGTGACTGGGTCAGTAAATAGGCACCAGTGGGCAGAGAGAGGAAGAGCTGCAGTAACTTTCCGATATACTCATGGCTGGGCGGTGAGAGGTCTGTGAGAGGCTGAGGGAGCTGCAGGCACCGGGTAGAAACGCTGATCTGATAAAGTGACCACAAGCAGAGTGCAATAAGAGGGTCTTAGCAGCACTGCCGGTGCCATGCTGGGCACATTACATCACTGGTACTGCACAGTGTACATGGACCAGCTGCACAAATCACTCTGGCCGGGGCTGCTGTTTCAAATCGTGGGGCCCCATATAGCCTACCTGACAGGAAAATCCTGAAAATAAAAGAATAATATTTTTGCTGAAAATACACTAAAATCATTAGAAGACACAAACATGATATACCTTACACAATTGCTGCTAAATCTAATAGATATAATTGAGTTATTAAATAAAGCTCTGTCTGTGAATGATGTCTTGGGGCTCATTCACATGGGTGCTATGGCCTGTACAGTGTGAATTAACATTTATTGTGACTGGAGCTGTGTGCAGGCAGGCAATGCTATGCTACATTATGGGGATGCAGCAGCTGAACGAATACAAGTCCTAATTTAACAGGCTGTGGGTGCAGATGTACAGCCTCAAACACAAAAAGTGTGCATTCAGGAACCACTCTCCCACACCTGCACAAGTGTCAAATTAAGAGCTGCAGCTGTGTTCATACTGTATGGAGTCCCCATAGACTGACAGGCAGCTCCAGTCGCACAGTCTGCTCATTTATGCTGTATGGGCCAGAGACAACCTGTGAATGAGCCCTTCATTTTTCAAATTATTTTTTCAAAATTTTTTACAAATTATTTTCACAACACTGCTTGGGGGGCTTTGGGGAAATATCAGGGGTCTAATCAGACCCCCGATGTCTCAGGTAAGAGCAATAAAAGAAGATTGAAGACATAGATCCCCAATATCTTTATCTGCAGCCTCATCTGCACTGAATGAATGAACAGGAAGCACTCTGTAAAGAGGGTTCCCTGTTCATTCACAAACTAAAGTATAGTAAGCACAGTTTATTATTACATCAGTTATGAATGAAAAAAGTTATTGATACTAATATGACATTTTACCGGCTCCCCTGCTCTCCATCCTGGAACAATCACCTTGTACCCCGCAGTAGCTGGCAGCCAGTGGGAGGAAGTAGAGTAGAATTTGGCAGTGCTGCAAATAAAACAGGCACACGGGGGGCTCAGACAGCAGGGGATAGGGGCTCAGGGACTGGGAGAGTGATTGGTGTGCCAGGGGGGAAAAAAATTACTGGAACTGATCCCCCTGAGGCTCCCCCTGCAACAGCTGAAAGATGACTTCTTCTCTTCTCATTTCTGTGGGTTTCAGCTGCTACAGGGCAATCACGGAGGATGGGTTCCAGTAATTTTTCCACACACACCATCATGGCAGCACTGGTCACTTGGATGGGATGCTGTGGTAAGGTTGAACCCCCCTCCCCTTATTTACGCCCATGCAGTTAAAATCTGTCTAATGTCTAATGTGACTTCAAGTTGGGCCCCCTGGGCTGCAAATAAAAATATGCAGCATGTGAAGTGTGCTGTGGCAAAATGGGTGCGTTTCTAATTGCTCTGAATATTAGGCATGGCTTAAAGAAACTTAATTACAGAGTTGGAGTTGACTTAGTAAAAAGTGAGAAAGTGTTGAATAGTGAATGTACAGCACCCATTAGACATTGGGGCACCTGTTCAGAATCATTACTGACCTCTGAACTCTGTGTCACTTACTACTGACCCCTGTGTCATTACTGACCTCTGAATTCTGCACCACTTATTGCTGACCTCTGAACTCTGCCTCGCTTACTACTGAACCATTGTCTCACTACTGCCCCCTGAACTCTGCTTCATTTACTACTGCCCCCTGAACTCTGCTTCACTTATTACTGTCCCCTGATCTCTGCTTCACTTATTACTGATCCCTGAGCTATGCTTCACTTACTACTGCCCCCTGAACTCTGCACCACTTACTACTGACCCCTGAACTCTGTACCACTTACTATTGACCCCTGAACTTTGCACCACTTATTACTGACCCTTGAACTCTGCACCACTTACTACTGACCCCTGAACTCTGCACCACTTACTATTGACCCCTGAACTCTGCACCACTTACTACTGCCCCCTGAACTCTGCTTTGCTTACTACTGACCCCTGAACTCTGCACAACTTACTACTGACCCCTGAACTCTGCACCACTTACTACTGACCGCTGAACTCTGCACCACTTACTACTGCCCCCTGAACTCTGCTTCACTTACTACTGCCCCCTGAACTCTGCTTCGCTTACTACTGACCCCTGAACTCTGCACCACTTATTACTGACCCCTGAACTCTGCACCACTTACTACTGACCCCTGAACTCTGCACAACTTACTACTGACCCCTGAACTCTGCACCACTTACTACTGACCGCTGAACTCTGCACCACTTACTACTGACCCCTGAACTCTGCACCACTTACTACTGACCCCTGAACTCTCCACCACTTACTACTCACCCCTGAACTCTGCACCACTTACTACTGACCCCTGAACTCTGCTTCACTTACTACTGACAGCTGAACCATTACTGAACTCTGAATTTTGCGTCACTTACTACTGACCTCTGAACTCAGAGTCACTTTCTACTGACCCCTAAACTCTACATCACTTATTGCTGACCCCTAAAACATTACCGACCTCTGAATTTTGCATCATTTACTACTGCCCCCTGAACTCTGCTTCACTTTTTACTGCCCCCTGAATTCTGCTTCACTTATTACTGACCCCTGAACTCTGCACCACCTACTACTTACCCCCGAATCATTACTGACCTCTGAAATCTGCATCATTTACTACTGACGCCTTAACTCCGCATCATTTACTGCTGACCCCTGAACCCTGAATCAGGAGACGGGAGAGAAGAGCTGAAGCTGCAGTACCCTGAAAACTGTAAAAAGTCCAAGAGAAGGAGACCAGAGGTAAGCCAATACCCTTTCTGTGTCTCCGCTGCAGCAGATATACTGTTTGTTTATGCCGGAGAATGGGCAGGTGCTAAAGGCTGGCTGGAAGAGTAGGGGGGCAGATTTTCGCAGGTATATAAGCTGCCTGCACATCAAGTGATTAGAACAAATTCACGGCTGCAGTGGAGGTGCCTGGGAACTTTCATTCCCCGATTTCCATTGCAACTGATGAACCCAAAAGCAACCAGCATTTCATAACTTCTGGGTTCGGAGACATCATTCCAAGGCTGTTGTGACTAGGGAAATAGCTAATCAAGAATGATCTGAGCTTTATTAGCTATGGTGGTGGATGAGGTGACAGCAGGGGTCTAATAGAACCCTATGTCTCAATAAAGAGAACCAGTCACCTGCCCATTCTATCACATATGGATTTGTTAGCCCTCTTTCGATAGCAATAAAGTTAAATTAAAAAAGGGTAATAAATAAAAATAATTTGGAAAAATTTAAAAGCAGCCCTGTAGCACTGTACTTGCACAAATGCAAATGAATGCTTACGGCATGCATATGTATGTAAACAGAAATAATGCAATAATGCTAGGGTAATCATTATTGGTTAACTCTAAAAATTATATAGGTAGGCTTTTAAGGAGTTACATATGGACAATTTTGGGTAGCATACTTTTTCGCTATTTCACAAATGCACACAATTTTAAGGCTTGACATGTTTGGTAACTAAATTAGGTATTATATTGTGTTTGTGTGCATTAAAATTAATTGTAGTTTATTCTTTCCTGGAAATATGCGTTTGATAAATAGTTGTGCAAATATAATTTTTTTTTGTCTGGGTTGAAATATTATTAAATATATTTATTTATTTATTTATTCATTTATTAAATATAAACTGCTAAATACCTTTTCTCATCTGCAGTTAGAGCAGTCTTGTGACTTCTGTCAGTGTCCATCAGAGCACTGGTTAAAGCTTGTAGGAGGAGTTTTCTTTAGGAAAATGCAGAACCCCTGACCTTTGTCTGGACAGTGATGGATGGCCCTGTGCTGATCACATGCACTCTCCCAAGAAAAAAAAGAACTTTCTAGCAATACACACCAAATTGAGCATGTGCAGAGTGTCTCAACACTATGTCTTATCAGGAGATAAGAGGGAGACAGTGGAATAAGGAGAGAATCAGAGAAGTCTGCATCAAGCATCCTTTTTACACAATGCAGAGGATTAACCCCTTAGGTTCCACACTGAGTATAACAAGCATGCTTTACTGCATATTTTACAGTTGTGGGTTTAGTAACACTTTAGGTCTTCAGATTCTGGCCTGTATGTTTGGTCTAGTGATGGAGCTGAGACTGGCTCACTAGACCAGCAACTGGTACACCCGGGATTGGGGCAGAGAAGTGGATTTTCAGAGCAGTGGATTTTCAGAGCAGTGCTCTTCATGGAATTCTTGATATTTTTAGAATTGAAACAAGCATGCAGCAAGTGAAGTTAGAATTCTTTAAAAGCGTACTAATTCCCAATTAGCAAAGTGAAGCCAATGGTTCAACAAGACAGCCAGGTGACTAACATTTTCAGAAGTCAGATATGTAAGATTTGAGTAAGTACAGTTTTCTCCATTGATTTGTAAGATTTGAGTAGGTACAGCCTATCTCCACGCAAAATTACAACCTCCTCTTCTATTTCACTTCCCCACCACCAAATAAAAAAAATATTTGTTTGTAAAAAACCATTCATACGCCCTTTTGTACTTGAATCTGCTATCAGGTGACCCTACACAGTGCCTCTATGAAGAGTAAAGACAATTTACCTACCACTGCAGACCAGGTGCACTGCCGACCACTCTTGTCTCGGCCTCTTCTTATGACATCATCATAATGCTGCTGGAGTCTTTAAGGCTTTGTAAGGACCTCACTAATGGATCCAAGGGAGGTGTCCCTGTCTCCAGTCAATGGCACCCAAAAAAGGATCTTTTCACTCTTCAACCCAGTGAAAAAAAAAATTCAGGACCTGGCATACCACAGACAATGGATTTAGATATTTCAGCTATTTGGGTTTTTTAGGTGATTAATTAGAGGGAGGGGGTCAGTATTGTTTGTGGGGGAAGGGTTCCCTGGCCTGATTTCCAATTTAAGCAACAGTCTTTCCTTGAGTCTTCCAAAGTATAGTCCGTCCACATAAACACGTGAAAATCTGCAGTCTTCTGTCAGTTGTTATGGTAGTGAAAACTAGGCTAAAAGAATCCCGGACAAGCCCCCACTTGTAGCGCTGATGTCTAAGAAGACGGCTGGAAATAATTGAGTTCCCCTACCAGTCCTGTGGCCATATGGCTTGCACCGAACAGTACACTGACAATTCCTCAGACAAAAGTCAGGCTCCCCTCTATAGGGTCTTGTTACCCTTTATTGCAGGACTACAGGAGCTAGGGTTTAGGTTTGCAGGATACCCAATCGCACAAAATAGTAGCTCAGATTACTCAATCAGCAATAGCGCTGCGTAAATTGACGGCACTATAGAAGTACCTGAAATAAATAATAAAATAAATATACCTTATGAGAATGACCCCTAAAAATAAATATTGTTAGACAATGGATAGACTGATAAATCCTGTGACTCTTTGTGAGCAGTACACAGTGTTTCCTTGTATCAAGATCTAATTTCTGTCCATTTGTATGCAGAAAAAAAATACCCGAGTCCCTTGACAACGCTACCTTTTTCAAGGTCCAGTTGGCAGCTTTCCTCCCAGCTACTCTGCAACCCTCTGCAAGCAAGAGTATCTGTGTTCAGCCCAGATCCTTTCACACATCTGCTCAAGCTCTAACTTTGTTTCCAAGGCCATCAGCACATGCTGAGGCTAAGGTCAAACAGCAGTCTTCACACATTGCACCCTCCCAGGGGAAAAGCCCCAGGGGAAAGAGAGTTCCAGAAAGGTGCTCCCAGATATTTATCATCTCCATAAGACAAACCTCCAAATTTGCTGCCCAGGGATTAACTTGGTCAGATTAAAATTCATGACCTCCTTCGATTCTTTCGGGGTTGTGGCCATCGTGGTGATGTATTGCATATCTGGTGGTCTTGCCCGAGACTGATTAGTTTTTGGTCTCGAGTGTTTGGCCTCCTTTTCACCTTGTTCCATCTCTCCATACGCTGTGATGGTCGGTACGCTTTGCTTCATTGTCCCATATTGGGCCTCTTGGCTCACCAGTGAAAGTTGGTTTCCTATTTGTTTTTGTCGGCCACTAGAACAATTGCTCAGGCATGGAAGCACCTGTTTGTCTTTCTTCAGGGGATGTGGGACCGTATGACCACTATGATGCTTAATGAACAGATGTCGAGTATTTGTAACAACTTCCAATATAAATGTTTGAAAATATGGGAGCCGTGGTTGCAATATGCCCCCTGGCTAGTCTGGGGTTGTGATGTTGCTCGATATTGGCGTTCCCGGACCCCTGCTCATGGCCTTGTCATCTTTTTCCTTTTGTACTCTTCCTTCCTTTTCTATTTCTGTTTGTTTTTGGTGTGGCGGTGGATAGCTGCCTTTGGTTTGAGTTATTGTCCATGTTATACCAATGTTTTTGTCATTTATGTGCCATTGATAGCCACCTTTTGCTCTGTTGGTGTTAGAGCGCTGTTTTATTTTTTTATGTGCAGTTGATGGCCTCTGCGTGGGCGTGTCTTGTTGTTCCGTTTTTTTTTAAATGTTTATAAACTAATAAAAATCATTGAAATACAAAAATTCATGACCTCCTGGTTTATCCTACCCATGCTGACTACTAGAACCTTGTTCAAGCAAAAGGCTGAAGCAATCAACTCACCGGACTTAGGGAAAATCTACAGATCCCAGAAAAAGTGAACATTAGCTCAGGCTGGTTACAGCATGGCAGTAACACAAAATCCATTAGAGACACAGCTGCAAAAAGTAGAATTGTTAAATGCTGTATTACATATTTACAAAAAATGAAATAATCATAATTGGCATCTTACCAAATGCATGGCGTAAATCTAAATTCACAGGTGGTTATTTCAGTAGTTCCTCCAAACACATGAATTCCATGTCTCCCAGCTGCCCCAGGGCCAAGCACCATATACACATCCCATTCTCCCTGCTCAGTGCGATAATAGAGGCGAGGAATCTCAGATTGCGGCACACTTTTATTGACAGAATCAAAAATAAGACAAAGGCACACATGGAGAATCAGCCATCAGCCTGCTATTGATTTACAAAACTGCAAAATACATCTTCAGACAAAAAGCATCCCAGATGTCAGACTGATGCACCATAATGTGACAGCCTTCAGAAAAATGCATGAGAGAGTTGTATTACATATAACCAGGTCAAATTGCTGTGCAGACACTTCTCTCCCCTTCATTTCACAAATACTAACTTACATAATAATATGTAATAGCTGGGAATTTTGATGATCACAGAAGCTGCAGGGCTTGGAGAGGTGCTGAGTACTAAGTGGAGAAAACAGCGAAATGTGTCCTTGCTCCGTTCTGTTATCTGGAATCACATACATTACCTAAAATGCCATTTCTAGCCACATGTATCTGGGGCAGCTATTATATTCAGCAGTGCAAAGGGGGACAATCCGTACTTCAATAAATGCACTGCACGCTGGAGGTACTGCAAGCATGAGGCAAAGAATCCACATTTAGTTCAGTTATGCATTCATTCAAAAAATAATAATTGCATGTACACAGGGGCGGACTAACAACTCATGGGGCCCCCGGGCAATAGGGGATCATGGGGCCCCTGTGTCCTCGCCCACACTCAAACCACACCCAAAAAAGCCTACTGTATGAAAGGTACCAGGGGCAACTCATGGGGCCCCCTACTAACCCCCTACTAACCCTGGGCCCTCGGGCAGTGCCGAGTTCCCGAATGCTCAGTCCGCCCCTGCATGTACAGTATATTTAAGTAGTACCTTGCTCCAGTGGTGTATTTAGGTTTTGTGCTGCCCTGGACAACACAAAAATCGGATGCCCACCTCCCCCCCCCCCCACGGTGAGAGCCTGACATTGACCAACAACACCCCTGCCCCCCACCTGAGGGAGCCTTCCACTAACACACATTCCCTCCCCCCCACTCTCTCGGATCCTACCTGGTCCCCATGCCGTATGTGTCCCTTCTTAAGTCCTATCATCTGGGGGGCAGTGCTGCCCCCCCTGAAAAATGCCACCCTAGGCAAATGCCTTGTGGTAAGTATGCCCCTGCCTTGCTCTGTAGTATTAACCTCCTGTACAGCATGTCCCAAGCCCAGGCAGGGCGGAGAGCATAGAACTGTCAGCCTAAAGATGGCCATAGAAGTTCATCAGAACGTTTATACATATATTCTGAAAAATCATTCCTCGGAGCAATGGATCTTTCTATCAGCGAGACAACAAATTTAGTTTGAAAGCCTTTAAAATTGTGTCTAGACCTGCTATTTGAACGAAATCCCAGACAGCTTTCTTTTGTGCATACAACATGAGCATTACAATTACAGATTCAAATTTCATTTGTTCGAGAAAAAATGCCCATCCTGCTCCTTTGAATTGTTTTGTCACTTCGGTCAAAAACGAACCTCCAGTTGATCTCATTAACCATTAGAAAATGGAAAATTCCAAAAATGAAAAATTGTGAACAAAATTCTACTGGTGAAGAGCCAGCTTTAAACAGAAAGTATATTGATAGGATAAGTGAACACAACTCATCTGTGTCTTGCAGTTCCTTCACTGTCCAATCACAGGCTGGGGCAGCTAATGAAATGAAATGGGTGATCTCTATACATTGCAAGGATTTTAACAACCTTTGTTACGGATTTATAACCTTTTGTTATTAATAAAGCGGAGTTCCACCCAAAAGGGGAAGTTCCACTTTAAAGATTGGTCCCCCGCTCCCCATTAAGGATTGGCACCTTTGGGGAGCGGGGGGGGGGGGACAGGTACCCACTCCCACTTCTGCTGCGATCCCCTAGGCAATTGGAAACAAATGTTGACCTCCTACACTGAAGATGCCAGCGCCTGGAATACAGGACAGCTGGTGAAACGGGCTGCGGCGGGGGCAATGCAGGATCGTGGGATAGGTAAGTGGCTGTTTTTTAAAAGTCAGCAGCTACAGTTTTTGTAGCTGCTGACTTTTATTTTTTTACAGAGTGAGTGGAACTCCACTTTAAGAAACAGCTGTTTGTTTGTCTGTGTCCAATCTCAGAGTGAATCTGTATGGGAGTGGTATTATAATTATCAGTCAGCTGCTGCACCTGCAGGGATGGGAGTATCTCACCAAAAATTATATTTTTGTTGCAGGGGATGCCAAAAATCTGACTGGTATCTTATGCAGGCCATTCATTGGTCGAATTCTGAACAAATTTTCTTTAGAAAATCAGAAATTTGGTGCGTTTTGTGCCACCATTGATTTTGAAATTCGACCAACCAAGCCTTCAATTTCAACTCACATTGCTACAGAAAATAATTTTCGTGGCTTTTCTTTCCGGGTCACAGCTCATGCTCATGTATTTTTCAATTATATTTATCGTGTGCTTCTCCCATCATTTGTTAGAAATTCCTTTGTTTTTCCAAAAATTTCCAGCATGCTCGATCACTCAAATTCGATATTCGCATGAAACTCTGCCGTTTCCGTGGCCCACTAATAGTGCGAAATTTGAACGAAAATTTTTAGAAAAGATTTTCAAAAGAAAATTCTTTTGGAATTCGACCCATGTATGGCCAGCTATTGTCTAGACGTCTGGGAAAATCAGTAAGCCAATCACTCAAGCAGATAATGAAATTTCTGGGGGGGGGGGGGGGAGTTCTGTACACCATCTGTGTACAGAACAACTCCAGGTTGCCATATTGCATTGCATTTTACAGCACTACAGATTAAAACAAGAAAGGTAAGTTTTAATAACATTCAACCACCATATGACTTGAGTCACAGTTGTACACACTATATTATTTTTTTTTTTATTTGCTATTTTATTTCCAATAAAAGTGGAGTTGCCCTTTAACCTCTTGCCCTCTGGAAGATTTACCCTCTTCATGACCAGGCCATTTTTTGGTCTATGGACTATTCAGTGCTGTGCTATTTAACTGCAATTTTCACAGAAATAGAGCTTTCTTTTGGTGGTATTTAATCATCACTGTTTTTTGTTTTTTTTCTGCTATAAATGAAAAAAGACCGACATTTAAAAAAAACAGTATTTTTTTAATTTTTGCTATTAAACATATCCAATGAAAAATTGTAAAAAATAAAATATGTTCATAAATGTAGGCCAAAATGTTTTCTGCGACATCTTTGGTAAAAAAAATTCCAATAAGTGTATACCAATTGATTTGCATGAAAGTTATAGCATCTATAAATGGCAGTTTATATACTGGAATTTTTTATTTTATTTTATAATAGTAATGGCGGCAATCAACGACTTATAGTTGTGATAATATGCCGGGCATTCTGGCAGTAACTGACACTGGGTGGGAGCTGACTAACTGCCACTGACATCTCCAGTGACACCAATACAGTGATCAGTGATAATAAAAAGCACTGACACTGTACTAATGACACTTTAAAGAGGGATAAAACCCAGCATATCCCTGCTGATAGGAGAGAGATCTGTGTTGTTTACACTCACAAATCTCTCTCCTGTCAGCTGCTCCACCAATCACTGAGACCCGGCCATGAATCACTGGCCCTGACCCGTTGAGTGACACCTACAGGAGCCAATGACAGCATTAGTACATTTGAAAACTTGATGAATGTTGTTTGAAAGTACTTCAAAATGTATTTTCCTTTTAACCTTCAATTTTGGAATGAATGTCATTTTTCAAAGGATAACCACATGAAATGTTAGAAATGTGTTTGTTCAGTGAAAATTTTCCATCCTGTTCCTTTGAATTTTTTTTGTAACTGCTGTAAAAAACAAACTTTGATTTGACACCAGGGGGGAGTGAATACAAACAGCAGCCAAGCAAAATTACAAATCCTTTCACACAAAACCATTCATACAAAAGTATATCAACATTTGTCCAACTGTATGTCATCAGACAAAAAGATGTCAGACCAACGCACCATAATGTGGGACTTTGGATAGCACTTCTGCCTTGCAGCACTAGAGTCCCCAGTTCAAATCCCATCCAGAACTATCTGTATGGAGTTTGCATGTTCTCCTTATGGCTATGTGGATTTAGGCTACGTTCACACTAGCCTTGTCAGCAAGCTGCAGACAGGCGTTTGGGAAGCGTTTTTACCGCTTTCCAAACGCCTCGGAAAATTCTGCACATTGCAGCACATAGTGCTGTTCACACAGGAGCGTTAGCGTCCCGTCGCGGCAAAACGGACGCCCTGGTCGAGTCAGGAGGAGTTGAAGCCTCCTATTCAAGTCTATGGTGCCGCTCCGCAAACGCCCGGCCAGCGTTTGCGGTGCAGTTGCTACGTGGTTGCGAGGTGTTTGCGGAGCGTTAACACCATTCAAACTTCATTCTAGGCATTTGTGAGGCGTTTTTAATGCTTGGCAAACGCCTAGCAACCGCCGATAAACCGCGCATACGGCGTTTTTGGAGTGTTTGCGGAGCGTTAAAAACACTCCACAAACGCCGGACCAACGCTTGTCAAACGCTATAGGGGCGTTTGGCAAGAGTTGGAAAAAAGTCAAGGGTGAATGAGCCCTAACTCTCATACTCTAAAAAGACATGCTAGTAGGTTAGTTGGGTCAAAAGAGTGGACCCAAGTGGACCTTAGGTTCTTTGAGTCCCAAGGGAGGAAAGTGCTGTAGATGTATGAATAAAAAAACCTGTTTATTTAGCTACATGCGCATTATTAACTTATACAGACGTACCTCGGTTTACAAACGCCTCAGTTAGCGTAATTTTTGGTTTACAAATGAAAATCCATTGATATTAATGGCACAGTTTACAAAATTTTTTCGAAATACGAACAGATTATTTGGTTTTCAATGCATTTACAAATTTTTTGTTCATCATGTCCCTGTACAGTAATATGCCTTTAAAGTGCACTTTCGAAAGCGTTTTGAACAGATAAAACTTTTTTTAACTTTTTTCTGACCTCCGAAATGGATTCATTGGTTTTCAATGCATTTACAAATTAATTTTTAATCATGCCCCTGAACAGTATTTATGCCTTTAAAGTGCACTTTATAAAGTGTTTTGAACAGATAAACAATTTTTTTAATTTACTTTTTTCTGACCTCTAGAATGTATTAATTGGTTTTCAATGCATTCCTATGGGATACCGCGTTTCGGTTTATGAATTTTTCGCAATATGAAAAGTCCTGCAGAACGAATTAAATTCATAAACCGAGGTACACCTGTATATCTGAGTTTTTATGGGGCGCGTTACATATATGTGTATATACATTTGATATACAGGAGAACTTGATACAAAAGTGAAGATGTTGCCTACAGCAAATTATATCTGTGTGTGAATTCTGAGTTTTGATCCTAAGTGTAAATTCCATGTTCGTATTTCTTAGACAGTTATTAATAGGAGATATTAGGGCAGTTACAGTATTTTACACACAAGGACATATTGGGAGAGAAAGAGCCAACACAAAGAACCAATAATACTCTGCTATTTACTGAAAGGGCAAGCATAGCGATTATCTCCCCAGTGTGCTGCTTCTGGGTGGGGGGGTTTGGATCACAAGATGGACACAAACTTTTGGGTAGGATGGACAGTTCACAAATATGTATTTCAACTGTACATTTAGTTGCTTGTCAGGGGTTCATAATTAATAATGAGTTTGGAAACCTAGCTGATTGCTTTAGGATTACACCATATTTTTATTTGAATCCAGTTTGAATAAATCTTGTGGGTCCCACCAACTTTTTAATGGGAGATGATTAAGCCATTACCATGTTCATCTATATGCAATCTCTTTATTAGCAATGTTTTATACAATGCAGTCTAGGCTGACGCATTTTGGACAATGAAGGGTCCTTAACAGTAGTCATAATTAAAGACCCTGTATACGCAAAAATGACTTGGACTGCCCTAATGTTAGATATAGCTAATTAAGAGATTGCATAGGGAAATGAAAATTCATTACACAAATTCCTTCTGGACTCTCCTCAGGCCATGATACTTGGGAGGACGTTCCACAAGCACATACCAACTTCTTGAGATTATCCAAGTCAAACAATCTACAGTAATAAGTGAATTGTAGTTTTGGGTGGAGGTCACACTTATTTTACCTGGCCCTACCACAGTAAATTGGTTACACAAATTACCATTGATTTCATACGTTTGGTTCACTGCATTGTATATCACCCTTGCAAGCTGCTTGCTGACATATGTTTGTAGGGTAGTGCAAAGAGAATGAAGATCTTGCAGTTGTATCAACCAGCAATGAGAGGGTGGCACCCTTTGTAAATGTACTCAGCAATAGGATGGAGGCAAGGCAGGAGCTCAAATGTCTTACCTCCAGTCTGCGAGAGATGAAAAGAGATGATTATTCATCCCAGTGGTGCCTCATCCAAGGGTGTATTTACCACAAGGCAAACAAGGCATTTGCCTAGGGCGGCATTTTTCAGGGGGGCAGCACTGACCCCCCTGGAAGAAGGGACGGAAGAAGGGACACATGCGACTTGGGGACCAGATAGGATCTGAGAGAGGTTGCAGGCTGCTTGACTATCATTCCCGGGGATGTCCAGAGCTGTGAAGGTGAGTGTATTTCTCTCTCTTGCTGGGAGGGGAGTGGCCAGTATATGGGGGCGATGGTAGTGGAAGGCTCTCTTGGGTGGAGGGCAGGGGTGCCTTTGGTCAATGTCAGGCTCTCTCCCGGGGGGGCAAATTTTGTGTTGCCTAGGGCAACACGAAACCTAAATACACCACTGGCCTCATCACTACAGGAAAAATAGTTTTGGGTGGATTTACCCTTTATAACAAGCTGCAAGCACCTCCTAGAAACTGCTCAGCTTACAGTGGAAGACTGCGTTCACATTTGTGCCTTACGGGAATGCACACAAAATTGCTAAACGTATACATTTTTACTGGACTAAGAATCAACTTGTGGCTCTCTCTTCCCTTACACTTTACTACTGACAAGACCTCTTTCCACCGATGTGACAGAAAGCTGCCTTCTGAAGTTGGAAATTATCTTTCTTAGTCCTCATGCACACTGGATGTTTTTACAGCAGCTGTTTTTGGCTTTTGATGTTCCTTTTCTACAGCCAGTAAACCCCCCCCCAGCATGTTATCCTATGTGTCCATACACACATAGACTGTAATCAATGTTTTTTGGCAGGGATGTTTTTTGGCTGGAAAAAAACCCAGGACTAGTGGGTTTCTAGAGGAGATTTTTTAGCTGAAAAACACCCTAAGGCTGAAAAACACAGTAAAACGCCACAAACCGGCGTTGTTGGACTTTTTTACTCCAAAAAATGTTTTTATTTGTAAATAAAACACAAAAAAATGCTAACAACCACAAACGTGGAAAAACGCGGGAAAACACCGCTAAACAATAATTCAAAAATGCTAAAAAAAAGTAAATTATACAGCTAACGTTACCAGCGTTATCAAAACCCCCAGTGTGCATGGAGACTTAGAGTGCAGAACTCTAACAACACGGCTTGTAATCCAGACACCCCTGCTGGACAGCATAGCCATGTCCTGGACCTCTCTGCAGACGACACTGCAGTTAAAGCTGGCTATACATGGATTAAAGTTCCTGCTAAACCTGCCAAATTTCCATCTATGGCCATTCCCAATCTATCGATCAACATCTCATGAACTGGCTTGTTGAAAAATCAATCAACCAATCAATGAGAGTCCCACTGTCAGAATACAGTGACACAGCAAGGAGGATTTCCTCATCCACCTCGAATGTGTGGATGGGGGAATTGGGTCAGCTTCTTTTGTTCTGCCTGTTGGCTGAACGAAAAAAATGGAACCATGTATGGTCAGCTTAAGTAATAAGACCTGAACTCTCCCTTCCTCTAAGCAACAGATTTTTTTTGTAAAATAATATAAATATATTTTAAATAATATATAATACATAATACTTGCGTGAAAGCATGTATGTAGTAGTTTAATGAATGTAGTAGTTCACCTATAAAATACAACGTAAAGTATGTTTGTTTTTGACTAGAACAATAAAATAATTAGCTGAACAAATATAGCGCCCTCTAGTGTGCTACTAGAATAGTGTAGTGTATTGCAGGTAAAATCATTGTGTAGGACTCATGGTAACTCTGTGAGTCTATGATTGAGGTTGGGTTATTGCAGGTCAGCTGGATGAATTAACAGGTTAAGGCTCTACTGCCTCCTGCCTGACTCTGGAGGACCATAGAACTTTCCAGAAGTCGGTAAGCAGGAAGGGGTGGAGACCTATTGCATGTTTATTGGAGTCTGGCCAATCCCAGGTTTGGAGGCTCTGGTAGAGTGGTGGACTGGCCCATAAATATGGGAGGGTCAGGCCAGGGGTGGACTGACAACTCATGGGGCCCCCGGGCAATAGGGGGATCATGGGGCCCCTGTATCCTTGCCCAAACTCAAAAAAGCCTATGAAAATGGTACCAAGGGCATCTCATGGGGCCCCCTACTGACCCCGAGCCCCCGGGCAGTACCCGAGTTTCCAAATGGTCAGTCCGCCCCTGGGTCAGGCTTACAGATTAGTTGGGTGAAAGATGGAGTGCTGAGGAGACTTTCAATGTCTAGGAGGGGTCCCCTAGGTCTTGGGGGACGCTGGCCTCCAGGCTGGGCTCAGGATGGCTCAGGAGGATACATTCAGCAGTGTAGCATGAATGGGATTGAGACCTGGAGCAGAAGAGCAAAGAGGACAGAGTGAGTACATCAGCACTCTGTGGGATCCACAAGGAGAAAGACTGCGACATGTAGCAAACTTTAAAAGAACAGAGCTGGGCTCAATCCTTTATCCTTGTCCCAGGAGATCTTCCAAGAAGCCAGGTGGACTGATAGTGTTGGCAGGCTGTGGAGCTGGAAGCAGCTCTACAGAGGGAGAGAAAATATCTCTGAATGTAGTTACGAGAAGCTAAGCTGATTTTTGAGGGGCTGCTAGTTCCTAGCCCATAAAGGGCTGTTGCTTCTGATCTGCAACAACTGACAGCTTTCAAGAAAAGAACAGTTCAGGATCTGTATTTGTACATAGGAATTAAATTGTCCCCTCTCCATTGATTCAAGCCAACTGGGTATCCCATAACTCTATTTCCCTATCCAAGTTACTTCCCCTAATAAAATAACAAAACCCAGCCCATGAACTGGTCACTGTCTCTTGGATGCAAGTCTGTGTGAGAAATACTTGTTGCCTGGCTGGCGGAGAGAGCTTAGCGGTACCCACAACATAGCGGCCCTCATGAGGGTAGCGCTACACAATGTTGAATTTTATTTGGAAATTAAAATGCAATAGACATTTTTAGCATTGGCCAGACATGGCCCTTGATCTATAAATCTCTTGGATTCCGCTGCTTGCTAGGTAACACTATTCTAAATGCTACAAGTGTCCTTTAGATTTGTGTTTGCAGATAATTGAAGGGTAATAGATGATGTCTGCCAACTTAAAATATATAATTAGAGTTCTATCATTCATAATTTCCTTTCTCATATCTTTCAGTATTTTTATTAAGTGTCTGTATGTATCTAAAAATAATGATAACACAGAAGAATTTACAAAGGCAAACATTTCTTGCATGCTATAAAAAAAATCAGTATGTGCATTCAAAGGCTGGAACTACTGAAATTTGGCCGTGTCCACAGCTGTCCCAGGAGTAGGAATGATTCTTTGACTTAAAAAAATATTTTTTCGAAAAAGAATCAACCAACCCACCACTAGTGACAAATTACCCTATTCACACAATATTATAATCAACAATTCGTGCCTATCCAAATAATCAGTGTACTAACACATATACACTCTATTTATAAGTGTCCTGTGTCTTATATTCCAAAAATTAAAAGAAAAGAGAAAAATAAAATTAATATGTCCCACTCGAAATCACTCCTTTGAATTGTTGAAGATCCTCATAGGCCAGCTTCCACACAGACCCTCAAAGAAATCAAAAGCTCAACATAGTGCATTACCATTAAAATATATAGCACTCCACACGTGTTTTTAAAGTATATAAGTGCAAAAACATGAGACAAAAAAACAACCACAGCAACTTGTGCCACAACAGTGATGTGTTACACTCAGTGTATTCACTACAATGGTGTCTCACTTCTAATGCTTATATTATTATTATTATTATTATACAGTATTTATAAAGCGCCAATAGTTCGCTCAGCGCTGTACATTACAAAGGGGGACAGTACATGTGACAGAACAATACCAATACAATGCAAAACATGAGGGGATCGAGGGCCCTGCTCTTTCGAGCTTACAATCTAGGAGATTATATACCCTTACCAGAGATCAAAATCTCAGAATCGTTGTAAGGTGCAATCTGGGGAAGTCTTTAACACTATTCAGCCTCCTTGCCTCCACTTTCCAATCTCATCCCCTCCTGGTATCACCAGCCAGTTCCCTGGTCGCTCAGATCTACGCAAGATGTATGAGACAGTAATAGTGTAAATCCACAAAATACCGTAAAATACACTTTAATATATCTGCTTACATGAATGTAGTAACAATCGCGCATTACGAGAAAAACCCCACTGCCTGGGGATTACCACGCAGCTCAGTATTTTTATTAAGTGTCTGTATGTATCTAAAAATAATGATAACACAGAAGAATTTACAAAGGCAAACATTTCTTGCATGGTTTAAAAAAAATCAGTATGTGCATTCAAAGGCTGGAACTACTGAAATTTGGCCATGTCCACAGCTGTCCCAGGAGTAGGAATGATTCTTTGACTGATGCCTGAGGTTCCCAATTGATGAAGAGTAAATATCTTACATCTGTTCTTAAAGCGGAACAATGGGTGGGCAGGAAAAGCCCACCCTGGTGCATTATTCCTTATCTGGAGATTAGCATCTATCCAATCATTGTATCATGTGTGGCCAGCCTTGTACTCAACTGATAGCATACAAAGGTAAAAAACCTCTGATAAGTGATTAGTTTGTACTGTCACTTCATATACTCCTACATTCAGGAGATGCTATGACTGATGTATCAAAAGACAGATGTCATTTAATTAGGAAATATATAAGAAGTGCAGCGCATACAACTAACTAACAACATGCATCAACAACAACCATTATTGTCTACACCAAATATACATGATATTCTTCAAACCAGATTCTACCAGGAAAAGTCCCCACCATTCAGCTGGAAGAATATGATTCTGATAAATTGGAATCTAAATTAATAAAAGGGATTTTGTTGGTGCAGTATAATAATAACAAATTATTATTATTATTAATAATAATATTATTAATAGCAATTATTACTACTATTATTATCATCAATAATAATATAGGTCATAATAGCTAAATAATAATATGAATATTAGTTATGCAGTTTTGCAAATAATAATAATAATAATAATTATTATTATTACTATTATTACTATTATTATTGTTGTTATTATTATCAGCACTAATACAGATCATAATAGCAAAATAATAAAAAAAAATATGAATGTTAATAACAATAACTAAAACAGCAATAATAATATAAATAAAAAGAGAAATAAGAAGAAAAGAAAGAAGCAGAAGTATTATTATTACTATTCTTATTATTTTTATTGTTTTTACTATCTAGATAATAATAGAAACAATAACAACCATATTTGGAAAAATAATAATATTCAATGCTTATATTTTTAACATCAGAAAGATGCAGATTGTAACAACTGTACTTTCAGAAAGCAATTATACCTTAATAAAATGAGACCCATGTTCTAGGAATCATTTACACACTGACATGTTGTAATGAATTATCTCTTGTGTAAATTAGTACAAATCTTGATCTGCAAATTTGAACCTAACTAGCTACATATTCAGCACCTCTTTCCCTATAGAAGCAAATAAAAATACAGCTGCCTCATATATAAATATGAAAAGGATTGAGATGAACAGACAAGGAAAAAAATATCTATTTTAACAGAGACGTTTTAGACAAGCAAACAATTCTAGCATCACAAAAATCTCAAACATAATTGATTTTTATTAGGACCAGAACATACAAATAGTGGAATGCTGCATGGATTCTACTTATTAAAAGGTGAGGCTGGATTTGGCAGAAGTCTGATTACAGAAGTACATCTGATAAGAGAGGTCTGTGTTTGCAGAGCCTTCCTTAGTATAAAGAGACATAGCTAATCTGTCCATGTGGTGCACCTGCCCTGCAGACTCTCTATGTTTACTGTCAGCTGCCCGGGCCCTCCAGCTACTGTACACTACTTCACCTCTCTATAGAGCTTCATCTGCCAGCACCACTCCACACAGAACAATGCAGAGCCCAGCAGGAGGGGCCCCATGGAGCCAGGTCACCCCTGGACTTCCAGCTCTGCCTTCATACAGACCATGAATGAGCAGACAGCTTCTTATAAACCAGAAACAGCATGTCTACAGCCAATACATGCCAGCATCACCACAATGCATATTATTACACTGAGACTAAGGAAGCTATTGTTACAGCATGGAGGTGATAAGAAAAGTAACAGATAGATAGATAGATAGATAGATAGATAGATAGATAGATAGATAGATAGATAGATAGATAGATAGATAGATAGATAGATAAATAAATAGATAGATAGAGAAAGAAAGAAAGAGGGAAAGAAAGAATGAAAGAAAGAAAGAAAGAAAGAAAGAAAGAAAGAAAGAAAGAAAGAAAGAAAGAAAGATAGATAGATAGATAGATAGATAGATAGATAGATAGATAGATAGATAGATAGATGATTGATAGATAGATAAATAGATAGAGAAAGAAAGAAAGAGGGAAAGAAAGAATGAAAGAAAGAAAGATAGATAGATAGATAGATAGATAGATAGATAGATAGATAGATAGATAAATAATTGGACAGGGAAGGAGGAGTTCATTATCAGAAGAAGTGAGAGAGACATTGGTTGAATACTGTATATTAGATAGATAGAAAAATAGATTATAAATAAAGATGGAAGGGGGAAGGAAGGAGATATTATTACATATTATCTGCTGATAATATAAAAGAGACCCAGCAAAAATGGAGAAGGAAGAAAGAAAGAAAAGGAAAGAAAGAAAGAGAGAAAAGGAAAGAAAGAAAGAAAGAAAGAAAGAAAGAAAGAAAGAAAGAAAGAAAGGAAGGAAGGAAGGAAGGAAGGAAGGAAGGAAGGAAGGAAGGAAGGTAGGTAGGTAGGTAGGTAGGTAGGTAGGTAGGTAGGTAGGTAGGTCGGTCCTGTTAAAGGAGAGTTAAAAGTTCCCCCAGGAAGGATAGATAGAGAAAAATACAAATCAATTCTATAGAGAAATAATAGGACAGGGAGGCTGCAAATATAAATCTTTTTAGAAACAGAAGATTGTCTGATTCCTTTGTATCTGTTGGTAATAGAACAGAGACCATGTGAGAGCCAGGATATAACATATAGACATGTAGTAAAGGGTTGGACTCCATCATTGTATATATTCAGTATATAGGAGATCTGCAGTGCAATGGATCTTCTCCTGTAGAACAATGGTGTGTATGAGATGGATGGGCAGTGGAGGGGACAGTCGGGTGTCCATTGTCATTGCCCCCCCGGGGATTTGGTGGTGAATGGAGGAGAAGCATTTGGTCCCACCCTTGTCTCCCCCCCCCCCCACCAGGCACGTGTCTCCGATCCAGCAGATTGTCGGGTGAATGGCTGGAGGTTAATTCCCGGGGCAGAGGTGAAGGGCAGCCCCCACCGCACTCTGTATAATCCCCTCCACACATCCACCTTCTGTCTGATCACAAAGACTACTAGGTGCTGTGTATGGGCCGTGAGGATGTTAAATCACATCGCCTGGATTGCCCTGGCCTAGGAGGAGCCAATAACCTTTACTACCAATGTTGGCCATACACATAACGAGAAATAACTGATCTACCACACATCTGATCATCATATGCCAGTCTGATTGCACATTCCCCATTAGATCTACCAAGGGCCAGCCAGAGTGGATCCAAATTGTTTAGATAGGTTAGGCAGATCCTCATATTTAGTTTTGGTAGATCTAAAGTTGATTGTACAGAGATTGCATAGTCAGATTGTAACATGTACAGTGAACCACTGTAACATGTATAGTGAACTGTCCATACATTATACAATCTGATTGTACAATCTCCTTTAGATCTATTGTCAGCTAAGTAGTGCAAGGGCCTGCCTGATTGCATAGATTGGATAGATTGTATAGATTTCAGTACATCTAAAGGAAGATTGTACGAGCAGATTGTAGTGTGTATGGCTAGCCTGAACTCCAGGAATTAGAACAAAGCTATCCTTGTACCACTGCAAGGTTTAAAATGATATTAAAGGATTATTTAAAAGAAAAAAATAACAGTGGTTTTTTACAGAGAAGCCTGGATCCTCCTCTTCACCCAAATAAATAAACGTACCCAAAATAAAAATGCAAAACAAAAGCAGACTGTTAGGGCTTGTTCACACTGGACTTCTTTCCAAACAAAGCAAACACCTCACAAACACCCCGCAAACACCCCTCAAACACCCCGCAAACACCTCTCCAACACCCCGCAAACACCTCGCAAACCCCCCTCAAACACCCCGCAAACACCTCTCCAACACCCCGCAAACACCTCGCAAACCCCCCCTCAAACACCCCGCAAACACCTCTCAAACACCCCGCAAACACCTCTCAAACACCCCGCAAACACCCCTCAAACACCTCGCAAACCCCCCCCTCAAACACCTCGCAAACACTCCGCAAACACCTTGCAAACACCTCTCAAACACCCCGCAAACACCTCGCAAAACACCCCGCAAACACCTCGCAAAACACCCCGCAAACACCTCTCAAACACCCCACAAACACCTCGCAAACACCTCGCAAACCCCCCCTCAAACACCTCTCAAACACCCCGCAAACACCTCGCAAACACCTCGCAAACCCCCCCCTCAAAAACACCTCGCAAACACCCCCTCAAACACCTCTCAAACACCCCGCAAACACCCCTCAAACACCTCTCAAACACCCCGCAAACACCTCTCAAACACCCCGCAAACACCTCGCAAACCCCCCCCTCAAACACCTCTCAAACACCCCGCAAACACCTCGCAAACCCCCCCCTCAAACACCTCTTAAACACCCCGCAAACACCTCTCAAACACCCCGCAAACACCCCGCAAACACCTCGCAAACACCTCTCAAACACCTCGCAAACAACCCGCAAACACCTCGCAAACACCTCTCAAACACCTCGCAAACACCCTGCAAACACCTCTCAAACACCTCGCAAACACCCCGCAAACACCTCGCAAACACCCCGCAAACACCTCGCAAACACCTCACACACCCCCCCCCTCAAACACCTCTCAAACACCCCGCAAACACCTCTCAAACACCCCGCAAACACCCTGCAAACACCTCGCAAACCCCCCCTCAAAAACACCTCGCAAACACCCCCTCAAACACCTCTCAAACACCCCGCAAACACCCCTCAAACACCTCTCAAACACCCCGCAAACACCTCTCAAACACCCCGCAAACCCCCCCTCAAACACCTCTCAAACACCCCGCAAACACCTCGCAAACACCTCGCAAACCCCCCCCCCTCAAACACCTCTTAAACACCCCGCAAACACCTCTCAAACACCCCGCAAACACCCCGCAAACACCTCTCAAACACCTCGCAAACAACCCGCAAACACCTCGCAAACACCCCGCAAACACCTCGCAAACACCTCTCAAACACCTCGCAAACACCCCGCAAACACCGCGCAAACACCCTGCAAACACCTCGCAAACACCCCGCAAACACCTCGCAAACACCTCTCAAACACCCCGCAAACACCTCGCAAACACCTCGCAAACCCCCCCCCCAAACACCTCTCAAACACCTCTCAAACACCCCGCAAACACCCTGCAAACACCTCTCAAACACCTTGCAAACACCCCGCAAACACCTCGCAAACACCCCGCAAACACCTCTCAAACACCTCGCAAACACCCCGCAAACACCGCGCAAACACCCTGCAAACACCTCTCAAACACCCCGCAAACACCTCTCAAACACCCCGCAAACACCTCGCAAACCCCCCCCCTCAAACACCTCTCGAACACCCCGCAAACACCCTGCAAACACCCGCAAACAACCCGCAAACACCTCGCAAACACCTCACAAACACCCCGCAAACACCCCGCAAACACCTCACAAACACCCCGCAAACACCTCACAAACACCTCTCAAACACCTTGCAAACACCCCGCAAACACCCCGCAAACAACCCGCAAACACCTCGCAAACACCCCGCAAACAACCCGCAAACACCTCGCAAACACCCCGCAAACACCCCGCAAACACCCCGCAAACACTTCACAAACACCTCTCAAACACCTTGCAAACACCCCGCAAACACCCCGCAAACAATCCGCAAACACCTCGCAAACACCCCGCAAACAACCCGCAAACACCTCGCAAACACCTCGCAAACACCCCGCAAACAACCCGCAAACACCTCGCAAACACCCCGCAAACACCGCGCAAACACCCTGCAAACACCTCTCAAACACCTCGCAAACACCCCGCAAACACCTCGCAAACATCTGCCAGGCATTTGAGGAGCATCACCATAGACTTGAATGGGAGGCGTTGACAGGCTTCAACTCCAACTGACTCCACATGAGGCGTCAACTTTGCCGCATCGCTAACGCTTCAGTGTGAACAGAACTGTGCACTGCCATGTGTATTTTCATAGGAGTTTGTGGAGCATTAAAACGCCCCTCAAAAGCCTGCTTTCAACGCTAGTGTGAACTGAGCCTAAAAGAAGCAGAGTATTGTTTTCCTACCCTGATTCCTGCCACCCATGTATCCAATCTTTACCACCTGACACGTCTGGGAATATTGGATGCCTGTGCCCCCACGCAGGGGCGTACTGACCATTTATTTATGTATTATTAATGATGTAGCCTCTTCTGGATAGAACCACAGTGTACGGGGGGGGGGGGGGGGCAGACATCCGACACACCCAGAAGTGTCAGATGATGAAGGTTCCTTGACTGGTGTAGCTCTCCAAGAGAGGGAAGATCAAAGGCACGGGGAGTAGGACAATTAGGCTACATTCACACCAGCGATTAAGGCCAGTGCCAATTGCAGTGCCAGGAAACTTGTAATTCCTGCTGCGTCCCTGCGTGGCCAGCGGCCCCATTCACTATGACAGGTTACCAGAGGCGGCAGCTATTCACAGCTCTCTGCACAGCTAGCGATCACTGGTAGTGCAGACAGCTACAAATACCTTCGGACACCAACAACCTGTCATTGTAGTGAATGGGGCTGGCGTTCACTGCAGTCTCATGTCCTAGGATGGGCATACACCCAGAGATCTCTTTATATAAGATATATCAGATCCCTCCATTCATGATCTATGCTAAACAGTCTAGTCTCCCTGCGGCTATTGTACTCTGAGTGTCAGTACTGCCAGCTGTCAGAACACCCAAACAGAGCTTGCATCTAATTATTGATTTATTACAGGCACTTATATAGTGTCATCAATTTACACAGCGCTTTACATACATACAGTATATGTTCATTCACATTAGTCCCTAACCCTCAAGGGACGTACAATCTAAGGTCCCTAACTCACATTCATACATACACATACTAAGGCCAATTATCTACTAGGATGTCTTTGGAATGTGGGAGGAAACCAAAGTACCTGGAGGAAACCCATGCAGGTACAGGGAGAACATGCAAACTCCATTGGGATTTAAACCGATGACCCTAGTGCTGCTAGGTGGAAGTACTAACCACTTGGACGTAAGCGCTGTTTGGCTGACAGTTCTCCACCCAGCTCCTTTGATTTTTCAAACGATGTTGGGCAGAGAGGTTCCAACATGATCACCCACTGATCACATATTGGTCGGTTCACTGGGAACAAATTAGGAATGAATTCATTCTTACACTATATTGCCAAAAGTATTGGGACACCCCTCCAAATCATTGGATTCAGGTGTTCCAATCACCTCCATGGCTACAGGTGTATAAAATCATGCACCTAGGCATGCAGACTGCTTGTACAAACATTTGTGAAAGAATGGGTCGCTCTCAGGAGCTCAGTGAATTCAAGCGTGGTACCATGATAGGTTGCCACCTGTGCAATAAGTCCATCCGTGACATTTCCTTGCTACTAAATATTCCACGGTCAACTGTTAGTGGTATTATAACAAAGTGGAAGCAACTGGGAACAACAGCAACTCAGCCATGAAGTGGTAGGCCACGTAAAATGACAGAATGGGGTTAGCACATGCTGAAGCGCACAGTGCACAGAAGTCGCCAACTATCTGCAGAGTCAGTAGCTAAAGTCCTCTTAGGGGAACTCTTTAAGGTGTCAGCATACCAAGACATTTTGGACAATTTCATGCTCCCAACTTTGTGGGAACAGTTTGGGGATGGCGCCTTCCTGTTCCAACATGACTGCACACCAGTGCACAAAGCAAGGTCCATAAAGACATGGATGAGCGAGTTTGGGGTGGAGGAACCTGACTGGCCTGCACAGAATCCTGACCTCAACCTGATAGAACACCTCTGTGATGAATTAGAGGGGAGACTGTGAGCCAGGCCTTCTCATCCAACATCAGTCCCTGACCTAACAAATGCTCTTCTGGAAGAATGGTCAAACATTCCCATAGACATACTCCTAAACCTTGTGGACAGCCTTCCCAGAAGAGTTGAAGCTGTTATAGCTGCAAAGGGTGGGCCAACTCTATATTGAACCTACAGAGTAAGACTGGGATGCCATTAAAGTTCATGTCTGTGTAAAGGAAGGTGACCCAATACTTTGGGCAATATAGTGTATATCTTCTTTCGGGCTAGGTTCACACATATGCGGTTGGTGCGACCTGCATTCGCATGGATATAGCAGTCCATATATTTAAATTGGCTGCTGGAAATGCAGGAAAAAGGTCCCTGCACCTCTTTAACCTTTTCCCGCATGCATACATGTGGCCTCTCGGTGGGTGACCCCTAAAGTGGTTGTAAAGGTTGACGGGTTTAATCTTCACGCATTCTATACATGAAGGTAAAAAACCTTCTGTGTGCAGCAGTGCCCCCAGCCCCCTCAATACTTACCTGAGCCCCATCACAATCCAGCAATGTGCAAGACAGCCTTGGCTGTCCTGGGTCTCTACCTCCTCATTGGCTGAGACAGCAAGTGGGAGCCATTGGCTCCCGCTATTGTCAATCACAGCCAGACAGCCAATAAGGAGAGAGGGCAGGGCCAAGTCACAACTTTGTGTGTGAATGGACACACGGAGCAGCAGGTGCCCCCCCTAGCAAGACAGGAGGAGCCAGGAGAGCCTGCGGGGGACCCAAGAAGAGTAGGATCCAGGCTGCTCTGTGCACACTGCAGGTAAGTGTAGATATGTTTGTTGCACAGCACAGCCATGCAAAGCAGTGTGCTTACAGTGAAGCACAAACACAGCACACAGTTATAAACAGCACACATTTAACCCTTTGATCACCTCAGATCTTAACCCCTTCCTGCCCAGAGCAATTAGTACAGTGTCAGTGCTTTTTATTAGCACTGATTACTGTATTGGTGTCACTGGGGATGTCAGTGACACCAAGTCAGTTCCCCCCAGTATCAGAATGTCCGCCGCAGTCCCACAATAAATCGCTGATCGCCGCCAATACTAGTAAAAATAAAAACCCAGTCTCTGCACCGCCATTTGAAAGCACTATAACTGTCACAAAAACCAATTAATTTACATGTATTGGGTTTTTTTTTAGCAAAGACATGTAGCAGAATACATTTTGGCCTAAATTTATGACGAAATTTGATTTTTAATTTTTTTTTACTGGACGTGTTTAATAGCAAAAAGTCCAAAATATTGTTTTTTCTCAAAATTGTTGGTCTTTTTTTTCTATAGAGCAAAAAAATAAAAACCACACAGGCAATAAAATACATCCGAAAAAAAGATGCAAATGTCATTTGGGTGCAGCGTTGCATGACCGCGCAATTGTCTGTTAAAGTAACGCAGCGCCATAATGCAAAAAATGGCCTGGTCAAGAAGGGGGTTAAATCCTCAGGAGGGCAAGAGGTTAATGCCACGACCACATATATGCGTACCAAAACAAAAACAGAACTGTACCGAGAGCGCACACCGTTACCGATCAGGAGCTTTGTGCTTATGTGACCGCTGCGTCAGCCAATCACGATGGTCCCATGATCACGAACCCCGCCTCCTGGCATCTAATACCCCTTAAAGGGCTGGGAGGTGCTGGCACCAGGGGGTTAAAATCGCAGGCACATGGAAATCGCAATGTGCTTTTGCTCCATATGATTTACTGCACCTGAAAACTTGCTATTAAGAATGAATGCATCCCTGAGTGTCTAACAAGCATGCGTCTTGCCTGCGGGTTCAGGAATGTGCGCGATTTACACGCATTCCCACACGTGAACCTAGCCTTACACATATGTTTTAAAATGCTTGTTTTGGGAAATATAGCTTTTTAAAACAATCTTTCTCTTAAAGACAACAATTCGATACAAAGAAATATTCCAACTGACTTAAATCAAGTTGGTTTTCCACCAGGACAGCCCATTGTTTTTCGGGGAAACGGATTGTTCATTAAAATCACGGTTTCAGCACAGCCGGGTTCAGAACAATCGGATTCTTCATTTATCATGTGATCACTATTTGTACCGTCACCTTTGATGATAAATGGCGGATCAGTCACAGATTCTGAAGCTTCAGTTCATCTTTTCCTTGAAGATGGTCATTCGATACAACAGCGTTTGAGATGGTCCACTTTGATATGATGTTCTAGTTGTTCCTTATTGGTGGAAATCGCCACTTACTGACTGAACAGCTCATTTTGGGCAATTCATCAATCTATTGTCTCATTGATTGTATTGTTAGGTGTATGCCTAGAGCAAATAGAAGTTTGAATGACGGAAAAATTGATCATCGTTGGATTTCATGATTCATATTGGGTTCATTTATTTATTACAGGTACTTATATAGCGCTGTCAGTTTACGCAGCGCTTTACATATATATATTGTACATTCACATCAATCCCTAACCCTCAAGGGGTGTACAATCTAAGGTCCCTAACTTACATTCATACATACACATACTAGGGACAATTTAGACAGGAGCCAAATAACCTACCAGCATGTCTTAGGAGGGTGGGAGGAAACCGGAGTACCCGGAGAAAATCCACGCAGCCACAGGGAGAACATGCAAACTCCAGGCAGGTGGTGCCGTGGCTGGGATTAGAACAGACAACCATAATACTGCCAGGGGGAAGTGCTGACCATTTAGCCACTGTGCTGTCCATATACAGCTTTATTATCTGATCAATATGCGTTTTGATGAAAACAATTGTCGAACTATCAAATACAGATAACCTCCCTACTGATCGAATTCATTTAGATCAGATTTGATCGAACTAATGATGGTCAGATTCTTCAATTGATGTGTGATTCCATTAAAGCAAAGAAATTGGAAAAACGTTCAAATAGAAATAACTTTCCTTCTGATCAATTTAGATCCAATTTGAAAAAAATGAATGGTGGCCAGATGTGATGATTTTAATATCTGATCGATTCAATCAAAGCCATCGAATTGGAAAAAACATTCAAACAGCCATAACTTCCCGTCCGATCGATTTAGATCCGATTTGATCAGAGTCAATCGGCCAGGGCAGAAATGTAGAAATCATTTTGCATCAATTGGCAGTACTGGATGATTCATTTTATATTAGATCGGATTATGAGATTGCACAGTTGAAACAGAGACATAATCAATCATTTATGATCGTATCTTCCAATGAGCAATCAAATTCCACTGCCCTGGGTGTCTCATATGGATCAGTTGTGTCACCAGCTATAGAACGATTATTCCTATTGGGAGAGATGGATCAGAGAAGAAATGGATCATTTATTGAAGCGTGTATGACCACCATGAGTCGATCTGGCCAGGGTGGAAAATAATCAATTATGTCGCGTTGATGAGAAGCTTTGTTCATGAATGTAATAGTATTTCGATTGATCAGATTATGAGATTACATGGCAGAATCAGAGATGTGATCGTTTATGATCGTTCCTTCCTACTACCTCTTTGCTGTCATTTTGATTGAATGGACTTTGAATATGAATTGATTATTCTTATCGGGAGAGATTGATTGTGAAAGAAATGGATCATTTATTAAAGTGTGTATGACCACCATGAGTTGACCTGAGCAGGATGGAAAAGAATTGATTGTCTTGCATTGATCAGCAAAGCTGAGATTAACTCAGTCATATTTCGATCGATCAGGTTATGGGATTGTGCGGTGGAATAATGTAATGGATAATTATAATTGCATCTTCCTAATATTTTGTTGATGACTAAAGATAGATTGCTATCAGAGTGATTGGAAAAGAAATGGATCATTTATTGAAGTGTATGACAACAACGATTCGATCTTGGCAGGGTGGAAAATAATCGATCGTCTTGCATTGATCGGCAGCGCTGAGATACTTTGATCATGAACTCATTTGTATTTCAGTCAATCAGGTTATGAGATTACGTGATGGATAATTATGATTGCATCTTCCTAATATTGAGTCATTGACTATAGATCGATTTTTCCTATCAGGAGAGATCGATTGGTAAAAAAAATCGATTGTCCATTGAAGTGTGCAAGACCACCATGAGTGGATCCAGCCAAGGTGGAAAATATTCGATGGTCTTGCATTGATTGGCAGCACTGAGAGCTCACATGGTGGAAAAGGGATTTCATTTATATACATGTTTGCATCTTCCCAGTATTGAGTCTTTGATATCGATCGATTTTTCCTATCAGGAAAGATCGATTGGAAAAGAAATGGATTGTTCATTGACGTGTGTCAATGTAAGTATTGGGAGCAGTTGTTGACTCGAGAGGAGAGATCCACAGACACAGCGATCCTTCCCATACAACACTTCACCCTTCTCCATCAGGGGACGGGGTCCAGCCCTGCAGATTGTCAGCTCTTCAGCCAATAATCCCTTGCCTGCAGATGTAGTGATTCCCCTGGCAGAGAAGCAGAATGCAGCCCTGCTGTAGTCACCCAGTGAGGGGATCAGGCTAGCTGAGAGAAGTGTGCCCGTCCCCCGCCGGCGCTGTGTCCGGCTCTCTCCCCTTTGTGTGGACGCCGGGTCAGCCCCCCCCCCCGGGACACAGGCACGTGTGGCGGCCCATTGAAGGGCAGTCAGGCGCAAGGATGGGCGGGGCCGGGCGTGTGCCTGCAGCCGGAGAGAGGCGGGGGCTCAGGTACATCTGCCGCCTGGCTCCCGGCCCCGCCCTCCAGCGGCACTTCAGACGCCGGCTCGGCCCGCTATTGGCTGTCGCAGTGACAGCACGGCTCGTGCCGGGGACGCTGGCCGCTTATAAAGGAAGAGCGGCCCGAGGAGCGAGCGATCCGCACTGACAGCCCCGAGCCGCAGACATGCCCAAAGGATTCCTGGTGAAGAGGAGTAAGAAGTCTCCGCCGGTGTCGTACCGAGTGCGGGACGAAGACGAGGACCGAGCGCAGGCCGCCCCTCCGGCATGGATGCTGTACGCCGTGTCCGCCGTTCCCTGCCCTCTCGGGGGCTCCCCTCCTCTCCCGGCCAGCCCAGACCGAGCTGCCCCGGCTCTCCCCTGCAGCCCCCGGCCGCCCCCTGCCGGCCAGTTCGGGAACCCGGAGTCGGTGCAGCAGGCGCTGTCCAGCCCGACCCGTCCGGTGAGCAGAGAGTACCTGGAGCGGAGCTTCAGCCTGGGATCTCCGGTGTCCGCCGAGTCCTTCCCGTCCCTGGTCAGCTCCATGGAGCCGCTACTCTACCCGATGGCGGCTGAGCTGAAGATGCCCTCCTCCTCCTCCTCCTCCGGGATCCCCCCGATGAAGAGAGCGGCAGAAGCCAAGCCCCCGCTGGCCCCCGGCCATCCCAAGCCGCCCGCAGCCAAGAAGACCAAAGCCATCCGCAAGCTGACCTTCGAGGACGAGGTGACCACCTCCCCGGTGCTGGGGCTGAAGATCAAGGAGGGCCCGGTGGAGCCGCCCCGGCCGCGGACCCTGAGCTCCGGGCACAAGCCGCTGGGGGAGTTCATCTGCCAGCTGTGTAAGGAGGAGTACAGCGACCCGTTCTCCCTGGCCCAGCACAAGTGTTCCCGCATCGTGCGGGTGGAGTACCGCTGTCCCGAGTGCGACAAAGTCTTCAGCTGCCCCGCCAACCTGGCCTCCCACCGCCGCTGGCACAAACCCCGGCCCCCCGCCACCGTCCCCGTCACCAAGGAAGAGCCGCTCAGCGACCGGGACACCCCCAGCCCCGGGGTCTCCGAGTCCGGCTCCGAAGACGGCACCTACGAGTGCCCGCAGTGCTCCAAGAAGTTCCGCCGCCAGGCTTACCTGAGGAAACATCTGCTGTGCCACGCCTCCGAGGAGCTCCTCTACTCCGAGGAGCGGAGAGCCAAGAGCCCTGGCCCGGTCAACCTCAGCAGCAGCGGAGGAGGAGGCGAGTGCCACCCGTGCCCGGTGTGTGGGGAGACCTTCCCGGGGAAGAGCAGCCAAGAGCGCCACCTCCGCCTCCTGCACTCCTCTCAGCTCTACCCCTGCAAGTACTGCCCGGCCACCTTCTACAGCTCGCCCGGCCTCACCCGGCACATCAACAAGTGCCACCCATCTGAGAACAGGCAGGTCATCCTGCTGCAGGTGCCAGTGCGCCCGGCCTGCTGACCAGGGACTGGTGGGGGGTGGAGGTGCCACCCAGAGGGCATGACCCAACTTAGTCCCAGCCTAAAGACTTTGAAGGGATGGAGGTACCTCCCCGACATCAATGATGGACACTCACATTGGTCCCAGCTCAAACACTTTGGAAGGGTTGAAAGTGCCACCAAGACCTCAATGATAGGCACCCAGCTAAATCCCAGCATAAAAACTTTGGGGGGTGGGGGGGTTGAAGGTGCCATCCATGAGATCACCCAGCTTAGTCCCAGCCTGAAGACTTTGGAAGGGTTGAAGGTGCCACTCAGACATCATTGAGGGACATTCAGATTAGTCCCAGCTCAAAGACTTTAGAAGGGTTGAAGGTGCCAGTTCCACCAAGACATCAGTGATGGGTACCTAGCTAAAGACCTTTGGGGTTGAAGATACCATCCAAACATCGATGATGGGCATCCAGCTTAGTCCCCAGCCAAAGACTTTGGGAGGATTGAAGGTTCCAATGCCACCCAGACACCAACAATGGGCACCCAGCTCAAAGACTTTGCCAGGGACTAGTGGAGGTTCCAGTACCCCCAAGACAGGTTGCAGAGGGTGTTACCCAGCTTAATCCCAGTCTGCTGACCAGTCCAAAGATTACACCAGTGCCCCCAGACATCAACGTTGGGCACTGCTCAGAGGGCACCTCCCAGCCTGCTGACCAGTCCAAACAGTATGGCAGGGACTGGTAGGGAAAGGGGGTGAAGGTACCAGTGCCACCCAGGTTGGGCACTGATCAGAGGGCACAACCCAGCTTAGTCCACACAGGGTGCTGCACATGTAATAGCCCTTCCAAAGGGGACTTCTTGTGAGTTATGACTCGGTGCCCTCTCAGTGCCCACCGATCACTATGGACTGCTGCCACTGTGGCCCCGAAGAGAACTGTGCCTTCTTTGATGCAACCAATTGCCATCTCTAGAGACAAGAGGTCTGCCAGCCATCAGATCTGCCAAACCAAGACAAGCATTGTAGCAGCCATAGATCGAAGTGCATTAAAATGTGGTTATTGTGCTTTAAAGCAAGACAGCATTGCCTAGCAATTCACTAAGGGGAGACCGCACAGTGGGTCCACCTTTGTAAGTTCCCCTGACTTTTTTTTTTTTTTTTCTGCTGTGCCCACAAGGGAACAAGCACACTGAACACATGGCATCTCTGTGTACCAAGTAAGGATTACTAGCAGCAACAAAGCAATAATGTCCTCTTCATGACTACATTCCAGACCTTCTGTAAACTTTTAAGGCACTATATGGAGGCACATTTTTTAATCATTGATATTTGCACTGCCGCAGGGCCGGGCCATCCCGCCTAGCCTAAAGGGGTAACATTATTGCTTTCTGCTACTGACTTTTCTTTTGTATAAAATAAATGCTTTGACCTGTGCTGTCATCCCCCTGAAAACACTAGTGATGCAAACATGTAATAGTGTTGTCTCTGTGTCCTATATCCTTTTTTAATTGGTATGTCAGTGGGCATAATACTGGCATCCGAGGATACCTGTTAAATTGTCTATTTTGTCAATGGGGGGTGGGGGGGGATGAAGCAAATGCTGTATGCTTAGCTGACAGATGATTCTACATGTATTTGGTGTGCTACACTACAGGTCATTGCAGGGTGGGCTCTTTCTTCTCGTCCTCGCCAACGTTGCCCACTCTTCTAGCAGTAGACAAGGGTGAAGGTCTTTCTATTGTTTTCTTGTAATTTTTTGTCTCCTTTTGGCTCTCGTCTTTTTTCGATGTGCTTTGTAGCCTACGGGTTCCTGTTTTTCAGTCGATCTTGAGAAATAACTGCCTTTAAATTGAAATGACTGACACGATTAGCTTTATAATGACTTGTGAACTGCTGGATTCTAGACTTTCTATTTTCTGTGAACAAGTCTGCTTAGGACTGGGAGAGGGAGACATCTATTTAGTCTTTAGCCACAAATGCCTTGTCTTTTAACTTTGTAGAGAGAAAGAAATAAAAACTGCCTTTTATGACTTCATCAATCTAGGGGCCAGCCAGGAATCACATCATACAACGCCACAACTTTTTTCATAAATACAAACTTTTTTTTTTTTTCTTTTAAATTATGCTCCTCCAAATATTTTCTGGTGGAACCACAGACATGCTTTACTATCCAAATGTATATGTTGATTTTAATATTAATTATGTTTATTTATTCTTTTATTTATTAATGTGAATTACAGATATATTATTTGATTAAGGTTGTATTGGAGTTTTTTTTTTTTTTTGGTGTTATGACATTCCACTCTGATTTGCAACCATTTTATTTTTTATTTATTTGTATTTTTTTGTTTTTCTTACACAAAAATGAAAAGGTTGCGCCTTGATACATTCCTCAACAAATGGCTATTTGCATTAACTGTGCTTTAAGGGGCAGATGGCTCTTGTTAAACGGATAGCTCTTATATGTCTAGAAGCAATCTCTTTTCTACACACATTATTTTCTTAACTGCTAGCTATTTATAGAGAGCTTCAATAGAACTGTTTCAACTGTGTAACAATTTGCTATTCAAATAAAAATATTTTCAAATTCAAATCCATACCTGTTGGCTTATGTTTTGTGTGTGTGTTCAGTTATGCAGGGCAGAGTGTCTTTACTATCATGGATGTGTCAAGTTTAGAAATGCTTGTCATTTTTAGAATATGGATGGTTTACAAAAGACAAGTTATACAGGCTTATTTAATAATCAAATGAATGGATTACAAAGTAACCCATATCAACCAAACAGCACCCATTCTGACAGCTCCAAGGCAAACATCTGATTGGTTGATGTGAGTTAATGAACTGTGCACAATAACAGTTTATTCATCTGTATAAATTCAGCTTCAATCAATATAAAATAAACTTATGATTTTTACTTTCAATATATACTGGTGTTTTTTTTTTTTTTTGTTGTAATGTAAAAAAACATTTTTTTTTTCATTAGTTTGCTCAACTGTGTCTACAAATTCAACTTCAATCCATTCAAAATCTGGTGACTTTTTGCAGTAAATAAGAAAAAATAAATGTTTTATTTATATATATATATATATATATATATATATATATATATATATATGCCAAAAGTTTGCCCTCCTGTTTTTCAGATTTTCCCAGTGCAATCTGAAATCCTATTATAATTTTACACACATATTTCTGTATTAACTACATTAAAAAAAATTATTGGTTTCTGTTACAATTTTGAAAACACGTCCTCTCAGTGGTGAATTAACTTGCAATACTAAAATTATTCTAACCTTCATTTCATACATTTTTTCCTGAATCAAAAATTTGAGTAGAGGCTGTTCATTTAGTGAAATGTAAATTTTGAAAAAGTGTAGGTTTCCTTTCCCTTCACTTTCAACATCCAATAATGTTCATGGGAAATTATAAGGAAAAATAGGATTTTTGCAGTATGCTTAGTTGATTTAAGTAATCGCAGCTTTATCTAATTTACTAAGCGCAGGGTTTGTATGTACACACTTAGCAAATCATCCCTACTGACAGCTAAAAATGTATTTTGAGATCTAGTTAAGTTATTTAAGAACCTAGTTCAAAATTCATAATAAAGAAAAAAACAAAAACTTGAAAAAAATTCTGCAACACTGTCAAGCTGGATCGCTACTTTTGAATGATAAAATAAAAATTCTAAAGGTTTAGTATTTTCAGTTTTACATACTACAAATTCATGTTCTCTAAAATTATACATTACCTTATGGATGGTCAAAGGATGATAAAAAATATTACACATGCAGCCATAAATACCCAATATTCTGCGCTCTGTTCCATGCTTTTCTTTACACTTAGATTGTGTTTGTAAATATAAAATATATGATGATAAAACATAGGAGAGGTGGTATTATGTTATGTGAGAATTTTCCATCAACAAGTTATTGTGTTACTCTTGCATAGAAAAATTTTCCTACATATTTTTTTACTTTAATAATATGATATGGCCATACAATAAGTAAAAACTGATTGCACGCATTGATCACATGTGGCGGAAGGGGGGAGGTGTCCGTTCACACGTGTGATTTGGAAAAATGTATGAGTTGGCTGGTTTTTTTTTTTTTGGTGTGATAATGCATGTTTTTGGGTCCATAAACTTCATTTGGAGTGTATGAAAATGTCAAAGCATGACGTTAGTCTTCATATTGGCAATGGGTCTGCTAGTCTGATTTACCAGATCTGTGATCAGAAACTGCTCTGCATTTCTGTAAAGGGTTAATATTATGCAGTAACTGCAGAAAATATAGTACCTTCACCTTTTTTTTTGCTCAGAGCAATATCTCAATAATGTTTAAACACCTGTCCTGATAGTCACAGTGTCAGAATCCAATCAGTGGATCATCTTTCTAAATATACATTCTACTCTACACAGTAAATCAATGTTTTCTTCCTTTATTGATAAAGTTGACTGCGCTAAAGTGTATCTAGACACAAAACCAGATATTTTAAAAAAATAAGGAATCTTAGCTACATCATTTTTATTCATTTAGATGTTTGTTACTTTTTCACTGGATGCAGCCAGTAACACACGTCCCACTTTAGGGTGGCTACAGTCTATCATAGTCCTTGATAGTCTCCTTCAGCATACCCACAATCTCTGACCATCTTTTTTAATATATCTGCAGTTTCTGACCATCTCCAGTACCATGTCTGCAGTCTCTGACCATCTCCTGTATCATGTCTGCAGTCTCTGACCATCTCCAGTACCATGTCTGCAGTTTCTGACCATCTCCTGTGCCATGTCTGCAGTCTCTGACCATCTCCAGTACAATGTCTGCAGTCTCTGACCATCTCCTGTGCCATGTCTGCAGTCTTTGACCATCTCCTGTACCAGGTCTGCAGTCTCTGACCATCTCCTGTATCACGTCTACAGTCTCTGACCATCTCTTGTATCACGTCTACAGTCTCTGACCATGTATTTTATTATGTCTGCGGCCTCTGACCATCTCTTGTACCATGTTTGCAGTCTCTAACCATCTCTTGTACCATGTCTGTAGTCCCTAACTATCTCTTATATCATATCTGCTGTCTCTGATCATTTCTTGCTCTATGGCTGTAGTCTCTGACCATGTATTTTATTATGTCTGCAATCTCTGAACATCTCCTGTGTAATGGCCACAATCTCTGACAACCTCTTGTATCATGCTCAGTCTTTGACTACATCCTGTTGTGTATCTGCCATCTCTGACACAAAATAATTGCTGAGTTTTATGTGCGGCTCTTTGGTGATGTTGAGGGTCACACTCGAGCCCCCATATCAAGAAAGTTGACTACCACTGTGTTAGAACATCAGCTGGCATAGCTACAGCACCAGAAGTACAATGCTGGCTGTAGTATCCAACACATACTAATGAATGAAATATATAGTAAACCAGATCTGAACATTTAACACCACTGACAAGAAGTGCCTTTTTTGTTTCTTTAGGATTTTATCTAGAAGTCTGTGATAGGAGTTGCACTTTAATACATGTACGAGTGCCAAGTCCCCACCATGAAAACCGTTATAAAAAATTGTCCCTATTGTTCCACATAGGTGACCACACAGTGATGGAAACACGTGTCAGGTCCTGTGATGGACCCTAAATGGTAAGTGATCTAAATCATAGTGACCCCCAATCCACATGGGGACAATATAAAAGTGACCCCCTGGTACCCAATGAGGGACATCAACCAATAATTAGTGAATCCCTATATGGGATCAGAGAAATATCCTCAGTGTGAATAAAGACAATATAAATGGCAAAATAGTCCAATAATCAGTGTCGCATTCCTCCTGGTCATGCACAAAGGAGAAATGTGGGTGAACAGAAACACCCCGGATGTGATCCCAAAATGGCTGCAATGGCCTCTCACCTCCACTCTGCGACCCTGCAGGGCCACAGAGCATATATGTATCACCTCTGGATCACCTCAGCAAACAGCACACCTTAAGGACTGGTAACTTTAAAAACAACTTCCCAGGAATCAATATCCACCTTTACAAAGATCTCCTTTTGAACCGATAGGTGTGTAGGTCAAGTGGATGGATCATAGCTCAATTCCCCATATAACAAGAGAAGAACACATTCTCCATAGTGTAAAACCGCTTTAATTGGTTAAAAGTAAGCCAAAAATGCGTGAGTCCTGACGAAGTCACGAGGTCACGTGATGCAACGCGTTGACGGCTCAGCGTGGTGACGTACTTTCGGCGTGACGCCATCTTGGAACACCTTTTTCCTATGCTTTACACTCAGCACATGGGGAGAATGCCTTGTTACCAGCTTACTATGTGAGTTTGCATTGTTGGCTTACTTTTAACCAATTAAAGCGGTCTTACCCAGTCTGTGTGGGGTGGTAGGGGAGAGTGTTAGCAGAAGTCTAATTCTAAGCAATGGAGGACAGACAGGCTGTTCTCTCAGCACAGCTAGAAAACTGACCATACTGGGAAGGATGTTCTTCTAAGTCTAGCATGATCAGTTCAAAATAGGAAAGCAGGGGGGCAGTCAGAATCACAAGATATTTCACACCAAGGAAACAATGTAAAGAGAACAGGAAAATGTTTAAGACAAGTACATAGTACAGCAGGCACATATCAGTAATATGAAATGTTGGGGTAACCTATTCTTTAGAAATGTAACCAGAAATTTTTATATCATTGTTTGTTATGCTTTGTTAATAATAACCTGTAACAAATATAAAGTACTGTAGTGGTTACTGTCATAATTCTCAACTCAGAGAGATATGGGGGTGGTTCATCCCTCCAACATCTAGCAAAAAAACAGATTTCAGTTTTAGATTACCTGCTATGAAAAAAGATCAGTCTAAGAACTATGACCTTTTCACTTCAGAAAACATCCTTGAACTTTACGTATTAGCTACAATGAGCAGACCCAAAAGGAAAAACAAAACTAAATCCGCATGTTTCTGTATAGAAATGTAGACCTGTTTGAATGTTTTTTAGTGTGACAGCTGACAGAACTTTTCAGTGTTACTTACTGACTTGCATATTCACTGCATTACAAGAAGGGGAGATACAGCAAATTGGTTCCATCTAATGATTTCACCAGCTCCTCATTCTGACACAATAAACTGCTTTATTTCTTAGTCTGCAGCTTTCTTGTGTATGGAATCCCCATGGTGTACATTGTAATACCTTCTTATAGACAGTATATCATAATACAAGAGACACATTCCAGCATGAGAAGTGCAAAGAGGGCGTTGTAACTAACAGCGAAACCTGGTTAAGAATCCCATGTGAACATGACGTGGCGTGTTGATTGTATGCAGGACTGGTGTCTGGGGAGAAAACACCACTGCGTAACTGTCCTAGAAATGTTTTCTTCATCATGCCTTGAGATACAAGATCTGGAATGTGACAGGAAGGAAAATCACAGCTGTACTTTACAACTACAATAGATATCTATAAAGCTGAGGTAGCTATTAAAAATGACATTTAAAGCAGCATAGTATTTAATAAAAACATTCAATGCAGTTTTAAATACATAAGAAGCTGAGACTGAGAGAGGAAGGGGCAGAACTAGCAGCCAATTAGGCTCTGATGCAGTGCACATGTCTTGACAAAATGCTGACAGGAGTAGAGAGCAGAGTGAGCAGATTTTCAGTATTTCTTTTCTGCACCAACAGCAGGTTGGGATGTATTCTCGACCAAGCTGTGTTACCAAGAGTTGTCAGCCTGCTATGATTGTATGCGGGGATATTCGGATAAACAGGGCTTTTCTGCTGCAATTTATGTAAATGTTGAATTGTCTGTAAATTCCTTATCTTGGAGAACAGTACTGTGCAGTACATGTATTCATATATCATAGGTTATATGGAGGCTACCTTCAGGTGATTGGACAGTAGCAAAAAACATTGCTAGGGCCACCACTACTGCATGCTCATATATCTCCACCTGCTCCATCAGACTCCATTTTTTATGCAATCAGTATGGATTTACCACAGAAGACAGAGGAGAGGGGCCTGTGTCCTGTACTCCAAGATGAGGAATTTACAGGCAAGTCAAAATTCCCATTATCTATATTATACAGTAGAGGAGACAGGACATACAGTGGGGCACAAAAGTATTTAGTCAGCCACCAATTGTGCAAGTTCTCCCACTTAAAAAGATGAGAGAGGCCTGTAATTGGCATCATAGGTAGACCTCAACTATGAGAGACAAAATGAGAAAAAAAATCCAGACAATCACATTGGCTGATTTGGAAAGAATTTATTTGCAAATTATGGTGGAAAATAAGTATTTGGTCAATATCAAAAGTTCATCTCAATACTTTGTTATATATCCTTTGTTGGCAATGACAGAGGTCAAACGTTTCCTGTAAGTCTTCACAAGGTTGGCACACACTGTTGCTGGTATGTTGGCCCATTCCTCCATGCAGATCTCCTCTAGAGCAGTGATGTTTTGGGGCTGTCACTGGGCAACACGGACTTTCAACTCCCTCCAAAGGTTTTCTATGGGGTTGAGATCTGGAGACTGGCTAGGCCACTCCAGGACCTTGAAATGCTTCTTACGAAGCCACTCATTCGTTGCCCGGGCGGTATGTTTGGGATCATTGTCATGTTGGAAGACCCAGCCAAGTTTTATCTTCAATGCCCTTGCTGATGGAAGGAGGTTTGCACTCAAAATATCACGATACATGGCCCCATTCATTCTGTCCTGTACATGGATCAGTCGTCCTGGTCCCTTTGCGGAGAAACAGCCCCAAAGCATGATGTTGCCATCCCCATGCTTCACAGTAGGTATGGTGTTCTTTGGATGCAACTCAGCATTCTCTCTCCTCCAAACACGACGAGTTGTGTTTCTACCAAACAGTTCTATTTTGGTTTCATCTGACCATATGACATTCTCCCAATCCTCTTCTGGATCATCCAAATGCTTCAGACGGGCCCGGACATGTACTGGCTTAAGCAGGGGGACACGTCTGGCACTGCAGGATCTGAGTCCCTGGCGGCGTAGTGTGTTACTGATGGTAGCCTTTGTTACGTTGGTCCCAGCTCTCTGCAGGTCATTCACTAGGTCCCCCCGTGTGGTCCTGGGATTTTTGCTCACCGTTCTTGTGATCATTTTGACCCCACGGGGTGAGATCTTGCGTGGAGCCCCAGATCGAGGGAGATTATCAGTGGTCTTGTATGTCTTCCATTTTCTAATTATTGTTCCCACAGTTGATTTGTTCACACCAAGATGCTTGCCTATTGCAGATTCAGGCTTCCCAGCCTGGTGCAGGTCTACAATTTTGTTTCTGGTGTCCTTCAAACTCCACTATGGTGAAGACCAAAGAGCTGTCGGAGTGTGACTGTTTGAGGTTGTGGACAGGTGTCTTTTATACTGATAACAAGTTCAAACAGGTGCCATTGATACAGGTAATGAGTGCAGGACAGAGGAGCCTCTTAAAAGAAGAAGGTACAGGTCTGTGAGAGCCAGAAATCTTGCTTGTTTGTAGGTGACCAAATACTTATTTTCCACCATAATTTGCAAATAAATTCTTTCCAAATCAGCCAATGTGATTGTCTGGATTTTTTTTCTCATTTTGTCTCTCATAGTTGAGGTCTACCAATGATAACAATTACAGGCCTCTCTCATCTTTTTAAGTGAGAGAACTTGCACAATTGGTGGCTGACTAAATACTTTTTTGCCCCACTGTATATTCATAGACCGTGGGATGCCCCCAAGCAATAAACTGAGAGTTGAGCAACAACACAGCAAACAGAATTGCCAAATGGCCCACAAAAAACAAGGGTTAAGGAGCCCAAAAGCACTCCTTGTGGCTGAAGAATGCATTGCCCATAGTCTGAACACACACCTGATAAAACCTGCAGAAATTGTGACCAGATGAACAGATGGCAGCCTTGCAAATGTGGAACAAAGATGTTCGATGCTGGAAAGTCCAAGAGGCAACAACACACCCGGTGGAATGCGTTCTGATGGAGAAGGCAGAAACCCTTTCCTTACCTTAAGGGCGTAGGCCCCGGAAATAGGTTGAGCTACCTGGTTATGGTGGAGTGGGAGGCGGGATGTCCTCAATGAAGGCTGGCGAGTAAGGCTACTTACACGCTTGCAGTGCATTTTTTACAGGACGTGACTCAAAAATCGCTCCAAAAACGCAATGTATTTGCGTTTTTGCCGCATTTGCCATTGATTTCAATGGGAAAGTGTGTTTTTGGTGTGATTTTTCTACCGCACCAAAAATGCAGCAAACAGGATTTTAAAAAACGCACCGGACCTGCAACGAATCAGTATGAAGAGTTCCATTAGAATAAATGGTCATGTTTTTCTTCCGCTTTTTTTAACCCAATAGCAGAAGAAATACGAATCAGTGTGGAATTAGCCTAAGACAAAATGGGATTCAGTTTTACGGACAGAATCCATGGCTGCTGAGTAGACCCTGACAGCCTTGACGACATACAGGCAGTGTAGAGAAATTTCCTTGGCGTGTTTTAGAGCAAGACAGAGAGAAGGAAGGAAGGACAATATTCTCATTAAGGTGGAAGGGAGAGACCACCTTGAGTAGAAAAGAAAGTCTTGGTCTCAAAACCACCTTGTAGCTGTGCAAAACAAGAAAAGGCTCTTTACAAGAATGAGCAGGTAGTTCAGAAACATACCTGAAAGATGTAATGGCCACCAGGAAGGCAACCTTTCATGTGAGGACTTTCAAGGAAATATCTATAGAAGATATCTGGAAGGTGGGTAGAGAGGAGGGGCAGAGACAGAGATTCTATTTTGCACCTCTTTGAGGTGACAGATTGGACCCAGAGGTCTAGGACTTTTAGGATCAAGACAGGTGCAAATGCCAACAGATGTCCCCTCACTCCAAGGAGTGGGGCTGCCCCTTCACTGTGAGGAGGACTTCTGGACAGACTTGGTGGGCTTATGGATCCAAGATCTGCGACAAAAGGAAGTACTAATCCTTATTTTGGGGGTTGGTGCCGGGGAAGATCGAAAAGGTTAATTTCACTAAGTAGAGGTAGTAGCCATAGAAGACTTTGCCTTTTTTTGTGTAGTAAAAGAACCTTTCTTCCAGTGACTTCCTTTCTCCAAAGGATTCTCCAAATAGGTGTTCACTGTCATGTGTATAAGGGGCCTCTTACAAGCAGGTTCAGCAGACCAAGCATTAATCCACAAAATCCTGTGTATATGAACATAAGAGACATTCTAGAGACCTGGTGAGTAAGTTTCATCAAGTATCAGCATAACAATAACTCTAGAGTGTAAACACAGAACAATAAGGCAGAAGGCATCAGCTACATTGTTCTAAGAGAACTGGGTCATCAAAGATCATGTTCTCTGTTGATTGGTCTTGTTCAGTTAGTCATAGTCTGGCAAATAGAAATGGAAGCAATTGCTGTCTACAGGGCTGGACCTGCGAGGGCAAAGGAAGCCTATAAGAGGACTTCAATATATCTATCAACAGAGTCCTTAAAGTGGTTGTAAACCTCAGTCATTAAATCTGAACAGAGAGCACAGCTATATGTAGAGTTACTTGTCTCTCTCCAAAGCTCTAATTTACCTTCTCAGTTCCTCTGTCACTTCTGATAAGTTTTCCCTGCACATGAGATACATCTGTGTGGGAGAGAGGGAGGGGGGATCTCCCTTTCCTCCAGTCAGCTCTAACTGCAGCTCCCTGCCCCCTCCTCTGTGATACTGAGAAATGCAGAAGGATTTTATCTAAAATCAGCACTTTTAAAGGGATGTACAAAAGAGAAGACTGCAAATAAACAAGTAAAACTTATTGTAGGAGGATTTGTTTCACCTCTGGGTATCATCTTAGGCTATTCACTTCACTGGGTATATGGGAGGGTTTACAACCACTTTAAGGCCCAACTCCAAAATAATAGCAACCCCTCCTCCTACCCCCCTCTAGCTAACCGCTGGCATGGAAAAAGAAAAAACCCTATTTAGATTTCCCATTTTACTTACTTTAAAGGGGAAGTTCCGCTTGTCTGCATCCTCCCCCCTCCATTGCCACATTTGGCACTTTTTTGGGGGGAGTGAGTACCTAGTTTTGACAGGTACCCGCTCCCACTTCTGGTCAGATGCATTGGGGCAATCTGGACCAGAAGTTCAGCCCCCCTTCCTTCCCCCCATAGCCTTCTTGCAGGACTATTCATAATGCACAGCTCACGTCGTGCATGCGCAGTAGGAAACTGGCTGTGAAGCCGCATGGCTTCACTACCAGTCTGCCTTACTTAAGATGCTGGTGCCTGCACACGAAGCCCGAATCCGCTTGGGTGAGTACATTGCTGCATCCCTGAACAGGTAAATGTCCTTAAACTAAAAGTCAGCAAATTTTTTGGGGGGTGACTGGAGCTCCGCTTTAAGTCTCAGTCACATGATGATCCTTCCCTAGGATGGCTTAGGAAGAGGTTGGATTAAAGACTGAGGAGTAAAGCAATTGATGCACATTGCATTAATTACATTTTTCCTGGAGTTGGGCTTAAAAGAGGGAACACACTCAATATGAACTGTAAAGTGTTTATTAGAGACTGAAATGGCAAGATGTACTTCTGAAATAGCCCATTTTTTCTTACATTTCTTTTCTTTAGGATACATTTCAGCTAAGAGCTTAGGAGGTCTAAATGACCTTTTGGAATTTGGCCAATCCTCATGTAGTGCACTTTCAGTTTGTGTGTATATATTTGATTTTGCCAGTTCCCATCACTTTCCTCCAATCATCATCAAAATGTTTAGAGGTCCCAACCCTGATTCACAGACAGTCTGGGGGGGGGGGGGGGGTGTAATGTTTTTCGCCCCAGGTGACCAAAGGTTCTGAGAGTGTTGAAAGTCATCAAACCACATAGTTAAACATTAGCTTGCTTTCAATTTATAAATCCATCTTGCTTCACACTGCATAACACGCTAATTGAAGTTCCCCCCTGTAACGTTTAATAATTCCTCCACATCAGAATATCTCCACATACAATAAAATGGGTAGGACACATCCCAAGGACTTCAAAATAATATTTTCTTAAAAATAAATATGGAAGGTATTTTTTTTTAACCAAAACAAGTGTAGCGCTGTTATCTTTTTAACACTGTAGCACACAATTTATCCCCCAAAAATGTGATTCTTTCACAATAAAGTGTCCATAAGCAATAAAGTCTCTCATACAATATTCAGTGCTTCTTATAGTGCAAATGCTCTCCACCAGTTGTGCTTCTACCCTTGCACCCCTCAGCATGTTTAAAAAAAATTTTATACTTACCTTTTTCAGAGTCTTTCACAACGTGCAGGGTTCTCTATCTCTTCTCTAGATCTGGGTGGTCCTTGATGCAGAGAGTTTTGCTGATGTGATGAGCTCAGCATGGTTCTCTGGTTCATTGTACTGTGACTGCAGGGCACCCTGATGACAACAGCTCCAAGATTCCCCACACTCTAGGAAGTGGCTTGAATGGCACTAGGTGTCATTCAACTGGGAAAGAACCAGCACTGGATTACAAAGCACTGAATCTGCAGGGAACAGCACTGCATAGGAATGGAGTATTGCTGTGGTAGTATTTTTTACAACTGGCAAGCTACTGTTTAAAAAACAAAACAAAAAACAAAATCTACAGTTAGACTTAAAAGATTTCTTTATGTCCATATTTGCAGATATTTTACAAAGTATGCCATGCACATAACATGGACTTCAGCCCTTGCTCCTGAAGGAACAGTGTTACATTCTGCTAGAACAACATAAAGATTCTATATCTACACCTGTTCAAGGTCAGTCATGTAAAATCATTATTAGGTTTTAATTTGTATGTGTGCAGTATCTTCTATACTGGTTTTAGATCAGCAAGTAATTAATTTCCGCTTGTACCTACAGAAAACAGCCATAATCATATTTTCTTTGAGATTATACTTTTTACAAAGGAAAGACTTTTTGTGAGTCAAACATTGTATCCGCATGCCAAATACATAGGAATTAGACTGGCCCCATGCCCCCAAATTAGTTTATTGTGATCTCTCTTGGTGCTACTGAATGAAGTTGAACTAGGAATGCAGAGCTTTGTGTGGAGGGAATCCATAGCTTGTATTTGTTTCATGTTTTTGAGTTGCTATACTGTTGCCCCATGCATCTCACCATACACATCCATTGAGCAGGTACTCTTCACTATAATGGAGTCTCATGCAGCAGACAGCATTTTAAAGTATTTGTGGTCTCTGGAAAAATGAATGATGACTGTTAGTACTTTTTTGTCCAGGGTGGTCATTGTACCAGGGCAAATTGAACTTTTGTATATTTATTTGCTCTGATACTGTCTATGTTCATGGAAAGAAACAGGCTTTGGACATTATGTAGGGAAGTTCAAAATTACAGTGTCCCTTCCAAATATTTGAAAAAAATGTATCTGCTTTTTTTCCCCTCCATTCCTGTCCTCTAAGGCTGGCCATACATTATACAATTATCTGCAGATTTTTGGTTTAGATTTACCAAAAACCATATAATAGGAGGACAAACCTAAACAACACTTTCAGTTGTATCCAATTAGGCAGGCCCTTGCACTACATAGTTGAAGGTAAATCTAAAGGAAATTGGGCAGAAAATCTGCAGATAATTGTATAATGTATGGCCAGCCTTAGTCCTCCACCATTCCTCCATGTCCCTTATTATTTAGGAATAATATTAGAATAGAAGTACTTGTATTAATATTAGATATGGCTTTATACATTTGATTTCCTCTGTATGATCTATCCACAGTTCCAGAGGTTTATTTTGTGCCAGGTCAGTGTAATGAATTATTAGCATGTCCCAACCTGTGAAATATTAAGGTGGTGAAGATAAATAGTAGTTACTGCCACCTCCACATGAACAGCCTATATTGAGAAGGTCTGGCAACAGGCAAAACACTGTAGGGCACATATTTATGAATTCTGGTATTGAGGTGGCCACTCCAGTGCTGCTTATACTTTTCAAATGCATGGTCACTAAAGAATTTAGATTTTTCAGACTTTCCTTTTTTCTGAAGAAGGAACTTGCAGTATATTGTAAAATAATTATGAGAAAATAAAGCTGCAGGTCTAACCTTTACAAACAACCTTTGTCCAAAGCTTTTTAGCTTTGGACAGAGTGGAGAGATTTGAACCTGTCAGTTTTTATTACTGCTTGTGTCCCTGTTAGGGAGATTCACCTCTCTATTTTACCAATATCATTTTAAGTGAAAGTAAAAGAAAACCCCAAAATTTTGAGTTGTCCGCAGAAAAGTAATAGAAGGGAAATCTTCCAATGGGGGCACTAGTTCTGGTGACCTGGGGTCCCCAATGGATTCCCTTAATTTGCAGGGGTTTCTTCTCACTTCCTATTAGACTATGGGACAGGAAGTGAAGGGAAATCTCGGAAATGGGGCATAGATGACAAAAAAAAATCTGACAGAGATTATAACCCTCCCTTGCTCTTTCAAAAATAGCTAAAAAAAAAGTTTTGCCTATAGCTCTACTTTAGACCCAGTACACACTACTGGGAGTCGTGCGGCTCGTGTTTGCTCAGGCACAGCAGCCTACTCACTTGAATGGGCTGCTGTGCTCATGGTGCATGCAAGGAAAAGGTGCATGCACCTCTTCTGAGATGCAACCGCAGTCTTTTTGACCATAGCATTCTTAGTGCTCACTGTAGCCTACAAAACATATCCTATGTTATAAGAAGAGAGAACATTGCTTCTCTAAAGATACAGTATCATAAGTGAGTGTTGTCACTCGAGGTCAAGCGTCTTACTGGCAGGATCACCAGGTATAAAGGAAAAAATTTAGTGAGTAAACTAATGCAGGCCTCACTAATGACTTCCAAGTAGCAATATATGAAATCTTTGCTCTTGGGTTTAGATATGCTTTCTACCAAAAGCCAATCCACAAGACCATGGTTCAGGCATGATCTGATGTTTTTCAGGGCTGGTTCAAAATACTTGAATATTCACGATTATGCTACTAAGCAGGAATGTGTATGCAGATACTTCTTGCACTGGCCTAACTATAAGCAGTGATCAAACTAGGTCTTCTAAATGTCTAATCACTATTATCTCTGAGGTCTCCAAGCTGGTGGTGTCTACAGGTGCCCACAGACATGAGAGCATCTCCAGTAATGGGTAACGGCCATACGTATGGCCACCTAAAGAAGTGTACACCAAAGGCACTGTAGGGTTAAAGTCACCTTGCAGAAGCACATGCCCATGTGACCTAACCTTTAAGGTACATAATTGGCTCTCACTGCACCAGTCATCTTTTGTTGAAAAATAAAGAATCACACAAGATAATTGTTGACTTTTAAATACTTTTAATTAAATTCAACTGAGATTCAGAAATAACACAAATAATTTCAGGAAATTAAAAAACTGATATGTCAGCAGTAAAGAAGGACATTTCAAGCATATATTTTCTTTTACAAATATTACAATTAATGCACCAAAAAGGGGAATTTAAGGACCCGCGTTTCTTAAAGCATACCCTCATTAGAAAGAACAAGATTTGTAATGTACAGATATACTGCTATGTACATACCACGTCTAATAGAACTCAACAGAACATCCAAAACTGAATATCCACACTCAAGCACCTCCCTCAGTAAGAAGAAGATGGCCTGTGAGAAGGAGGCCTAAAACACAAACAAGGCTTAAAGCCTAGAATATCATTTTCACATACAATCCACAGGAACAAAAAAAAAGACCCTGTTCAATCCTAGTCATTGAAGATAGAGTACAAATATATTAAGAAACAAAACTCATTCTGGTCCATTAGAATTTTTTTTTTTTTCTTTTTTACAATTTAGTTTACATTTAGGTAAGGACTGGGTGGTATGGAGTGAATAAAAAGACTGACAGCTTCTAAAACAGACCTTAACAGTGACAGGCAAGATGAATGCGATCTGTAATTTTACACTGACTTATATTTACTGGCATCACCTGTATAATTCCAGAGGAAGTGACAGCCAAATTGCTTAAATCCCTCTCCTTCACATCACCCTGAGTGGAAATAATCTTAACTGTATAACGCTGACTGAGACGAAGAGCCCAAACTATTACTGAACCTTGTCTAACCCTTTCACTGCTCAGTGCAAATAAATTACAGAGAAACACAAAATATGCTTGTTTACAAAATTGTAGTTTTTCACCTCTACGCTAGTTCATTTTATTCTGGAGAGAAAATTCGAAAAGTAGTATTGACCGAACATGAACCACTAAGTCCTAGGCCTAAACCCCAACTCCTATGGGAGCTCTCGTCCTTTTCACATAAGATGCAGCCATTTTGAGAATACAGCCTTTCCGCTAGGATTCAGTGATATCACTTACCTTCATAAGTGCATAGGCTGCAGGGGCATAACTCTAAATGTCGCAGTGCTTATTGGGTGCTGGAAATGTGACAAGGCCCAGGGTCCAAAATACTGTGACTGACTTTAAAGGGGGTCACTTATGAGTGTAGCTGTAGCCAAAAAATAATAATTAATGGGATCATCATAAGTGTGAAAGTATGTCACCGTAGCACTATCTGGTTAAATACTAGGTTATCTTCCTGACACTTTCTACAGAGATAGTCTTCTCTGCTCCTGTATTCCATCTTTGTCCTCTATGACATCAGCACCATCATCTTTTGTGAGCTGTTGGTTAGGGTGAAGAAATAGCTCAGACAAGACAACAGATGATGTGCCATGGTATTAAAGCTGCCTGGGGAGAAGCAGCACGTGTACATCAGGAAGGCCTACACTCACTTTACCATTATGATGCAACCATTAATATCTTAATTTTCATTGACAGCTACAGACTTCTCAAGTTCTCTAAATAAAGGAAAACCCAGGAGCTGCTGTAAATGACCGATGTATTTGAAAAACTGTACTACTCATCAAGGGTTACCAAAAATGGTGGTGCATGCAAAGCGGATGCTCACAAATATCCTCGTTTTATTTGGCTCTGGTACACATAAGATAAGTCACATCTGATTCAGCCCAAAAAATAGCTGCCTAAAAGGAAACCTGAAATATAAAGGCCAATGCTGACCTACTTTTGAAAATTCGAGCTGCCTGGCTTTACTCTTTCCGCTTGTTAAAGGCCACTCTCCGATCCTAGTACATTTTCCAAATGCACTGTCTTTCATTGCAGCCTTCACAAAGTACTTGGCACGAGCTTTACGTCAGACCATAATGGAGTTTACACTCCGAGCACCGCATCATGGGATGAGATCATGCGCCCCTATAGCCAGAAGAACAGGGTATTTTGTGGTGGCTGTGATGGAAACAGAAGAGTATTAATGAGCCAAGAGAAGGGCTAGCAAGAGACTCAGTCACTTCCCCCTGAAAAAGTAAAGTGACATAACTTCTAAACAACATTCTTTTTCTGGGTTTGGAGCTCAGAAAGTAGTAAAGCCACTGGATGAACATGACAGCCAGCCAAACAGTAGTTTCAGAAAGAGGGCTGCAATGAATTTGAGGCCAAGTATAAATAATGCTGTACCAAAACAAATGCATTATTAGACAAAATGTGTGTCCTATGGTAATCAACGTCAAGAACTTTCTATCACCTTCTCATTTTTGTGTAATTTTGTGGGCTCTTGCAAAAAAAAAAAGGCAATTTAAAGGCTTTTAACAGAGAAAAACATCCTTCATTATTAGAGAGAGTACGAAAGCCCAATTTCCTGTTATAAGTAATTATTAAACCAATACAATCCTATCTCTGATATGCAAATGAAAGAATTACTATTAATTTGAAGCTGACCTTCTACACACAAGCAGGAGACAGAAGCTCAGGCAGAATGAATGTTTGCAAAGCCTAGAACAGTAGCAGGCTATCTCTGTGAAGACATCTGTTGATATTGCCTGGGGGATACAAACTGCCCAATGCTTTTCAGTGTCTGCCTAGAGTCCAACTTCAGCTCTTTACTTAAAGTTCACTTAGCACAAATTAAAAAAAAAAAATAATAATTTCTCAGTGTAATTACCATACTCTAGATACACATAAACTTTAATCGGTACAACCTTGAACGAAAAAAAGAAAATTTACACATATATATATAAAAAAATAGAATAACGCGAACATGTTACCCACACTATAGGACCCCATTTTGTGGGCTCCAAAAATTTAAATAATTCTTAGATGAAAACTGGTTGAAAGTTTTATCAAGCCACAACATGGCTACTTCCAGCTGATGGGTGACAGGCACTCTTTAAGTGAGCAATCAAATTAGTGCAAAAACCAACTGACACACAAAAAGAGGAACAAATAACAGAAGTGCCCATATGTGCATTTTCTTGTGCATTTTCTCTACTTCATCTATTGGAACATAAAGGAAATCACAGCAAAAACTTCTAAACAGCTAATTATAATGACCGACTTTAAATATCAGGAAAGGACCACAAATATAAGTAGCGTCAACTACACAGACGTGGAAAAATATACAAGGCAACAACAAAAACAATCAAACATTAACATTAAAACACCTCAGTCTTCAGAAAAAAAAAAAAAAGCCTTCTTCGTCTGGAAAAGGTTGGTCTGAAATAAAACAGTTAAAAAGGATCTGTACAACAATAATCCTGAACCTTCCAAAATAAAGTATGGCATATTAAGGATCAAGGTACATTAGATCTATTCAAAGGGGCATATTTATAAAAACTCGGACATACACAAAAGTGCCAAATTGTGGTATCTGGCATGTGTAATTAACCTTGGCTGAAGGTTCCATGATGCCCACAGCTGAAAAAGTGTACAAAGCTAAATTGTTGCATACACACACTTGATGAATTTGATGTCTTCCTGCTCAGGAGATCGCTGACCACTGCAACCAATCGGATTCTGGCTAACATTTTTTTCTAGTGCAAATTAGAAAACAAAAGCGTGTTCCCCAACTGGCTGCAATGACCATCACTCTAGTTTTACATACCTCTAGTTTTTATAAATCAGCCTCAAATGGGCTCCAAAAGAAAACAGCCTGCATGAACATAAAGCTGTTTTTAAGGATATATTGTTTCAAGCTGTTCAAATAAATTGTGGAAATATTCACATTTTAAGGCCATGTTCTCATGGGAGCAAGTTGCAGTAGGCTCTCCATGGAAGGTCTGTCAAGCAGGTAGGTGATTGTAGCTTGCATACAAGCAGCTTCCGAAGACACACAGTGCACCACTGCTCTACACTGTCTTCCCTGGCATCAGAAAACATTGCAGCAGTGAAAGTGTTACACAAACAGCCTTCAGAATGAGGCAATGAAATCCATGCCACTTAAGACTCTTGCAGGGATTGTTGTGATTCTGGCATGCCGCTTACGTGGTCCCTTGTTATTTGGTGCTGTTGCATCATTACGCTTCGTCAGACAATCCTCTTGCCATCATCAGTGTTACAACCAGAGTTGCATCATATTTTAGTGCCTAGTGGATAACTTACTCAAAACCTACCCAGGGGGTCCTGCCCCGCTAGACACACATTACAACATTGCACGGCTTAAAAAGTTCTATTCACAGGTGCAATATCATATTTATATATATATATATTTTTTTTTTTTAATCAATAATTTTTTCTTTAGATTAAAAACAGCTCTGTACTAGAGTTCAGTATAAAAAAGTGCTTCAATTGGAAGATTTGCTGACAGCACTGGCAGAGCGACGAAGCTTTCCCGAGACTTTACTTTTGGTGGCACGTGTTAGTGTCGGAGATGTAGGTTCTGCCAGCTCTGCTCCTGTACTCGATGAGAGATCGGAACTGGTGCTTGATGGGACACCTAGGAGGAAAAGCAGAGTCAGGAGTGCAGTAGAAATATTCTCATGTAAAGAGTAGAACAGGTCCTGACAAACAAATGACAGATCCAACAGCTTTACACGGAAATTGGAAACATGATAGCACATAGTTCGCACGAGTGATGCTATTTAACAAAAATTCATATGTAAAGGCCCTCTAAGGTTAGAAATTCTTTCAGACTAATGCAATGCTTCTGAGGTCAATGCTAACAGTCCTCAAAAGCTGTCCATATATTTGTTGTACTGAGAAACACTGGTACACCTTTTGTCGATTTTAGGAATGAGTCACCATTGAGAATGCATTATTCCCTGTGAGTCACTGTGACTTATCAAATATCTGAAGCAAGAACTATTTTCATTATCCATATCAGCCAAACTCTTAGTTTAAAGTGGGATTCCATTTCAAACACATTTTTTTCGGATTTGTCAAATGCTGGAGTGTTACAGTGGTATGAACCCCCCCACAAATATAATATATTGCAGATCACCAATTCTTAAATGTGATGGCTGCATTTGTTTTCTCTCTTTTTTCCCCCTTTTTGTTAACCTAGGGATCCAGCGTGTAAGTCTGTTATTTTTCAATTTAAACAGATTAAGCTGTCCAGGCAAAGTCAGCTAGAGGGTTGAGACAAACCATTTAATGGTGCTTACAATGGTCGGATTTGTTCATTTTGTGAAACCTTTATCCCAAAAGGAAACAGAAACTTTGTAACTGCCTAAAAAATGTTAGCTGGAGTTTGGCTTTAAGTTGTTAGTCAAGTTAATCTAAATCTGCTACTGCATCTAACACCACCCTCTTCCCAGAGTGGAGACCCCTAAGACAAAGTGTGCTACTGGCTGGATCACCAGGCGAAAATAAAGGAAAAAGATAAAAAAAAATAGAAAATTAGTGCAGCCACCACATTTAGGGATTGACAAGCTGCAGTACATTACATTTTTATTTTGGGGTTTAAAGTGGTTGTAAATCTCAGACATGAAACATGAACAAAGCATATCAATCAATAGTGTGTAATTGTCTTAATACAGAGCACTAAGTGTCATTTCTGTCTGCTGCCTTGTCCTCTTCTATCTGAATGAGTCATTTCTGACAAGTTTTCCTGACAAGGGGTAAAAGATGACAGGGAAAGGATCTTCAGTACACAGCCTGAGATTGATAGCCTCAGCTCTGTTCCTGTGAGCTGTGTGGAGGGGGCATGTCCCTTCCCTCCAATCAGCTCTCAGAGCTCTCCTCACTGAGCTCTGCATAGTGTAACTTCAGCTCCCCGCCCCTTGGATTGCAGAAACTCAGACAAGCTGTATAAACTCTGGACTTTGAATGGATGAAGAGGAGAGAAGACTGCAGATAAACAGGTACGACTTATGTAGAAGGATTTCTTTCATCTCTGTGTATCACGTGAGGCTAGTCACTTCACTTTGTATATGTAAGTGTGTATAACAGATTTGACACCATTTTAAACGACATACCAGTTTCTTTTCAGGACTCTGGTGAGTTCTCAGGTCTGCACACCTACAATGGCCACATCAAACAACCAGCATTTTTTTTACTGATTTGTACATTATGCAGAATACAACAGAAGACATGAAAATACCCAGTTGGCTATATATGGAGCAAATTTTGTCTGTGTCCTTAAGAACCAGATGAAATTCAAGCCATGGTTGCCCTCCACTCTCCTGCCTGACTTCCTCTGATTTGAAAAATGAAGTAGACAACCAGAAGATCGTCATCTGAGCAGTGGTTGCATTCAAACAGACACAGTTACTGTTCGATATTCTGACAGCTGGGGTACCAGCTGTCATAATACAACAACCTGAAGTGCAGATTCCTCCATCCATGCAGTTCATGGCCAGCTAAAGATAGCTGGAAGACAGGCAGGGGTTTGGTAGTAGTGAAGTCCTCAAGAGATACAAAGTAAGAATAGGCAGCTCACTCCACCAGATTATATCTAATGCTAAAATCTCACCTCTGGACGGAGTGACCGTTTAATTTTGCCTGAGTGGTAAATAAAGTTCAAGTAACGTTTTTTGCTTTTGGCAGATAAATATTATTCTGCTGAAAAGTTTTGAGAATTATTTTAGATATGAATAGTCAAGTGGTAATTTTACACCCTAAGTGAGTTATGGAATCTCTCAAAATTCTCAGCAGTCTAAAGCCTGCCATAAATTATATGATTTTCCTTCCTGCAACCAAGGGCTACAGGAAATAAAATTGCTCGATTCTCCCATCAACACAGTCCGTGTTGATGGAGAATCCCTCCCACAGCTCTATTGTGTTCTGACAGTGGGGAGCTTTCCCTACCGGCAGAACATAATGATCACTACTGGCAGCTATAGCCACCGGCAGTCATTACATGCAAAAAGGCTGGTTGTACAGAAGTCGATGGATTGACTTTAGTACAACAAGACTGTCCGTACATGGACACTGCTAAACTGGTCTAGATTTGAGCCATCTATGGCTGGCTTAAGCACTGTATGCAAAAATGTGAACCAAAACTATAGAAGGTGCTATAATGACTGCTGCTGCTACACAGGAAACCTCTCAATCAAAAGCATTGCCATGGACAGCATTATTATTGGAGAATCTCTCATTACTGTTTCCTCCACCAGTGGTGATGGAGGTAGTGAATGAATGGGATTTTGACCAATACAAAAATGCAGAGAGGCAGTATAGCATTTTCCGAATCGGAAGCAAGTATTGCCATCCTCCATGTTATTCTCCTGCCAGGTTACAGTGCATTTTGCAAACAAGTTCAGAGCTGCTTGGCTCACAAGACTGGTTGAACAAAATAAATTCGGTAAAGATGTAGTTCAACTGTACACTTGGTGTATGCCAGCAGTCCAGCTTTAACAATGTATGTACATTAAGTTAAATTAAACAATGCAAAGTGGTACATGCTCTATAAATGAAAAGCATCACCTTCTTGCCATGTGATTCATTTATGCTATGCTTAGCAGTGCCATGCTTTCTGGGTATGCTAATCACCTGAGTTTCATCTGGTAATTGCTGCAGAGCTCTGTGTTCATAGAAGATGAGAAAAGGGCATTAATAAAGGGAGGCAGACAAGGTGACAGGATGACAGCTTTGTTTACCTCACCCCTAAAACCCAAATAAAGCATAAATTATACAACAAAACCAGCAAGACGATAACATGCTATACCAGGGCAAATAGCAGGCCAGCAGCCAGCAGCAGTTTCCTTCAGCTCACACGCTGATATTTTAAACATTAACTTGCAATGCAATTATTCCCTGAAGAGGAAGATGACTGAAGGTCACAACAAAATAGCTTGTCTGAATGGGACCAGATGAGGATGCAGCTATTAAACACACCAGAAAATGAATAAAATTAAAGCCTGTGTGTAACAAATCTTTCCCAGTACAATTAGAAAGATGCACCGAGGAATTCAGCAATGTCTGCTGCAATCGAGGACTGTAGTTGCTTTCTCTGTGCGCCGTCTCCCTGGGCAGCGAGGTAAGAGGGAATTTAATTTCATCACTTACTATCTGTCCGCATTATCTTCAAATCATGAGCCAATGCCACAAACAGGCACAGTGTAAAAACCTCACTTCTCCCCCGTTCTATTCGATGGATGGAGGTGATAATGAAGTACATGCCCAGGAATTTTTGAGCTGGGGAATACCAATGTGATATTTGGATTTAAAACACTGCATCCTGCTAGGACAACACGTCTAAGGAATAAAAAAATCTGAGCCAATCAAGGCACACATTTCAATGGAAACTGGAGTTCAATTCCTGAACAGATAGTATTTTAAACATGCATGACTGTAAAAGATGAATATTTACACTACATAGACATTAGATTTGTTTTCTTTCTCGAGTGTTCATAGAGCAACACGATAGTCTAAGTCAGTGTTGATCGGAAAATACCTCCAGCTGTGCTACTGTGTTCTGCCAGTGGGGAGCACAGGGAGCCTTCCCCACTGGCAGCATACAATGAACACTGCTGGCGAGTAAAGCCACCAACAGGAATCGGGCGACAAAACACTCCAAGAGGCTGGTACAACCAGCCTGCCCATAGATGGCCTGAAAATTGGCCAGTTCCTGCTGAACCAGCCACATTTCAATCTGTCTAAGGCTGGCTTTACACACACAATTTGGGAAGCATAGTGATTGGGCAGGTTAGATGACCTTACATAATCCCTATTGGTTTCACCAATTCTGGGGCTGTCATGACATGGCTTGCACATCTTACTCCAATGAACTCATGTCAAGCACACCTGTTTAGTGACGAAACTGGTCAATAAGACTTTGGAGATGACTTGATTGTGCAAGCACATCTAACCATCCTCTAATATTGATAGCAAGCTTCAGTACCAACCAAGACGAAAAATTCATACCAGCTAGAAAATTCTAGCCCTGTGGGATTATTTTTCCCTGACAATAATCCACAAGGATCGCATAAAACAGTGCAGCGCTAATGTTGAGGACTGCAGAGATGAACATCTTCATCAGAGGAAGATGCCATTCTGATGAAGTGCGTGCGCGCGTAACGCGTAAGGAGGAGCCAGGACATCGTGACGCTACGCCGCCGGAGCCACGTGGAGGCCAGGCGGCCATCTTTGACTCTGGAGGGTTAGCTCATCTCTGCAGTCCTGATTTTGTTTTATTCGCTTCTACTGTTTGCAAACATTCGTTTTTCCTAATAAATATCATACTTTGAATACTACACTATGGGCATCCTTCCCTGACTCCTTCTGAGGAGTATTTATTTGCAGTGCCCGTTTTTGTGATCCAGTTGCCTTACCCAGAGAAGGAAGTTATCCTGTAAGCAGGCAGCCTCTTCTTCCTATCCCTTAAAGGGACCTCTGGTTACCTGGATCCGAGTAATTTGTCATCTGGGCATTTGCTACTACCCGGAGGGAGGAACACCTAAGCCTTGACCAGACCTATATCTGATGAGGAAACCTTTGGATGTGATACTTAATGCATATAACTATTACGCATCTAGTGAGTGCGTAATTCTGCCATGTTTCCACGGAGCACCACCATTAAATTTTAAACAGTCACTTGGCACTTTATAGTCACATAGACTATCATTGACATCGAACTTTTAATACCAGTATATCGTTCAACACTTTCTTTTGGCTTGAATCATAACCTTAGCGCTGCACTGTTTTATGCATTCTATTGTAAGGTTTATGTTGGTTACCTTGAGTGTGTAGCTGCTGATTGGATAGCGCTCGCTTTTACTATTTCATTTTTATAATCCACAAGGATCATTTAGATTTTTTGTTGTTTAGGGGTAATGGTCACAATTACAAAACATGTAATTGTTCTGAGCATTTCTTGTGAAAAACAGGCACTGTAGTGACTACCTAATGAAAGAAATCTAAATTTGCCAGTGGTGAAACAACTCATTATCTCTGCCAGCATATTTGAAGTGATATGATCATGATTGTGACTATAGTGTGATGATGGCATCACAATGGGCCTGGTGATGACATTATATGTGAGCATCCAAAGCTTCCCATACATTCAAAGCTGGTCATACACCGTAACATTTCTCTCGTTTGTCCCTGAAGGCTAAACAAGAAAAATCACTCAATTCCCCAATCCATGCTAAACAGCATGGATGGATAAATCTCTCCTGACTGCTATTGTATTCTGGCAAAAGGCACCAACGGTTATAAAATACCCAAACAGTGGCTAAATCTGATTGGATGAAGTTACTATTCAGCCAAAATTTTCTGTGAGGCTCCACCAACTTCCATAACAAAGGATGTCAGGTGGGAGGATGCCAACAGGGCCACCTTTACTTTTTCACAGTACACATAACCACTGCTAAATCCTTCTGATGTTGATATATGCTTCTTCAGAGTTCCTTAGACAGTTCTCTGGTCACTGGATCTGAGACAATGGAGTACAAAGGTCAATTTTGGTTTATGCTGACGATAACAGTTTTCGCATAATAAAAGAAATATAAAATTATATGTTGCATGCATCAGCATTCAAAGCTATATGACAAGATTTTGCATATTGTGTAAAATGTTTTCAAATACCAATGTTTCTTTTCTTATTTAGGGATATCATACAAAGTCCAACAGAAGTTCTAACCCTTCCACACTCCTCTACCTTCAATACTTCAAAGCCAAAAAAGCTTTGCATTTAGATATTTAAGTCAACCAAAGATGTTTGGTAAGAAAAACCAAATCAGTCAACTGATTTTTCACCCAAAAACAGACAGTCAGAACTGTCTTCAGCAACAGTTAAACATTGTGAACACTGTCATTTTGAACATGTGATTGGACCACAATCATGTTACAGCCTTTAAACCATTTGTAAAATCTAGTTGTCTTGGGTGTTTCAAGAAAGGTGGGGGAAGGTAATCTTTAAGACAACTGAAACACCAACACTGACCAGAACTGTTGGAACACTCCACAGTATGGAGGAATTTGAGGTCACTGATGTTACCTGCCACCCACAGCTTTATTGTAAGACCAGACCATTATATGGTCCAACCAGCATAGTATGTATAGACACACAAAGCAACTAACACTCCTCCTTCTGTTCATTTGTTGGAGCTGAATGGATAATTGTGGAAAGACTTGACTGAACGCAATTATGCCATTATCCTAAAGAAACAGTCTTCAAAATTCTCCTAAACAGTTTGCTTTTGTTTGGTCAAACCTTCATCTGGCACACTGGTTTTCAGTTACTTTGATGTTATCATAGACATAAGTTTTATGTGTGCCCACTGCTCACCAAACATCAACTACAGTAACCTTACAATATGGCTTCTGATAAATCACAGTTTGGGCAGAACTATAAAACTGCTATATGTTTAATGTTCTAAGAAATCGCCAACATTTAAAAAAAATCATAACCCTGATATGAACTAAAGCTATACCATTAATCAGTTCATTAAACTTTAATGGTCACAAAACCAAGTATCTAATATGCTTTCAACCACACATTCTACAGGAAGTGAACTGATTGAAGATGAAAGTATTCAAAGCAGAACTTCACTCACTCAATCAACATTGACTATTTTTAATCCTTATGCTGCTAACACTCGTAAATAGATAGGAAAGTATATTAAAGTCACTTGTTTTGAACTTTTTTTTTTTTTCATTTCTTTAGCTAGTTCCTGGTTTCTGGGCCTAGGTCAAAATGATGTCATACAACCCAGGAGACCTCTGGAGGGTAGGAGGGGATTTCTCAGTTAAGCACATCCTCCTACATGTATGCCTGAGCTAAAGGCAGATGGATTCCAGGAAGTAAATGCTACATGAATTATCTGCCCCTACTTAAGATGGCCACAGTCAGAAATGCTAGGGGATGTTTTTCAAAGTGATTTCTCAGCAAAGTAAAGCATGGAGACATAAATGTGTGAATGACTTTGCTTTAAACAATAAAGATGAATTAAATATGATTTCATTTTTTGGTACTCAGACACAGTGTAGTTTTACTTTAAGTATGACCCCAGCCAAAAGGTGTTTATTATTATTATTATAATTATTATTGTATTATTATAATTATTGGGAAAGAATCAGAACCGCTGCCAAGATTTTAGTACTGTATCTATCTCCATTGGGAAGACAGCCCCTTATTTTCTGTCCCAAATGATGGCAACCTTCACTATGGGAGCACAATCAGCAATGACAATTTGTCATTTAATTGAGGAGAAAATGTAAGACCCTCTATAACTTTTTTTGTTGCATTCAGCATTACTGCTGGGAAGAATCTCCATTACCTACTTTCTCAGAGATAGGGGACACTGAGGAAGGAAGTGAGGATATCCCCACTGGAGACCTACACAGCAATAAAACATTACAGAGGTTCTAACAATTTCCATTCTAATCAAAATGATGCCTATAATTTCTTTCATGTTTAGGACAAAGAGCACAAATAATATTAACAGAAAATTATAACGATCACAGTACAGCCAACACAATATATATGCTGTACACTGGTATGGGTGTATATAATAATTGAAGGGAAAGTACTGTGTATTTTAATTGAGTGCATTTTTTACATTTTTATTGCAGTCTTTACCTAAAATTCATTTTTGACATGTCTCACATTTTTTCCAGCTTGCTCCTCTATAAATTGTTTTAAAGTAACTATACACAAAACTTCTAGTCTTTTTTAGGATTAGAACTCCCATCAGGTTTTTCACCCATCAAAGCCTCTGTTGGAGAGGGAACATCTCTTCAACAGTAACACAAACAGAAGAAAAAATGATTTTTTAAAAAAAAAGTTAAGTAGGGAAATTCTAGAACCTCTATCAGCTTTTTATTATTAATTTACCTCAATTCCTGTCTGGCAAAAGGTTGCCCCCAGAAAAGGAAGTGATGGAAAAATATCTAATGGAGACCCAAATAAAACATAATGGTGGTACTAACTTTTCCACATTCTAAAAAAAAAAAAAAAAAAAAACCCTCCATCCACGCTATGCAAGCCAACAGACATATCCTCCCGCTGGGCTACTGAATTATATATATATATATATTAAAAAAAAAATACACCAACCCGAAGTTTGTCATTTGAACCAAATTTTATCACTTTGTATGTTACGATGTGCTGTTGACCCAACATGTTTCAAACACTAGAATCTGGAAGGGTATTTAGGCAACTTACAGGACAGAAGAGCACAGGGAAGGCCTCACCAGCATGGTAATACTCATTAATTGCCAATGGCCAAGCTGGAGGTGACAAGGAAACTGGAGACTTAGGACAGTGGTGTCACAAATTTAGCTATGCAGTGCGGTAGAACAGTCACATGACAAATTGCAAATATACTACATACAGTAGTTTGTGGCCAACTGACCACCAAACCTCTGCGCTTGCTGAAAATTCATTCCAAAACCATTGGTATTACCAGGAATTTGTCCACTACTCTGGGAAGGCTTCTCACATGGTATTGGAGTGTGTCCATGGGAATCTGTGACCATTTAGAGGACTTTTACTAATTTTGGACTAGAAGACCTGGATCATAATTCCTGTCATAAGTGTTCCATAGCATTGAATTCAGGACTCTCTGCGGGGCTCCGCACCAAAATCATTAAGCAAAGTTATGGAGCTGACTTTTACACAGGGGCACAGTCACGATAGAATACCAAAGCACCTTCCACAAACTGCGGTCATAAGGTTGGAAGAACCCAATTACTTAAAATGTATCTGTGTACTGGAAATTGCAAGACTGTGTGCTTGTCTTTATGTACTGGATTTTAGAATGGGATGTCTCACAAGCTCATATGGGTGTGAGAATCAGGTCTTCACACACTTTTGGCCATATAGTGTATGAGAAAAATCTCATAAGGGCATTCATCTTAGACATTTAATTAGCATTGTGCATTAACCTATGGCATATAATAAGAAATATTCTTATATTAGTCTGACTACAATACACCACTGACAGCAGTAGGTCATTGATATTTTCACGGTTGGAGCCAATTCTCCTTTCCAGCATATTATTTTTTAGTTCGTGAGAAGACTGGCAAACTATATGAACAAAAATAGATCAGGAATGATTTCAGAGATAATCTGAAATTGTTCCCTATCTGTCAATGTATGGAAATCTGATCAATGTTTAATTCAGGTGAAAGAACATTGGAAAAAAGTAGAAGAAATCTTCCTGAGCCATTTTGTGGCTCTTGTGTGATTGAGAGGTAGAATATCCAATTGCTACACTCCAGTGTATAAGTGCACTGCTCACAAGAAGTATTTTACAATTGTCTGTCTAACCATCTCCAGCCAAAACGTACTTTCATAGTTTTGGGTAGAGTGGGAACCTCTGGTTTATTTCTGTTTGTGCCTTTGTTATAATTTTTTTTACTGAGAATATTAAACTCTTGTTGGCTGTTAACAATACACATGACATGATGATGGGGGTCCACTGCAAGGGTGGACTTTGTTTAATTCTTGGAGTTGGGCTTTAAAGGTGTTGATGTGATAATACAGCCCTCAGAGACACCCCGGGTGCAATACCTGCAATCCTGGGGTCGCATACAGCCTTTTGGCACTTATTGTGTGGCCCTTGAGGCCTTTGCCTTTTTCTCAGCTTGGTTCTTATTCAGGCTAGTGAAGCAAAAATACTATTAGATTGAGTTCTAGTAGTTTAATGGCTTAGTTTATTTCTTTCATAATATCTTTTATAATCTCCAGTGTCAAGCTTCCGCCTCCAACCAATATACCAGGCCCAACATCACACTCAATACTCCTTTGACCCTAATACCACCGTGGAAGTTACCAAACTCCTTTCCAAGACTCATTTCATCACCTGTCCCCTCACGATTATTGCAGCCTCCTTCCTGCTCTATCCTCAACTCTCTAACCCACATCTTCAACCTCGCACTCTCCATGGGTACCTTTCCCTCCCCGCTTAAACATACAGTCAGGTCCATAAATATTGGGACATGGACACAATTCTAACATTTTTGGCTCTATACACCACCACAATGGATTTGAAATGAAACAAACAAGATGTGCTTTAACTGCAGACTGTCAGCTTTAATTTGAGGGTATTTACATCCAAATCAGGTGAACGGTGTAGGAATTACAACAGTTTGCATATGTGCCTCCCACTTATTAAGGGACCAAAAGTAATGGGACAATTGGCTTCTCAGCTGTTCCATGGCCAGGTGTGTGTTATTCCCTCATTCCCAATTACAATGATCAGATAAAAGGTCCAGAGTTCATTTCAAGTGTGCTATTTGCATTTGGAATCTGTTGCTGTCAACTCTCAAGATGAGATCCAAAGAGCTGTCACTATCAGTGAAGCAAGCCATCATTAGGCTGAAAAAATAAAACAAACCCATCAGAGAGATAGCAAAAACATTAGGTGTGGCCAAAACAACTGTTTGGAACATTCTTAAAAAGAAGGAACGCACCGGTGAGCTCAGCAACACTAAAAGACCCGGAAGACCACGGAAAACAACTGTGGTGGATGACCGAAGAATTCTTTCCCTGGTGAAGAAAACACCCTTCACAACAGTTGGCCAGATCAAGAACACTCTCCAGGAGGTAGGTGTATGTGTGCCAAAGTCAACAATCAAGAGAAGACTTCACCAGAGTGAATACAGAGGGTTCACCACAAGATGGAAACCATTGGTGAGCCTCAAAAACAGGAAGGCCAGATTAGAGTTTGCCAAATGACATCTAAAAAAGCCTTCACAGTTCTGGAACAACATCCTATGGACAGATGAGACCAAGATCAACTTGTACCAGAGTGATGGGAAGAGAAGAGTATGGAGAGGGAAAGGAACTGCTCATGATCCTAAGCATACCACCTCATCAGTGAAGCATGGTGGTGGTAGTGTCATGGCGTGGGCATGTATGGCTGCCAATGGAACTGCTTCTCTTGTATTTATTGATAATGTGACTGCTGACAAAAGCAGCCGGATGAATTGTGAAGTGTTTCGGGAATATTATCTGCTCATATTCAGCCAAATGCTTCAGAACTCATTGGGCGCTTCACAGTGCAGATGGACAATGACCCAAAGCATACTGCAAAAGCAACCAAAGAGTTTAAGAGAAAGACGTGAAATGTTATGCAATGGCCAAGTCAATCACCTGACCTGAATCCGATTGAGCATGCATTTCACTTGCTGAAGACAAAACTGAAGGGAAAATGCCCCAAGAACAAGCAGGAACTGAAGACAGTTGCAGTAGAGGCCTGGCAGAGCATCACCAGGGATGAAACCCAGCGTCTGGTGATGTCTATGTGTTCCAGACTTCAGGCTGTAATTGACTGCAAAGGATTTGCAACCAAGTATTAAAAAGTGAAAGTTTGATTTATGATTATTATTCTGTCCCATTACTTTTGGTCCCTTAACAAGTGGGAGGCACATATGCAAACTGTTGTAATTCCTACACCGTTCACCTGATTTGGATGTAAATACCCTCAAATTAAAGCTGACAGCCTGCAGTTAAAGCACATCTTGTTCATTTCATTTCAAATCCATTGTGGTGGTGTATAGAGCCAAAAATGTTAGAATTGTGTCGATGTCCAAATATTTATGGACCTGACTGTACACTTGTCAACCCCAAAACTCACTAATGACCTACTTGCTGCTAATACCAATGGCCATTTCTAATACTCATACTCCTAGACCTTTTCGCTGCCTTTGGCACAGTCGACCACCCGCTCCTCCTCTGTAAACTCGACTCCATTGGCCTCCATGACTCTGCTCTCTCCTGGTTCTCCTCTTACCTTTCTCAGAGCACTTTCAGCATCACAAACAACACCTCCTCCGCTCTTCTTCCTCTTTCTGTTGGGGTACCCCAAGGCTCTGTCCTTAGGCCCCTCCTTTTCTCTTTCTACACCTCCTCCCAGGGCCAAATGATAACCTTCCATGGCTTCCAATACCGCCTCTATGCTGATGACACACAAATCTATCTCCACTCCCCAGCTCACCCTCTCAATCTCCTCACGTATCACAAATCTACTAAGCGACATATCAGTATGGATGTCACACCACTCCCTTAAACGCAATCTTTCCAAAACCGAGCTTGTGATATTTCCTCCTCCCCGATCCCCCACTCCTGACTTTACCATTAAGATCAACAACACAACCACTGGTCCCTCTGCACATGCCAGGGTGCTAGGTGTAATCCAAGACTCTGACCTCTCCTTTGGGCCCCACATCCAATTACTGGCTAAATCCTACCACTGATCCTCAGCAACATTTCCAAAATCCGCCCCTTTCTGATCAACGACCCCACAAAACAACTTATCCATGCCTTGGTAATATCCCGCCTTGATTACTGCAACTACCTCCTCACAGGTCTACCGTTACACAGGTTATCCCCCCTTCAGTCTATTATGAATGCTGCTGCTAGACTCATACACTTTACCAACCGATCAGCGACTGCTGCCCCTCTCTGCCAATCCCTTCACTGGCTTCCACTAACCCAATGTATAAAATTTAAAATACTAACCACAACATATAAAGCCATCTACAACATTGAACCCTAAGTACATCACCAACCTCATCCGCAGATATCGTCCAAATTGCCCGCTCCGCTCCTCCCAAGACATCTTGCTCTCTAGCTCCCTCATCACCTCCTCCCACGCTCGCCTCCAGGACTTCTCCAGAGCCTCTCCCATCCTCTGGAACTCCCTACCCCAGGGTGTCCGGTCAGCCCCCACCCTGTCTGCCTTTAGGCGATCTTTGAAAACTCACTTATTCAAGGAAGCCTACCCCACCTCCATCTAAGAAGTGTACTTGAGCCACCTCCATCAAATCATCCAATGCAGCTATCACCTTTTGTACCACCTCCCCCTTCCTTTACACTGCAATCTCCACGATCAGGGCCCTCATATTCTTTCTGTACTGAAATGTATTGTAATTGTACTGTCTCCTTTATATTGTAAAGCGCTGCGCAAACTGTTGGCTCTATATAAATCCTGTATAATAATAATAATAATCTATTTTTCCTGTGCAGTCCATATTTCTCTCTTTTTAGGTTTTTGTTCTTCCTTTGATCTTCTAGAATAGATCTAGCTGAGAGAAATATCATAATTTTCTAGGGGGGGTTTGGGACCAAAATGTTCTAGCACTGATCCGTAAAGGGGCAGTGGTCTCTAGCAATTTCGTATTAACTGTTTACAGACTCAGAACTCCGGATTCAATACACTTTATCAGCAAACCAAAATGCTTGGCTACAGCAATTTTATTGTTCACATTTGAGCAATGTTTCGGAGCCATATAAAGGACTCCATCAGGTAAGATTGAATTGTTATAAATATTATGTACAGCAATTTGGCAATTTCAGGGGCCACACTTGAGGTCCCCTATATCAATAAAGTTGACCACTGCTGCTTGAGACTACTGCTATGTCCATAAACAGGAACCTTCTGCTTGACTGAATGTTACTATATGTGTGTCAACAGAGAAGGGAGTTGCAGAATACCCTAGGAAAATAGTAAGAATGAGAGCAGAGTGGCTGACTGATGTGGTTGGGGTCTCCTATAGAAATGTAATCATTCCAGGGAGACCTGCCATGGCTATTGACAGCCTAAAGATGCCTATACTGGATGAACATGCATGCTTGTTCCAGTGGGATTGAACTCTATTGGGACTTTAGTGCCTCAGGGGAATAAACACTCACCGGCCTCTTTATTAGATACACCTGTTCAATTGCTTGGTAACACAAACTGCTAATCGGCCAATCATATGGCAGCAACTCAATGCATTTAGGCATCTAAATGTGGTGAAGATGACTTGCTGAAGTTCAAATTGAACATCAGAATGGGGAAGAAAGGGGATTTAAGTGATTTTGACTGTGGCGTGGTTGTCGGTGCCAGACAGACTGGTCTAAGTATTAAAAAAATTGCTGATCTACTGGGATTTTCACACACAACCATCTCTAGGGTTTACAGAGAATGGTCTGAAAAAGAGAGAATATCCAGTGAGTGGCAGTTGTGCGGATGTAAATGCCTTCTTGATGTCAGAGGAGAATGGGCATACTGGTTCAAGATGATAGAAAGGCAACAGTAACACAAATAACCACTTGTTACAACCAAGGTATGCAGAACACTATCTCTGAACGCACAGCACATCGAACCAGATGGGCTACAGCAACAGAAGACAACATCAGGTACCACTCCTGTCAGCTAAGGAAATGGAGGCTACAATTCGCACAAGCTCACCAAAATTGGATAATAGAAGATTGGAAAAACGTTGCTTGGTCTGATGAGTCTCAATTTCAGCTGTGACACACAGATGGTAGGGTCAGAATTTGGCATGCAAGCAGGGATCCATCCTGCCTTGTATCAACAGTTCAGGCTGGTGGTGGTGTAATGGTTGGGGGATATTTTGTTGGCACACTTTGGGCCCCTTAGAAAAACGTTGCCTGGTCTGATGAGTCTCAATTTTAGCATGCGACATACAGATGGTAGGGTAAGAATTTGGAGTAAACAACATGAAAGCATGGATTCATCCTGCCTTGTATCAACGATTCAGGCTAGTGATGGTTGTATAATGGTGTGGAGGATATTTTCTTGGCACACTTTGGGCCCCTTAGTACCAATTAAGCATCGCTTAAACGTCCTGGCCTACCTGAGTATTGTTGCTAACCATGTCCATCTCTTTATGACTACAGTGTACCCATCTTCTGATGGCTACTTACAGCAGGATAATGCGGCATGTCAGAAAACTCAAATAATCTCCACCTGGTTTCTTGTATATGACAATAAGTTTACTGTACTCCAATGGCCTCCACAGTCACCAGATCTCAATCCAATAGAGCACTTTTGGGATGTGGTAGAAAGGGAGATTTGCATCATGGATGTACAGCTGACAAATCTGCAGCAACTGCGTGGTTCTATCATGTCAATATGGACCAAGATCTCTGAAAAATGTTTCCAACACCTTGTTGAATCTATGCCATGAAGAATTAAGGCAGTTCTGAAGGCAAAAGGGGGTCCAACCCGGTACTATAAAGGTGTACCTAATAAAGTGGCCGGTGAGTGAACAGTGGAAATCCATACTGGCCAACTGATTTCAATCCTGACATGGCCCAGCCAGTAAAGCCATATGCACTAACATTCCTGGATCTAACTATAAAAGGTCAGATTAGACACATGCAGGTGTCTTAATAACGATTAAGAAAATATCCCAAGTAAATATAATTGTATGGTAAATGAGACAAACTGCATGAAAACATATGGGTTGTTAACAGGTCTTAAAATAGTGCTCCTTATATTTTGTGTTTTTTTTCCACAAGTTTTAAAATAAAAACTATGGTTAGCACATCTGAATGAAAAAGGCATTGCAGGAGCCTGAAGAAAAGCAGATGAAGGAAAAGACAACAATCTAATTCAGTAACGGACAGTACATAAAGAAAACCGATCTGTGAAAAAATGCAGATGCTTAGTCTGGAGTTAGGAATGGAAATTCTTTATCCTCTTTTTTTTTTTTTTTGTGTGTGTGTTCCCTCGGGGCATGGAGATGGGGGAGGGAGAGGCTTTTTGTATCATATGTTCCTGCAGCTAAACAGAATGGCAGATGGTCAAATTAATACAAATTCAGCCAATTGGGCAAGCTCAAGCAGCCTTGATGTGAGCTATTCAACAATACCGCTCCTGTGCGTAGAAAGAAGAGTGCAGTCCAAACAGGCAGGATTGTGTAAAGACAAGCCACACCTAGGTGCTTACAAGTACTCACAACATTCCATTAGCCCGAAAACTTTGCACATTCCATCAGTCCAAACTTTCTTCTAGCAAATCCTTAACTATGCAATCAACCTTGAAGCTTCTTGTGAAGCATCTTGATTGATAGAGAGACAGCAGCTGCACAACGAGCAAGTAATAACCACAGAAAATAAAGCCTTTCATACAAATATTGTAATTCCACTTGCAAGCTGCCTGGCACGAACTCTAATTACTTGGCCTTTTTCTTGTAATGAAACTTTGAAGGTCTGTTTCCACACCAAGCTGTAAACCAATTAACCCGCTTCATCCCAGACAGGGTGCTCTAGCTGTGACTGCAATAAGGGACTGAAAAAGACATTATTCTTCATCAAAGTAGTAACAAGGGGACATCTAGATAAAACAGTTTAGTGTAAACTAGATGAATACTGGACCACATAAAAAATGGCATGTATGTTCTGGCTGGAAAAAAAAATAGAATTTCACTATAAAGAAACACTAAAATGAGAAAAATGAGATAGATAATTTTCCTGGCATGTAGCATATTACATCTGGTTCCATACCCTCATACAAAGCTATTTTGATTATGCATTCGTGAATTAACCATAATGACATAACAGATTAATTTATTCTGAAAAATTACTAGCAATACAATTTCATATCTACAGCAGTAAGCTGAAAATCTTCATTCTAGTGACTGTAAAATCGGTTTCTCATAAACTGTTTCCAGATAATATGATTCGTAAATATACTGTATGTTAAAATAACTATAGTGAAATATAGATACAAAATAACTGTGAAACACAGTACATACCTACCATATAGGATGAAGTTGTTATTAAACTGTATAACTAGTAGAAAGTTTGATGAGCAAAGCGAGACAAAGACAAAACCTCCACCTCCCAACAGACAGAAGTAGCAGCAGTGAGTATGTGTACAGGTATGAAGTTTAGTGCCAGTATGAGAGTGTAAAGATTTATTGACAGAAATCACCACAAAACCAGCCAAATCTAGAGTATATGGAGTACCTGCAGACACCACTGGTCAAGCCTCATCAGGGGGAAAATCAAGTAAGAAAACTTTGTTGGTGGTTACTGCAGAACGTCTTCCCCAGCATGCGCCTTAGGTAATAAGCCAGCCATAGATGTTTTGACTCTTGACCAGTTCAGCAGGGCTGGACAAGATCTGAACCATGTATGGGCAGGCTGATTGTACCTGACTTGGATAAAACCAGCATGTTGGATTAATACATGCGATTATTGTCCATGGCTATAGCCACGTGTTGATAGGGGAATCAATCATTTTTCTTTCCTGCAACCCATGGCTGCCGGAAAGAAAATAGAATCATCTATAGTCTGCCTTAAATGCAAATGCTTGTCCTGTGTAACCATTTATGTTAAGGGATGAGCAGGCACAACAAGATCCCTAAAGGGTAGCAGATCCTGCTAGCATTTACAGTGGCCTCTACATAAATTTACTTTATTTATTTATTTCAGGTACTTGTATAGCGCCGTCAATTTGCATCGCTTTACATATATATTGTACATTCACTTCAGTCCCTAACCCTCAAGGGGTGAACAATCTAAGGTCTCTAACTCACATTCATACATACACATACTAGTGACAATTTAGACAGGATCCAATTCACTTATCAGCATGTCTTTGGAGTGTGGGAGGAAACCGGAGTACGCGGAGGAAACCCACGCAGGCACAGGGAGAACATGCAAACTCCAGGCAGGTGGTGCCGTGGAAGGGATTCAAACCAACGACCCTAGTACTGCCAGGCGGAAGTGCTAACCATTTAGCCACTGTGCTGCTTAATTAATTAACATTAATTAACTTATTCCTTGTTACATACTCATACATGAGATATAATTTTTTCCCAATAGGATAGAGGCCTTTTAATTAAGAACTTTTATGGGCAGAGCCCCCTGAATTCAGATATTGGCACTAGACACTTTGTAGGAAAAGATTTGAAAAAGATTTACTTGGGGTTTCATTCTTTTTTGTATACATCTCTCTGTGCAATAAGTTCTAGTTCTGAATGTACACAAGGGAATACCCTGCATGGCTCTGCCGAATATTCTCAAAAGCATAGCAAGTTTCTTGTTTTTGAAATCTGTTATAGAATTGAGATCACATAAATATCTTCTATTTCAAGGATTTTTGCAATACTTTACTGTATTTTAGTGGAAGGCTTTTTAATTCCTTTTGCATTCTTAATGATAAAAACAGGAAAAAACATGAATATGACTGACGTTATTCATTCTCTCTTCTGCATGGAGAACACAGAAGTTGGATTTCGCCAATTAGCTAAAGGCAACAGCTTCACTGTTCTTTGCTCTAGGTGCCAGTTTGGCCAAAACCTGATATAAAGTAATGATTTGTATAAACTTTCCAGGTATGGATATATGAGCATATGCATCAAATTGTGTTCATGCAAATTTTTACGTTTCTTATGGGATAACACGGCACACTATATTTTACTAAAATGTGCCGCAATCATCAAATCTTGTAGTGATGGCAGTTTTCCTAGAATCCTTTAAAACAGATGACCCCTATATCTGTCTTTATTCCCCAACTTGCACTATCCCCCATTACACACTGATGTATTATCTCACCATTACTAAAAACAGGCATTATTTCCTTGCAGCTGCCAACGAGGATTCAGACTTGCAGAGAAGGAATGAATCTGATTGTCTGAGCAGAAGGAACCCCAGTTCTTAAGAAGAATATGTTGATTCATTTATCTTTTAATATCTGTGCTTGCACATAACTGACATGCAACAGTACTTTAAACAGTTATGTCTTATACCTTGGCATGGCTGTCCCTTTGTATAAAACTGTTCCTCATGTCTCAGCTCTGCTTTTTCTTTTAGATGGTCAGCTCTTGTAAGACAAGTCTCCTAACCTTTCACTCTATCAGTAAATTGTTTGAATGTGTTTTATTGCTGTTCGCTCCAGATTGCAAAGTGTCATAAAATATGGGGACAAGGCAGTAATGAGTTATAACAATTGGTGAGAGCTTGTCTACTAACTTTTATTGGTTCTATTCCTGTGCAATTTTTTAAATAGTATTTAATTTCTTTTAACTGCAAGACTTTGTGCCATGTATGACATCCAGTTAATAACTGGTGATTTTTAATACACGCACTTTGTTTCTTTAACTTTTAAGGGCATAATGTAGTAAACTGTCCCCTGGTGAGTTTACAGCATTCATTGTGATCATTATGCCTGGGACCAGCCCTCCTCTGCATCCTTTATTATATACAACAAGTATGCTGTCACTGTCTTTCAGCCCTAGTGCTGAATTGTAAATTGCCCAGACAAACAAGCAGAGCCAATGAGCCTGCAAAGGTCACACCTGGCGTGTGGCCAGCCTGCTCCCTGCTCTGTAGACTGCTCCCTCCAATCTCTAGGTTCATAGCACTCAATGTTTCCCCTTCTTTTGTCTGCCTTCCCTCTCCCAGCTGTTCCATTCAGAAGCCCAATCTGCCCTCCCCCCAGAAAGAAAAAGAAAAAAAAAAAAAGGAAAAAAAAAAAAGAAAGGTACTTATTAAGTTTAGCTAACTCAAAGGGCTAGAGTTGCACAGCACGTGCCGATTCTTATCTGTGTATCAGCAGATCCTATTCTATGCTTCTTAAGCTTACAGAGGGAATGAGAGCGAGGCAACAGAGAGAGAGAGAAAAAAAAAAGTAAATGGATTTTAACTCCCATTGGCGTCCCTGCAGCAATTCAAACAAAAGTGCAAAGCAACAAAGACATGTTCCAGTATGGCAGGTGCTGGTGTCAGATTCCGCCCCAAGCAAACAGAAGCAGGAGAAAAAGGGAAAAGAATGCGCCTTTCCGTTGAAGCTCAGACATGCAGGGGCAGGGGGAATTACTAATGGTGCAGAGTTATTGTCAGTGCCACTACACAGTCAGGTGTTCGTTCCCAATACCACTTGTTTCAGAGAAGCTTCTCGCAAAATTTCCTTTCTTTGGATGGAAAGGGATTTTTGGTTTTGTCTTTCGTCCTCCTCTTACAAAATGCATAATAAATGTCGAATGGAGAAAAGCCACTGTGAAACAAGCCAGGGTAACCAGTGCAGCTTCCCAGTTGCAGAAGTCTTACCTTTCCCATAACCGTAAAGAGTTTTCTAATCTAAAAGAAGGGAAAGAACAAAGAAAAACACAAGGTGGTGTTAAGCACGACACATTAGCTGCATCAGCCATTTTTAGCGGAATACTGAATTAGCAGAAGATGTTACCCTTAGCACCTAAACCTATTGGTGGCCATATTGTGGATGCTGCTAATCCTGATGTCAGCAGGGTTTGAGGCGTAGGCAGCCTTACAAAGCAGTAGTAGCACTAAAAGTGATAAGCTGGATATTTTCTTTGACCAAATGGAGGCCTCCCCTAACAGCATATACAGTAAAGAAAAGAACAATACATACTGAGCAATGACCCAAAGTAACCAACCAGACTGGTCTACCTACTGTAACCACGACAAATAAAAGCTCATTTTGAACTAGTGGGAAAAGTTTAACTGCTCATAAAAACTCTTCATATTATTAATGATCATACAAACTGTAAAGGTTTAGCTGCAGAACAAAATGTGTTCAGTAATTGTAAACAGATTGATGCAACAATATATAAAGTGTATCTAAAGCAAGTTTTAACTGCTAAAAAAAATCAGTTTATCCAGCACCTTACCCATATGCCCAATGTTGGGGTGCTAGGCTTACGGTGACACCAAATTATTGCTCAATTACAAGGAATAGATAGTACAGCGCCCATGAATCTCACATCCAGAGGTCAAAACTAAAAGTGGCAACATAAAGATAGGAAGGCACATATTATCCACCATCAAAATAGGGGAAAGGTGGGGGGGGTGGAGTTGTTGGTGAATAGGGGGCACACAGCATTGTCACTGTCAAAAACTAGAAAACTGTCTAATCCATCCAACACCTTACACATATGCCCAATGCCTGGGTGTTCAACTTATTGTGATATCATGTTAATGCTCAGTTACAAGAAATAGCCAGCACATCGCTCATATACCACAAACATATAGAGAAGTGCATGAGTAGAGTGCTGACTATTTCTTGCAACTAAGTTGCATCACAGTGTCGCTGTAAGCTGTGGATCCAAGCATCGGATGTATGAGTAAGGTGCTGGATGGATTGGTGGGTTTTCTAATTTTTGATAGTAACCATCCTTTGCACCCCCTGTTCACCAATTGTCCCCTTATCTTGGTAGTGGATGCTATTCCTTTTTTTTTTATGTGACCACTTTTGCATTTTGACCTCTATAAATTTGAGGTACCATGCGTGGCATTCAGGCTTCTTCTTGTAAACTGAGCTATGACACAGTGTCACCATAAGCTGAGCACCTCACTTTTCTATCTGTGTCTCCACAAGGGGGAATTTAACCATATTTGTCCTGGTGATCACTGTCCCAAGGAATGACAGTAAAGGTTGTTTGGCTAACATTTGTAAAAAGGTTAAAGTAGAACTCTACTCAAAATTTGTATCTATTTATTTATTTTTTTTAACTTGGGGATTGTGATGCAGGGTTTCTTACTGCAATAAGTGATTCCATTAGAGAGATCTACCCCAAGTGTTATCCCACTGTGATAGCCATGGTCCTAAGGAGAGCTGAATTTCCCGTAACCTCTTTAGACCAGCCTTCCTCTAGAGAGTTCCTCAAGAGGCTGCCTGTGGGTCCTGTGGTAGACCACCTGATGGTGCCTACAGCCACTAACACCAAGGATTATGTTTGTTGTATGTAATAGTGGAGGCATTCCCTCCACTGACTACCAATATAAGGAGCATTTTCCCCACTGTCCCTTAATGTATGGAAGCACTGCACTGAACACCAGTGCAACGGGCATTCTACCCAATAACCATCAGTGTAAAGAGAGTCTTTCTTCTATCCAACAGCGTAAGGAGACCTACTCTCATTGACCACCAATGTGGCATGGCTAATGTACCACGATTTGTATACAAAATCGTTTTTAGCAGGGGTACCCAAGACCTGATCATTCTTTCAAGTGTTGCTCCACAGTAAAAAGGTTGAGAAAGGCTGCTCTACAGCAGGTATTCCTATAGTGGATCTTTGAGAAGAGAAGTGACACCAGCATTCAGGAATGCAATGATCCGTATATACAGACACCTATGCTGTACAATAGCAGGCAGATAGAATATAGATCTCTAACGGAAGATACATTACATAGAAATGCAGAAATAATATTTATAGGTCACATCTTAATGTGTTTTTTCTTGACCTTCATTAAGCATTATAAACACAGGGAAAAAAAGATCATTCCTTTCGTGTCAAAGGGATTAGTTTATATCCTAGAACACAATTCCATAATCCTTCATAATTACAAGAAAAGACATGAAGATCCCAGCATTCTGTTCTGTTTTACGTTCTGCTAGGGATGATTACTTCACATCCCAAGTATATACCTGATTTCTAAAGTGTAAAGCAATGCCAATTAAGTGAATTTGTGTTCAGAATGAAAATGGCCATTTATATGCAGGGGATTAGAAAAAAAACCCCATTCTACTCCCACTTCAGTAAAACGGTCTCTTATTGTGTATGGGGTTCCCTATACCTCCTACCAGTCACACACATGTGGAAGAATTTTAAAAATGTGGACCTCAATCCTCCTCAACACCTCATAGCTATCACTAGCAAAAAGCAGACAGAAACACAATAAGCCTCCCACTGACTCCTAGTTACTTAAAACAGGATGGGCAAAACAGCAAATTAATCTGATTGTCTGGCAGTTAATTAGCATATCACCAGCTCTTCCACTTCAGAAGTGAAGCAACTGCTTACAGGTTATAATACGCAATCAATTTGCATTTAGAAACTGCATGAAACTATAGAAAACATGTTAGTTATATCCAGAGGCATAAGAGTTTCAATTCACTTAGCTGAATAAGTTATTGTGTTATCGTTTCACTTCACAGCAATGTTCTTAAAAAAAATAAAGATAAATATTGCTTAGGTGTGCAACTGTTATTTTCGTGCATGAAATTGTTATTTAGCTGCTGAAAGTCTCTATTTCTCATAAATCATCATGCTATCACCACCTGAAGCAGCCTCTTTTACCTCTCATCTCTCCAGACACTTCAATTATTACAGCCAGAAGCTAGGGGGGTCTTGAGGTGCATTATGTTCCGCTGGTAGAGGACTACATTTTGTGAAGTTGTTACTGTCTATAACAAGCATAATGAGGACATTGTCCAACTTTTCTACCGTAACAAGCATTATTTTTTTTCTTACAAAAGAGTGCTGTGGTTTTCCTGGAGTTCTTCCACAAAATGTACATGTACCCAGTATACATGCATGACTTTAAAAAAAAAAAAAAAAAAACCTTTCCATTTTTTATATGCAACTTATATATCGGTGGCTGTAACATCACTGGGTCTCCATCCTTCTCTATGCAATGCAGGCAGACCTTGGATAGTAGGAGGAGCTAGCAGGATGCTGTACTCAGCTGCCTAAAAACATCACAGCTCCCTGCCTCAGTATTCCTCACAAGAGTCCTTGACTTTGATGCAAGAAGTGGGTTGGCTTTCTGAGGGAATTCTGCAAATATTAACCACTTCAATACCGGGCACTTTTACCCCCTTCCTGCCCAGGCCAATTTTCAGGTTTCAGCGCTCTCACACTTTGAATGACAATTGCGCGGTCATGCAACGTTGTACCCAACCTGAATTTGTATCATTTTGTTCACACAACCAGAGTTTTCTTTTGGTGTTATTTTATCACCACTGAGGTTTTTATTCTCTGCTAAATTAACGTAAAGTTTAAAAAAAACCCTACATTTTTGTTTCTGTTATACAATTTTGCAAATAAATAATTATTCTTGGTCTAAATAAATTTAGACCAAGATATATTCTGCTACATTAATTGGTGAAAATAACCCAAATCAGTATTTATTATTTAGTTTGTAGGAAAGTTATAGAGTTCACAAACTATGGTATAGATCTGAAAATCCATCAGTCCTGAAGTACTGACAGCCAATCTAATTTTTGAGGACCAAAAATGTCAGAACAGTACAGATATCCCCTAAAGGACCCCTTTTTGCAAAGTAGTCAGTATGAGGTATTTAGTAAGAGGAATGGCAAGTTTTTTGAAGCTGTAATTTTTTTTAAATAAATACTGCCACCAGTGCTGTACAGTGTCATCATATAACTGGTGTGGCGGTGATTAGGGACACTGACTGCTGACAGTCCGAAAAAAGTGTTTTTTTCCAATTTTTTAAAATTTGTTTACTTTCTTTTTTAAAGATCTTTCTTTTCATTATACACTGTGACCAGAGTAGTATAATATTACCATAATAACATAGTACTGTTCTGGGGAAATGATTATTTTTTTTCCCACACATTATGATTGCTTATAGCAAATAATTTCTTTGCTATAAGCAAGCATTTAACTGAATGAAATCAATTCATTCAGGTTTTTTGTTGTGATTAGTCACAGCTAATCACATGACACAGATGGACTGTGATTGGCTCAGTCTGTACATGTGATCACTGTGACCAATCACAGCGAGTGACATAATTGTATACAAAGGATGGCATGAAAGGAAGCCATCCATTGTTTACAATTGTTATGTGACCTGCTGTACATGGTACTGGCAAAGGGGCAGTGCACAGATCTGTAATCTGAGGTACACAGCCAGGGACAGATCTCGCCACAGCACGGCCCCGCACACACACGTGAGGCGCGATCCGGGAATGTCATATGACGCCCACTGGTATGGACAAGAGTCCCACTCAGCATTATTCTGCTATTGGCCGGGTGGGAACAGGCTAAAGTGCATCAATGGGTGAGGAATGGGTGTTCCTAGGCTGACTGTCTTGGCACGGGAAGGAAAGGGATAGATGATATTGGACATTCTGCAGCCAGGAAATAAAGTGGTAGTCTGATTAGCTGCAGCTTTTAATGTGCAGTGAATTAGACTACGTCATTTCAGAACAGGAAAGTAGTCTGTACAACTACAAGACTGAAGGTAAGGTCAGAGTTCAGTTTTAAGAGCTTAAACAAGCCATTTCTTATCTTCTTAACTGCTACTGCTACCCAGAGACTACAAATTATTAAAGAAATTCATCATAAATCATGATCATTACTATATCATTAAGGGGGAATGGCTGGTAAAATACAAAAATCGGTAGTACGCAAGCAATAACAATAGATGATTACTTCTGTATGTACACTGTGTTTGGATGCACTGTTTGGCAGACACACTTTTTATTTATTTATTTCAGGTACTTATGTAGTGCCGTCAATTTTACGCAGCGCTTTACATACATATATTGTACATTCACATCAGTCCCTAACCCTCAAGGGGTGTACAATCTAAGGTCCCTAACTCACATTCATACATACACATACTAGGGACAATTTAGACAGGAGCCAATTAACCTACCAGCATGTCTTTGGAGTTTTTAGTTCATATCCTATCATAAGTCAGCATCAGGCTTATCTTTGCATTCAAAACAGGGAAAGAAATTAACACTCCAGACAACAACTGATAAGCTATGCTACTGATTCTAGAATCTCCTGGTTTCAGTTGTCTATACATTGTACACTGATGAGTCATATCAAAGTCTATATATACAACCCCGATTCCAAAAATGTTGGGATGCTATGTAAGCTCTTTATAAATGCAGAATGCAATGACTTGCAAATCTCATAAACCCATATTTTATTTGCAATAAAACATAGAAAACATATCGAATGTTTAAACTGAAAAAATGTACCAGTTTAAGAAAAACCATAAGGTAATTTTGAAATTGATGGCAGCAATACGTCTCAAAAAATTTGGGACAGGGCAACAAAAAGCTGGCAACGTAAGTGGTACTAACAAAGAAGGCTTGGAAGAACATTTTGCAGCTAATTAGTTTATTGGTAACAAGTCAGTAACATGATTGGATAAAAAGAGCATCTTAAAGAGTCAGAGTGTCTCAAAAGTAAAGATGTGCAGAGGTTCACCAATCTGTGAGAAACTGCATCTATAAATTGTTGAACAATTTCAGAAAAGGTTCCTCAATGTAAAATTGCAAATACTTTATATATATCATCATCTACAGTACATAATATCAAAAGATTCAGAGAATTTGAAGAAGTCTCTGTGCATCAGGGACAAGGCAAAATACAATATTGGATTCCTCTAGCATGGGCTCAGGAATATTTCCAAAAATAATTGTTAAAGCTCTATCATGTAAAGAAGCTATGTTATCTTAACATAATCCAGAAACGCCATCTTCTCTGGGCCAAAGCTCATTTAAAATGGTCTGTTGCAAAGTGCAAAACTGTTCCTTGGTCAGACAAATCAAAACTTGACATTCTTTTTTTGCAACCATGGGCACTGCATCCTCTGGATTAAGGAGGAGAGGGACCTTTTAAGTTTGCTATTAGCCCTCAAATCAAAACCCTGTATCTCTGATGGTATGGAGATGCATTAGTACCTATTAAATGGGCAGCTTGCACATCTGGAAAGACACCATCAATGCTGGAATACTGTATATATCCATTTTTTTAGAGCAGCATATGCTCTCATTAGGTGACATCTTTTTTAGGGAAGGCTTTGCATATTTCAGCAGAACAATGCTAAACCGCATACTGTATCAGCAATCAGCATGACAGCAACATGGCTTTATGGTGGAAGAGTCCAGGTGCTTAGTTGGCCTGCCTGCAGTCCAGAACTTTCACCAAAGGAAAATATTTGAAATCTTGAAACAAAAAATACTACAAAGATGACCAAGGACTGTTGAGCAGTTAGAATCCTTTATCAGGCAAGAATGGAACAACACACGCTTTATTGCAAACGCCAAACAGGCTTTCATGTGTTTTGCATTGAGGTGAGGCTTCAGTCTAGCCACTCTTCCATAAAGGCCAGATTGCTGGAGGGCTGAAGTGATGGTTGTCCTTGTGGAACTTTGTCCCATCTCCAAACTGGATCTCTGGAGCTCAGTCAGAGTGACCAAAAGGTTCTTAGTCACCTCTCTTACTAATGTCCTTCTCCCCCGATTGCTCAGTTTGGCTGGTCGACCAGCTCTTGGAAGAGTCCTGGTTGTACCAAACGTCTTCCACTTGAAAACTATGGAGGCCACTGTGCTCTTGGGAACCTTCAGTGCAGCAGAAATTTTTTGTAGCCTTCCCCAGATCAGCCTTGCAAAAGCAAAAATTATTGCCTTGCAATAATCCTATCTCTGTGCTCTGCAGGCAGTTCCTTTGACCTCATGGCTTTTGTTCTGATAACAGTATGCATTGTCATCTGTGAGGCCTTTTTTACAGATGTGTGTGCCTTTCCAAATCATGTGCAATCAATTTAATTTACCACAGGTGGACTCCAATCAACTTGTAGAAACATCTTAACAATGATCAAGAGGCACCTGAGCTAAATTTCAAGAGTTGTTGCAAAGGGTCTGAATACTTATGGGAATCAGTTTTTCTTTTTCCATAAATTTTCAAACACTTCTAAAATTCTGTGTTCACCTTGTCATTATGGGGTATGGAGTGAAAAATGAGGAAAAAAAAATGGACTTTAACCTCTTGCCAACCGCAGATAGCAAAATGACGGCTGCACTGAGGCCGGCCAGTTCTGGGTGGATGTCATATGATGTCCTCCCAGAATGCGCTCTTCTGCACGCCCCCGGGGGAGTGCACCCGGCGATCTCCGTGATCGCTGTGTCCGTAGGACACAGCTGATCGCGTGATATGGTAAAAGGCCAATCAAGCGGCCTTTTACCACGTGATCAGCCATGTTCAATGACACACTGATCAACGGGAAATGCAATTGCCGGTTATCGGCTGCACTTTCCTCACGCTGTCACAGCGCAAGGAAAGTACTGCCGAGAACCGGCAGTTGTCAGAGGAGGGATCGGCACCGATCATCAGGGCACTGATGATCAGTGCCTGGATGATCGGTGCCCAGCAGTGCCACCCAGCAGTGCCGCCAGTCAGTGCCACCAGTCAGTGCCCATCATCAATGCCAGCTCAACAGTGCTGACTATCAATGCCACCTATCCATGCCACCTCATCAGTGCTGCCTATCAGTGCAGCCTCATCAACGCACATCAATGAAAGAGATAAATTACCTGTTTGCAAAATTGTATAATAGAAACAAAGAAATTTTTTTTTTCATTTTTTGCTCTTTTTTTGTTTATAGCGCAAAAAATAAAACACCCAGCGGTGAGTAAATACCACCAAAAGAAATCTCTATTTGTGTGAAAAAAATTATAAAACTTTCATATGGGTATAGTGTTGCATGATCACGCAATTGTCATTCAAAGTGCGACAGCGCTGATAGCTGAAAATTGGCCTGGTAAGGAAGGGGGTTATAAGTGCCCAGTAGGCAAGTGGTTAAACAACTGTAGTATCAGGCTGCAACATAGCAAAATTGAAAAAAGTGAAGGGGGTCATATTACTTTATGAATGCAATATATATAAAATATGTTATCAATTATGAGATACTAGTTACAATTCCCAAATACGGCCAGCTATGAAGTCCGGATGCATTCTTTTAGCCCCCAAACTACAAGGCACAAAGGAAACAGAACAAAAACACAAGAGTATGGTGGAATAAAGGAGGAGATTTGTCAGCCTCTTTTACAACGGACAAATAAAATCCAAACAATATTTGTAGTTTTTTTTTCTAGCAGTCACATGACTCTCTGCAGTAGGGCTCTTTCAGTTCAAGGTCATGACTGTGTGTGCTGGGAACGAGCAGCAAATCATGGCTTCTGTTACTCTCTGCTATTGGCTTACAGTGCTGTCAATGAAGGGTAGTACTGTGGCCACAGATACTGGTCATTCTCCTGACTTTTTACAGGCACACTCTCCATCAGAATGGCAGCCTTCAAAAAGTCCTGTGGTTGCACGCAAGGGTGACAGTGCCACAAACGCATTGTAGCGCAGTGGGTGAGTGTTGCCACATCAGAACAGGGTAAATGCCCAGAATTTAACAAAATAAATTAGCTCGGTACAGCAAACAAGCGAAGCACTCCAATAATGTAAGGGTGCTTAAGCTGCAACATACTTAGATGCAATTTCTGGGTTTACATAAATGTTAATAAGCCAAGGCAAAGAGTAACCATGATGTGCAAAGTGCAGTAACCCACAAACCAGTAAGAGTTCTTTTTTTCTGGAGTCATGTTAGGGAAAGAAGAACTCTGGTTACAATAGGCTAGACCACTTTGCATACAGCTTCTTGTCATATTAAATAAGCCTGGATGTCTGAGCCCCTGAGCAAGGCATTGCTTAGTTCGAACATACCTATAGTACACAAGAGAAACAGAAAACAAAACAAAGCTTCCCAAAGACAAAAAAATGTCCTGTTCTAGGAGGGAAGGAACCTCCTTTGATGGATGAGAAGAATACGTCTGAAAGGTTTAGAGCAGGGAATGTTTGGGATGGACAAAGAGAAAAGGTGAGGAGGGGGGAACAGATGTAGGCACAGAAGGGGAGAAGATATCTAGAAGGGAAAAGGACACAATAGGTCAGAAATGAATGAGGGTGGGAGGGAGGGGTAGCATAGAGTAACAATAGAGTGAAGGGGAACTGACACTGAACAAGAGATCCACTGGGACAGGGGGGAGCAGAAGTCATATTGCTGACGGCTTGAGAGATGAGCATATGAATTGTTTTACTAGAATATACTTTCTGCCTGATTACTGAGGACGCAGGTCATACAATGTCCAGTACGGCTTTAGAAATACACAAGACAACAATGCTGTATAATCAACATGAAAATCTTCCTTATGATAACTGAATAAACCCTGAATAAATCTAAGTGTGTCCAATCCTCTTTGAGATAAATAGAAACAAAACAGAAAAAGTTGGAGAAACTTTTTTTTTTTTTTTACTGTTTGTAGTGGAAGCTACCGTCTGCCCGATGAAGGATCCAATAATCATGGACATTAAAACCAACCCATGGACACGCTGGAAGTGAAAGAATGATGATATATAATTAATCTCCATCATCCTCCCTCCCTGGCCTCTGTTCCAGACGCCAGCCCACCCTCAAGCTATGACAGCTGTTAAGCAGGGCTTTCCTCCACCCAGCAAAGCACTGGAGGTGCACAACTGCTGTTCTCTAAACGGTTAAGCTGGAGATAGCCATACATGTGGCAGATCAGTTACACAGCTATAGGGGCTTCTCTTTCTGCATGGATCTCTGAAAGAAAGCCCAATGCATCATCAAGCTAAGTAGCAATGAAAGAAAACAAACAACACTACATACCAATATATTTTTTAGTAACTAACAATTTCCTACACAGAATGTGGGGGCAGACAAGTACTTGGTGTACTAGGACTTCTAACTGGCACTTTGGTATTTATTAAAAATCTGTTACAATATGACATCACATCAATGAATTGACAGAGCTGGCATGCAACAATTTACAAGCAGTTGTTCACTAGTGTGAACATAATAATAATAATAATTGTAATCCTGCCTCATACAATGCAAAAGGTTTCCATGCACTTATATGTAATACAACCATAATGTGCCCACAATTAAATTACTGGCAAAAACACTATTAAAAACTTTTAAAAGCATTTTTAAATTCTCAGATGTTACTGGCGTCACTCACACACGGTGCTATCCAGTATCAATACTTTAAAGTGTTACTAAACCCAAAACAGTAAAATCAATTTGTATATGCAGTAAAGCCTGCTTGTTATACTCACTGTGGAATCTAAGGGGTTAATCCTCCACATTGTTTAAAAAGGCTGTTTGATCCTGACTTATCTGATCCTCCCCTTCTACTGTCCCCAATCAATCTGTTGATTGCACAGAGCACTAGGAGTCACTCTACACATGCTCAGTTTAGTGTGTATGGCTAGAGAGTTTTTTTTTCTTCGCAAGGGTTCATGTGATCAGCACAGAGCCAATCAGCACTGTCCAGATAGAGGGTCAGGGGTCATGCAGCCTCATAAGACAGTCAGAGCAGAATGAAAACCCATCCTACAAGCTTTACCCAATGCTCAGACAGACACTGATAGAAGTCACAAGACTGCTACATACTGCTGATGAGAAAATGTATTTAGCAGTTTATATTTACTAAAATAGTTACATTTCCATGTTGTGTGTACGTGGGAGACTAGATTTATTGTGCGATTTATAAAGACTACACACCAGGATAACGTGGTGGCAGAATGTAGGACATAGACAGGACTACTAAAAGGTGGTGGGTACGGATGGAAAGGGATGTTAAGACTGGCAATTTCTTCCTTAAAGACATTTGCAGACAATTAATAAGTAAAAAAGTGGACCTGTCTTTCATAAACAAGGTAAGTTATCTGCACTCTACAACTGAATTTTAAAGTGGTTGTAAAGGCTCAAGGATTTTTACCTTCAAGCATTCTATGTACATTCTGTGTACAGCAGTCCCCCAGCCAATTGATTCTAGTAAATGCCGCCTCTCCTCTCTTTCTGTTGCCCCGGTTGTCCCCATGTCCCTCTCCATCTCTGCTGCGCTGCCAGCTTCCCTCCTCTCCGGTTGCTGAGAAAGGAAGCATAGTAAACTGCCTTTACTATTCTTCAGTTTGTGAATGAACAGGAAGCTGCTCAGCACAGAGTACTTCCCATTCATTCACTGTCCAGTGCAGCTGAGGTTGCAGAAAAAAAGAGTGGGGAATTTCTGTACTCACTCCCTTTCTCTGGCTCAAAATTGAGATATCATGGGCCTGTTTATACCCCTGATATTTCACCAAAGCCAAAAAATAAAATTGTAAAGATTAAAAAAACTAATGACACGATCCTCTGCCTCACTGACTAATGCCGTCCACTGCTCTTCTGACACTGCACTACTGACACCAACCATTGTCCTACTGACGGACACTGTCCACTTTTAAATTAGGCTAAGTTTGTTTTTACAGTGACATTTGTTTTAGCCCTTGCTAGGTAATTTCCTAAAAAAAAACCCAAACAAAAAAAAGGGCGCCAAACCTCGGTGATCTTGGATCTCTTTCATGTTGTTCAGGTAGATCGCCACCTCTCAGAGGTTGCATACCAATACTAAGAATTTTAGGGTTTTTATTGTAAATTTTTCATTCTGTTTGTTCAGGATCTAGTCCTTACCATAATCATTTACTGATAAATTACCCAGTTTAGAGTCATGTGACCGCCGTGACACAACGTCACGGCGGTCACATGATTGGGAAAGGTCCTGATCAAAAGAGGAGATCGGGACCTTTCCGTGAGTACTGGACAAGAGTGATGGGAGGGCGCAGGGCGCGCGCTCTCAGCACATATGTATTTTTTTAATAGAACGCAAATGTGCGGCCACTCGGCGTCTAGGCCCAGACCTCGGGTGGCAGCACATTTGCGTTCGGCCAGCGTCAAGAGGTTAAAATGTTTTTTTTTAAATTAATTTATTTTTTTGCACTGTCACTAGTCAGTGTCCCTGATCACTGCCACACCAGTTATATGATGACACTGTACTGCACTGGTGAATGGTGTGAAAATATTTTTTTAAATTTCTTCATTTTCCAAAAAATGGCCTCTTATGAAATACGTCAGACTGTCTACTTTGCAAAAAGGGGTAATTTGGGGGATATCTATACTGTTGTGACATTTTTGGGCCTCAAGAAATTAGATTGGCTTTCAGTACTTCAGGATTGATCAATTTTCAGATATATCCCATAGTTTGTGAACTCTATAACTTTCCTACAGACTAAATAATAAATACTGATTTGGGTTATTTTCACCAAAGAAATGTAACAGACTACATCTTGGCCTACATTTATGAAGAACAATAATTATTTATTTGCAAATTTTTATAACAGAAAAAAAGAAAAAGGTTTTTTTTTTTTTTAAATTGCAGTCTTTTTTTTGTTAATTTAGCAAAAAATAAAAACCCCAGTCGTGATTAAAGAAAGCTCTAGTTGTGTGAGCAAAATGATAAAAATTTAGTTTGGGTACAGTGTTGCATGACCGCGCAATTGTCATTCAAAGTGTGAGAGCGCTGAAACCTGAAAATTGGCCTGGGCAGGAAGGGGGGTATCCTGTTCCTGGTATTTAAGTGGTTAAAAGCACATGGCAAAAAAATAAATAAATCTAAATTTACATTGTACACCCCTGATGAAGCTTTGTTTTAATTGGGGTAATGTGTGGTTTAGTTGTAGGAGGAAAAGGGAGACTTTTGTGGACTGGTGGACATAGTGGATTGCTTGAAGTGCATTCTTTTTCCAGGCTGGAAGGTTACTGTGAAATATTTGCACTTGATGGACAGTTGAGCCCTAGAGTAATTACAGTAACTCTCAATATTAATCTATGTCTATGGATTGTGGTATGTAGCCAGGATACTGACCTTACCCTATACACATCTCCAGATCGGCCAATGGTCGCTAAATACATGCTTGTTGTCTGGTTATCTCCCTATAATGAAGACAGTTGTAAATCTGTTCCATCATTTTGCATTTTTGCACTAATATCACATTGCCCTATAAGGTTATACACAGGGCATCCTAATGGCTTCCTTTCATTTTCTACATTATGACTTTTAGACAGTTATGAATAAAAGTTAAGTTTTAGGATATATTGGGCTTTGTATTTGGGGATAACGCACTCCTGCTGTTGTTTCTCTATCTAATTATTTTCTGCAGAATATATTTAAGAATGAATTACAGTACATGACACTAAAAATGATATTCTGCAAATATACCATCACAATAAAAAATGATAATTTTCCAGTATATTAATGCATGTTTATATGTAAATATAATCATTGACATGTTTGATAACAGATTCAATATTCTGTTTTTATCTAAAACATGCACTGAAATGTGACATGAATATGTTTGATTGAACCAATTAGAGTAATTATTTGATGGGGAAAAATGCCTTGGGCTACGATTAAGAGCGTCTGTTGTATGTGAATTTGCTGGTGTGAATTATGGGGTACGAGCTGGCTTCCTGCATCTGACATTTTATTTCTGAAATCAAAATTCACAAATCTGACTGATCTTTTATTAAACATCACAGATTTTCAGTTCATCAAGTTATCAATAGATATTTTCTCATCACAAATAACCATAGCTTCCTCTGTATTCTACAAAAAGACTGATTAAATTACTGCTGGTGATAAGTAGTGTAAGTGTACTGTTTAAAAAACTTCATAAAAAAAAAAAAGAAAAAAGTTATACTCACCTAGGCAGATGCAACATCAATCTGATGCTGTATCTTTTTGCAGTGAGAATTGAGTGATCAAAGACTGCTGATCGCTCAGTTCTCCCCCTCCGCTCTGAGCAGAAAGCTGTGACTGTCAGTCTCCAGCTCTCTGCTCTGTGGCTGGAGCGCTTGGCTGTGGAGGTGGCGGGTGGCTGGCTCAGGCTCTTGGTGGTTTGATGAGAGTCTGAGCCAGGTGACGGTCCAGGATTCTGGGTGGATCTCAACCATATGGTTGGGATTTTTCCAGAGCCTGGACTGGCTTGGTGATGTCAGCGAAAAGCGGACTTTAGCCCACTGTCTGCTGAAAATGGGTCACAGGAGTGCAGAACGAACTGCACTCCTGTGATCCATAGAAGTATAGCCAAAAAGGTTTTGACTGTACTCCTTTAAAGGATGTTGGGTGGGTCTGCTAGTCCACCAACTGTAGGTGAGCAAAATTCTGAATTGAATAGCTGCATTGAATTTGAAAAGCATAACACCTTCTTTAACCAATGCGTAAATGTTATGTATGTGGTCCAGATAGAGATGTGCCCTTCTATTGCTTATGGTTGAGAATTTTGCTTTTACTTATAACTGGAAAATGTTACTTTTTGCACAATCCCGCCAGGTAGCACATCCATTTATGGTTAGTATTTTGCAAGCTCAGTGCTGTATTTGGTCCTTCTGTGTTTCTTTTTTTTTCTCTTCCTTAGTCTATCTGTCTTGCATGATAATTTCTTTCAATGTTACTATGTACAGTATATGGAAAACCTTCTATCTTAAAATCCTAAAAATGGATGTTGGGCAGGAAGGTGCAGAAAGGGCCTCCTGTGGGTCCTGATGAACTGGCCAAAACTAGCTCAGTGTATGGCCAGCTTTTACTTATGATATCTTTGTTAGGTGCAGACACACATTAGTGGTCATCAGTGGCCTTGAGAAATTCTGTGCTTTCTGAATATTGGTGGGCCATAAGGAGGACAGGGCATACTCTAGGCAATCTGCTCTCAATGTAACCACTTCAATGTTTATGTCCCAATCTTAGTTAGAACAGAGTAGGATTACACTTTAGTTTTAAACTGATTTAAGAAGATACCACCTTTCTGGTTTTACATGCTCTTTAATTCAAGTGTAAAGCCCACAAGATTAAAAAAAAAAAAAATCATATGAGTAAGCCCTGTTCATATACGAAACCCTGACAAGTGAGCAGAACACTTAGGCTATAGATGATTCATTTCCTATGGTGCTCCTTTGGTAATATCTAGTTGATCCTGCCATTTCCCTAGTTCCTGATTGCAAATTTACCACACTAAGAATGGAAGCTAGCATGGTCAGTTTGAGGCCCTTTTATATTCTTTCAAAGTCACAGGCACACTATATCTTCCCTTGTCAGATTGTAGCCATGCCCAATGCCCATCTCTTCTCTCTTGATCGACAGCAGCTTTCCTACCTTTGGATCCCTAACCCTGTTGTCAATGTCCCTGAGTTGGTCATGCCCACACGCAAGTCTGTGATGTGCTGAAGGAAGAAAAGTGATCATGTGACCTGCATCAGAAATCTGTGAAAAAGGTATATAAGCACTGTCTATTTACATTTATAATTATGTATTGATTAAAGATAAGTAGAAAGTGTCCTGTTTATGAATATCCTTTTTGTTTTTTCTTTTAAAAAAAAACAAACAAACTATCTTTATGTGCAATTTATCAGAGTAGAGTACAAAAATGTAGGTTCAAGAACACTGAATTCAGCAGCCAGTGATGATCCAACTGTCTATACAGTGGACTAATGGCAAAATGTTTTATGCCTAACCATGACAAGAAAGTCTTGCCATCTGTTGTATAGAGAGGAGGGAAACACAACCAACTTGTAAAGCCATTCTAATGATGGTGCTATACAAGAAAAGACAAAGTGTGTTAAATCACTTCAGTTCTTTACAGATTTGTGTCTGGAGTAACAGGTAAAGAGTGAAACGGTTTACATTCATTTGTATAAAGTGCATCATTATGCTTCATTTTACAAATCATTAGCATGCAGAATGACCTCATAGTGAACAGATGTACATGGATTCAGCACTGATTAGATCAGTCCTCTCAGCAGTCAAGAGTCCCCATGTAATTAACCCTTTGGAAGTTCTTTCCAGTGACCTTCATATCATTACGAATGATGTCTAAGCACATTCTGCTGTACAGGCACAACATATATTACAGTACAAAGTATTTGCAGATCCTAGGTTGATGGCTATGTTAAGGTTCTTTGCAATTTCTTATGTAAGGGCGGCTTAATACCTTCAGTATATACAATATAGTACGTGCCAATTAATCTATGTATCAATGTGCTGTGTGTTGTGGTGCACTGCAATAAAGCAAAAGGTGCAGGTTTGTTTTTGATCGCTCTCTGTCCCTTGGCAGCCCATTCTTAATGAAGGGGTTGCCCTAACACAATGCATATTAGTGTGTGTGTGTGTGATAACACAATGCTACTGCCAGTCAGGTTTGAAGATTTCTAAGTCACTAGGATTCCATATAACACCATACCATCCTCTTACCAACAGTGCTTGTTTTGTGGATAGTGCCCAAAAGCTAAGTCATATTGCTGAGACAAATAAAATGGTTCTAAATTCAAAAGGTTTTTTACCTTAAGGCATTCTCTGCATTAAGATAAAAAAAAAAAAAAACATGCCACCACCTATTATAGCCCCCCCCCCCCCATCCCTAAACACTAACCTGAGTCCTCTCACCGATCCAGCGCTGTCACTGCTACAGCACCTGCAGTGCTCTCACTTCTTGGTCTCACAGACAGAGACACGGACAGCAGCTGAAGGCATAGGCTATGGCTGCTCTCAGTCAAACTTCTGTGAGGAGGGAGCAGGGGCATGACTTACCAGTGCTGAGTTTGTCTTGGATGCACACAGGCCGGCTCGGGAGCATGCGCACATGAGTGCCCCCTTAGCACAGCTTGCTATAGAAAAACCTGGAGAAAGAAGGAGCAGACAGTACAGACAGGGGACCACCAAAGAGGAGGTAATGGAGCGCTCTGTGCAATATCATCGTACAGAACAGTATAACATCTTTTTTATATTTTAGCATAAAAATAAAGAGCTTTATTATCACTTTAATGACTCCACTTAAGCATATACTACCAAAATGTGGACTGCTGGTGATACTTGGAAAAAAAAAAAAAACACTCTGCTATACCCACCCATCCACTTTGTCAAGCCTTAGATCACAGGTGTCAAACTGTGGCCCTCCAGTTGTTGAGGAACTACAAGTCCCATCATGACTCTGCCTTTGGGAGTCATGCTTGTAACTGTCAGTCTTGCAATGCCTCATGGGACTTGTAGTTCCGTAACAGCTGGAGGGCCGCAGTTTGACACCCCTGCCTTAGATTGTATGCTGCCACTTCAGGCACTGGTTGCTGGATGTTATTGCTTCCCTTGCCTTGGGATCTCTTTAAAATGGGCTTGTCTGTTATCACCTGTTTTTTGTTTTTTTTTTATCTCTGAATCTGTCCCCTGCGTGGGACTTCACCATTTAATCTTGTTATTATTACTCAATAAAATTTATTGTACCAGAAAGAAAACTCTGCTGTTTAGAATCCCTGCTATGGCCTAGACTCTTTAAAAAGTTAAATATTTGAGCATATGTAAAGGATAATGTTAGCACACCTATGTAATATTTACAACATATATTAATGCATGCAGTTATAATAACTCCTACTGCTAAATTAAATTAACTTCAAGACTAATACTCCAACTTTATTACTCCTTAACAAAGACAAGTGGATATGTAACTTTTTTTTTTTTATACCAAGAAAGGTATAAGGTTCCTTATATCTTTGGGATCCAAACTAAACACTGTTTACGTTATAATCCACTGCTGATTAAATGAGGTTTCCAGAAGGAAAAAAAAAAGAAAAAGAAAAAAAAGGACATTTACATATTTTTTTGAGACTCCTCTATTATACAACAAAAAAAAAAAAACGGTCTACCTCTCCATATGGTTTCTGACGTTCTCAGAATAGAGCGCGGCAGTAACAGATTCTACATGAAGCCACCTCCTGGTGAAATATGGTTTCGCAGTGTAACTATAAAATTCATGTACATTTCCATCCATTTTAGTCGCAATTTAACGCACACTGATGTTCGTTGACACACATTTTGCATTTTAGCACAATGCAACATTATGCTGTTAATAGGACACATTGGAAATAATTGTTTTTCAGATGTCCTTCTGTTGATCTACGTTTTACAACTGCGCTAAAACACACTGGTGTGAATTGGCCCTTAAATAGGTAGCCAAATGAAAGCTGATTTGTGGCCTTTGTATGTTATACCACTCACTATTCCATGAAATAGGTTATAAATCATCAGGTCCACCTGCCGTTGGTCTATCCATTAAATACATGTGCTTCTTTTATGGGGGCTCTTAAAATTGGAGAGTTAGGAACTACAGAATACTGGGGTACCATGATGAGGCACTTTAGCTTATGCGTGTATTTGCAAATATGTGCTAACTAAACCCCCGTGTTTAACGCATACTGATAGACAGGTTAATTAGGTTTGTTTGCAGGCTGACTGGCAAGTTAGAGCTAGGAATTTTTCTTTTTTGTTGTTTGACATGCATCACTCTTCCATGTGCTCCTTGCTGTGAAGACCAGTTATAGACTGGGGCAGTGGCATTTTTTTGCACTGTTGAATTGTTTGTCGAGGGGGCACACTGGACACCTTAGCTGCCATTGTGCTACATGCTGGGTGTCCAGTGCGCTCCTGTACCTTTAAGGAGGGGTGGCTCCCTCAGGTCCATCTGCCCTTCTTCTATCCATTAAATACATGTGCCTCTACTATGGGGGATCTTAAAATTGGAGAGTTAGGAACTACAGAATACTGGGGTACAATGACGAGGCTCTGTAGCTTACGCATGTATTTGCAAATGTGTGCTAATGTGATAACTAAACCCCTGTTTTTACACATACTGTTAGGTTAATTCGGTTTGTTTGCAGGCTGGCTGGCAAATTAGAGCTCAGAGTTTTTCTGTTTTGTTGTTTGACATGCGTCACCCTTCCACATGTGCTCCTTGCTGTGAAGGCCAGTTATAGACTGGGGCAGTGGCCATTTTTTGTATTACTAAATTAGCACCCAGTGCATATGTACTGCCCTCTAAATATAAATTATGGGAGGACCCAAGGAGAATCTATTTCTAAAATCAACTTTTAGAGGGTAAGCAGAAATACTCAAACCCTGAGAGTAAATCTCATTACTTTCCTGGGAGGAAGTGATCTGGAATTTACTTCACAATCCTTGGCTGTTACAGTAGTAATTCCTCTACTTGACAATAGACTATTACAGGGCTCAAAATTTCCACTCGCCTGCTTGCATTTGGCAAGTTGAAATATGGTGAGGGCGAGTGTGTCCAGACTGCAGCAGGTGAAATTGACAGTTGGGGATGATCGGTGCAGCGGTGGGGACAGTTACAAGCACCAATCTCCCTGTATGGCTTTCAATGAAGCAGCTGAAAGCGATGGGAGGGAGAGGAGGAGAAGCTGCTTCATTGAAAGTCATACAGGGAGATCCCTCCCTTCCTTCCTCCCCTCCCTCCCTACCATCCTTCCTTCCTCCCCTCCCTCCTTTCCTTCCATCCATCCCACCCATCCTTTCATCCCTTCCTTCCTCCTTTGCCTTCCACCCTTCATTCTTCCCTCCATCCATTCCCTCCATTTCCTTCATTCTCTCCCTTCCTTCCTCCATCCATTCTCTCTACTTGCTTCCTTCCAAATCTCTGTCCCTCCTCTTTCCTATTTTTGTCCTCTAGCAACAGCTTTCATGAGTGCAGCCAAAAGAGTTTAGTTTTGTGTGGTAGTAGTTGGTCCCCTGTGGGGAAATCTGATGTAAGGGGGACTGTGATGGAGACACCTAATGTAAAGGTGGACTCTGATGGGGACACCTGATGTAAAGGTGGACTCTGATGGGGACACCTGATGTAAAGGTGGACTCTGATGGGACACCTTATGTAAAGGGGGACTCTGATGGTACAACCATAAAACATTTAACAGTGTAATTTCATGAGATAATTTATGATGGCATGTTTAGGAGCAGGGCAGGGCAGGGCAACTGGTGATGAGTAACTCAGGCCTGGGTAGTAGCTCAGGACTTGAAATTTTGAGCCCTGGCCTAATAGACATGACCCACATCTACAAGCCTTCATTCACTGATCAGTAAACACTGTTGTGTATTACCCATTCTTTATAGGGTTCAAACCCAGCCAAGCAACCTTTCTAAGGTAATGAATGCAGATCAGCTCAAAAGTACAAAATGGAGGCATGAATAGATCCTGTTTTGTGACATCTAAAAAATTCCTAAAGATCAACACATATCAAAGAATGCCCAAGAATATTAAAAAGAAGAGTTTGTGGTAGCCAACATAAAAGCTTTTCCACCTGTCCTGGATTGCTAAGTAACAGAATCACTATTAAGGCACAAACGTTTGCCAAACTAACTAAACTTTTAATGTGGGCACCTTCTTTTAATAGTCCTGAGCAAAGTCTGAAAGCATTTGAGATCACAATACCAACGAAGTATCCTACGTTTCCTATTCTTTTTGAGCAATTTAATTTTTGGCAAAGAGTTAAAAACAGTTTGCATCTGTCCCACTTCTATGAAATAAAGACCGAAAAGAAAGGGAAAGCAAGCAAGAGAGAGAGAGTGAGGGAGAATGAGTGCTAATGAAAAGTCTTTATTTTGGCTCTTCTGCCAATGTTGCTTAGTATTCCAGTTCAACAAAGATAAATAGAGGCCATCTCTATGTTTCTTGATGCCTCTCCAGGAAGCAGGGCACGATTATGTAAATAGCATCAGCTCCCTTTACTTCTGCCAGCTTGCTTATCTCCAAAGCCTTCTGCCTGCTGCTACTGGCGACCAATACAAGTGTATGCACACAGCTCTTATCTCTGAACAAAGCTCGAGAAAGGCACAAGGATAGAGGCCAGCAGTGTTGGACAGTGACGCATGACTGATTTTCTGTGCGATTTATTTAACCGAATTTAATTTCTTTTCTTCACTAGTGCAGTTTTCATCAGATATATTTATGAACTGTGCCAAATGGGAGATTAGAAAAGAAGGATGTCTAGAAGTGCAGTTATTAATTAAACTGAAGAAGAAATAGATTTTTTTTTTTTACTACATATGACAAATATGTATCTGTGCTGATGAATTTAATTTAAAATAAACAGACAGTTCCCTGTTCATCTGTAGAACTATGGCAAGCATTCCATCAATGTGTTATAGACAGAGAGATGCAGCACATGATTATGCTGCATAAATGACAACGATGAATATCATTCAACAATGAGCTTCTCCTGCCCTTATATGACCTGGGCACAGAAGCCACTTACAATTGTAGAATATCATTTTTAGCTGCAGATACACCATGCTGGTAGGGAATACAATGCATACAGTAACGTTATGTAGACGTCAAACAGCTCGGAAAAAAAAACAGCATTAAAAATGATGGAGAGATCTTAGTCATTGTCCAAACTACAAATCAACAATTGTACACACTTGGTTGCATTGAAGAAGCTAAAATGGACATACTTGACAAGTCAGAGTACAGACTGAATAAAAAAAACTATTGCGAGGTCAGGATGACTGGATTTGATAGCAAAAGTTTATTGCCGCAAATAAATAATTCATTTTTCTTTTTCACTCAACCACCGGGTTGAACAAAAAAGAAAAAAAAATTACTTGATAGCCCCATCTACACAGTCAAGGTGGATGGGGGATCCTCTCACTGTGCCTTTGTATTCTGATAGTAGGGGGACTTTGCAGATTGATGTTTGTAAACCACCCTGCCCATACATGGATCGAAATTTGATCCAAGTATGACCAGGTTAAGTCAACTTAGAGTAGTGAAACATCTTTTTGCTGTATTGAACTTTTACAGCTAATCACATATCCTGTCATCAAGAGAGGAGTTAAATGTGAGTCTCTACTAACCATATAGAGTTGCAAATATATTCTGGTTGAGTGGTAAATTGTTTTCTATTTTCTGACAACTGGCTGATACTGATTACTACCTTTTGCTTTGCCTCAATGGACCTGTGCCTTTTTTCAGTCTTACTATGCAACTATGTGAAGTCAATTAGCCAACTACATTTACAATGCTACCAAAAGATGCTGCTTCTTGGTGTTCGTTTGTGAGGCCCGACAGGTACTACCCAAGCACACAAATATAAAAGATGGTATACCACATACTCTGGATCGCATCATGCTGGCTGGAATTTTTCAAGTGGTGCTATCCCCACCTCAATAACTTACTCCGCTACTGGAGAATTAGCTTATATAGATGATTAGCTACAGATATGCAGTACATTACCATAAAGTAAACAGAGTATAGATAAACCTAAACATAAAACAAAAGGTGACAAACAGTAGATTATACAACTGCTGCTTATGACATTTTACAAACTTGACAAAGCAGCACCTTCAAGAGGAGATGCAGAGTCCCAATGTGGCGAGGATGATTTAACTTAAGAGTGGTGTTAAGCTGGGAATACATGCAAAGACTGAACTGCCATCTTTGATACATGTAAACCTAAATCCCATAAGCTGCCCATAGATGGATCGAAACTGGCTCCATTCAGCAGGGACAAGCCGAATTTCATTCCATCTACAGCCGTTCTTGTTCGACTTCTGTTGAATGGGACTGTTGCAAAACTTTTGCTGCAGCAAATACAACACCAATTCCAAAAAAATGGGAAGCTGTGAAAAATCTACATAAAAACAGAATGCAATGATTTGCAAATCTCCTGAACCCATATTTTATTCACAATAGAAATTAGAAAACATATCAAATGTTTCAAAACGTACCACTTTAAGTTTTGGAAGAGGAAGGTTGTGTCATCCTCTCCGATACAAGGTTCAAACTGCTCAACAGTCCTGGGCCATCTTTGCTGTATTTGTCATGTCAAGATGCACCAAATATTTTCAATCAGTGAAAGCATGCCAGTTAAGGGACATGGACTCTTCAACTATGAAGTTATGCTGTTGTCATAGATGGAGTATGCGGTTCAGCATTGTCCTGCTGAAATATGCAAGGCCTTCCCTGAAAAAGACATCTGGATAGGAGCATATGCTGCTCTAAAAACTGGATATATCTTTCAGCACTGATGGTGCCTTTCCAGATGTGCAAACTGCCCATTCCATACACAATACTGCACCCCAATACCATAAGAGATAAAGGCTTTTGAACTGAGCTCTGATAAGAAGCCAGAAGGTAGATACCTCTCCTCTTTAGTCCGGAGGACACAGCACCCATGGTTGCCAAAAACACTGTCAAAATTCAGTTAGTCCAACCATAGAAGTTTTCCAATTTACAAAAGTCCATTTTAACCACTTCCATACAGGGCAATTTTACCCCCTTCCTGCCCAGGTCAATTTTCAGGTTTCAGTGCTGTCACACTTTGAATGACAATTGCGCGGTCATACAACACTGTATCCAAACTAAAATTTTATCATTTTATAAACACATTTTTTTAATTTTTTTCTTTTGGTGGTATTTAATCACAAACTGGGGTTTTTATTTTTTTGCTAAATTAACAAAAAAAGACTGAATTTTTTTTTTTATAAAAAAACACGTTTTTCTTTGTTTCTGTTATAAAAGTTTGCAGATAAATAATTGTTTTTCATAAATTTAGGCCAATATGTATTCTGCTACATTTCTTTGGTGAAAATAGCCCAAATCAGTATTTATTATTTAGTCTGTAGGAAAGTTATAGAGTTCACAAACTATGGGATATATCTGAAAATTGATCAGTCCTGAAGTACTGACAGCCAATCTAATTTCTTGAGGCCCAAAAATGTCAGAACAGTACAGATATCCCCCAATTGACCCCTTTTTGCAAAGTAGACAGTCCGACATATTTCATAAAAGGCATGGCGAGTTTTTTGAAGTTGTAATTCTTTTGTCATTTTTCAGAAAATGAAATTAAAATAAGGTTTTTTTTTTTTTTTTTTACATACTGTCACCAGTGCAGTACAGCGTCATCATATAACTGGCATGGCGGTGATAAGGGACACTGACTGGTGACAGTACGAAAAAAGAAACAATTTAAAATTTTGTTTACATTTTTTTACATTATTTTTAATTTTTTATTGCATTTTTTTCTTATATTGCACTATGACCAAAGTAGTATATTGTTACCATAGTAACATTGTACTACTTTGGGGAAGTGATCAGTATTTTTTTTTTTTTTTTTTACACAATTTGCTTTTAGCAAAGAATTACTTTGCTATAAGCAAGCATTTACCTGAATGAAATCAATCCATTCAGGGTTTTTTTTTTTGTGATTAGCTGTGATTTGCCCACGGCTAATCACATGACACAGCTGGGCTGTGATTGGCCCAGCTTGTGCATGTGATCGCTGTGACAATTCACAGCTAGACACACTTGTATACAATGGATGGCATGAAAGGAAGCCATCCATTGTATAGAACTGTCATGTGACCTGCTGTGATTGGTTACAACAGGTCACATGGTAATGGGGCCGGTACGCAGATCTGTCATCGGCCGTGTCCGAGGTCCTGCAGGCATGCGCAATGCTCGTTCCGGACAGGACGCCATATGGCGTCCACCCGGAGGGATGAGCTGTTCCCCAGCCGCCATCTGGCTATAGGCTGAGCGGCAACTGGCTAATGAGCCTTGGCCAAGAAAATGGAGGTATTTCTGGATCTTGTTCAGATATGACTTCTTCTTTGCATGATGAAGCTTTACCTTGCGTTTTTGGATGGCACGGCGAACTGTGTTAACAGACAGTGATTTTGGGAAGTATTCAGGAGCCCATGCAGTGATGTCCATCACAGAATCATTCCTGTTTTTAATGAAGTGCTGTCTGAGGGCCCGAAGATTATGGGCATCCAATATTGGGTTTTGGCCTTGTCCCTTGCACACAGAGATTTCTCCAGATTCTCAGAATCTTTTGAGGATTATGTACTATAGATGATGATATAATTAAAGTTTTTGCAATATTACATTGAGGAACATTATTCTGAAATTGTTCAACAATTTTTAGAAGCAGCTTTTCATAGAATGGTGAACCTCTGCCTATATTCACTTCTGAAGCAGATGCTCTTTGCCAATTAACTTAATTAGGTGTTCTTCCAACTCTTCCTTGTTAGTACCACTTGGGTTTATGTGATTTGCAAATCATTGCATTCTGTTTTTATGTAGATTTTAAACAGTGTTCCAATTTTTCGAAACTGGGGTTGTAGGCTGCAGCAGCTGATCAGTGTATCCTGACAGCAGAGGAGTCCTGTTATCAGAATACAATGGCACAGTGGGGAAGATTCCTCCATTCACCTCGCATGTGTGGATGGGGTTGAATCTCCCTTTTTTAATTTTTTTTTTTTTTCGATCAGCCCTCTGGTTGTTTGAAAAATACAAAACAAAACAAAAAAAAGTCATTTATGGCCAACCTTAGATTGTAAAGGCAATAAAAGAGGTTGTAGGATGACACTATGCATAACCAGATAAGGCATCATACAAGTGGTATTCCTAAACAAATAATGATTTGGCAATACAGTATTTTTTATGTGCCTGGGTCAATTATCGGAAGATTAGGTTAACAAATTAGCCGATATACAGTGGGGCAAAAAAGTATTTAGTCAGCCACCAATTGTGCAAGTTCTTCCACTTAAAAAAATGAGAGAGGCCTGTAATTGGCATCATAGGTAGACCTCAACTATGAGAGACAAAATGAGAAAAAAAAATCCAGACAATCACATTGGCTGGTTTGGAAAGAATTTATTTGCAAATTATGGTGGAAAATAAGTATTTGGTCACCTACAAACAAGCAAGATTTCTGGCTCTCACAGACCTGTACCTTCTTCTTTAGGAGGCTCCTGTGTCCTGCACTCATTACCTGTATCAATGACACCTGTTTGAACTTGTTATCAGTATAAAAGAGACCTGTCCACTACCTCAAACAGTCACACTCCAAACTCCACTATGGTGAAGACCAAAGAGCTGTCGAAGGACACCAGAAACAAAATTGTAGACCTGCACCAGGCTGGGAAGATTGAATCTGCAATAGGCAAGCAGCTTGGTGTAAACAAATCAACTGTGTGAGCAATAATTAGAAAATGGAAGACATACAAGACCACTGATAATCTCCCTCGATCAGGGGCACCACGCAAGATCTCACCCCGTGGGGTCAAAATGATCACAAGAACGGTGAACAAAAATCCCAGGACCACACGGGGGGGACCTAGTGAATTACCTGCAGAGAGCTGGGACCAACGTAACAAAGGCTACCATCAGTAACACACTACGCCGCCAGGGACTCAGATCCTGCAGTGCCAGACGTGTCCCCCTGCTTAAGCCAGTACATGTCCGGGCCCGTCTGAAGTTTGCTAGAGAGCCTTTGGATGATCCAGAAGAGGATTGGGAGAATGTCATATGGTCAGATGAAACCAAAATAGAACTGTTTGGTAGAAACACAACTCGTCGTGTTTGGAGGAGAGAGAATGCTGAGTTGCATCCAAAGAACACCATACCTACTGTGAAGCATGGGGGTGGCAACATCATGCTTTGGGCCTGTTTCTCCGCAAAGGGACCAGGACGACTGATCCATGTACAGGACAGAATGCATGGGGCCATGTATCATGAGATTTTGACTGCAAACCTCCTTCCATCAGCAAGGGCATTGAAGATGAAACGTGGTTGGGTCTTCCAACATGACAATGATCCCAAACATACCGCCCGGGCAACGAAGGAGTGGCTTCGTAAGAAGCATTTCAAGGTCCTGGAGTGGCCTAGCCAGTCTCCAAATCTCAACCCCATAGAAAACCTTTGGAGGGAGTTGAAAGTCCGTGTTGCCCAGTGACAGCCCCAAAACATCACTGCTCTAGAGGAGATCTGCATGGAGGAATGGGCCAACATACAGCAACAGTGTGTGCCAACCTTGTGAAGACTTACAGGAAACGTTTGACCTCTGTCATTGCCAACAAAGGATATATAACAAAGTATTGAGATGAACTTTTGATATTGACCAAATACTTATTTTCCACCATAATTTGCAAATAAATTCTTTTCAAATCAGCCAATGTGATTGTCTGGATTTTGTTTCTCATTTTGTCTCTCATAGTTGAGGTCTACCTATGATGCCAATTACAGGCCTCTCTCATCTTTTTAAGTGGGAGAACTTGCACAATTGGTGGCTGACTAAATACTTTTTTGCCCCACTGTATGTGTTCTTCTACTGATGTGGAATTTGAAAAGGATTTGGAAAAAATAAAAAACATTTGCTGTACAAATACAGGTAATGCTCTATTAGAAGAGTGAAGAACGAACTTGGATACATTATTATATAATGGAACACTCCTGTGCCTGCAATTAGTAATATTTCTGGTAAATGGTAAAGATTAACAATTGGATAGTAACAATAAGTTAAAGTGGATCTTCACTCAAATTTAACCAATGAAAGAATCTGAGAAGAAATTCGGTCCCCTTCATCACCCACAACCTCCTGGGGCATGTCCTAGTAGGCTGCGTGACCAGTCTTGTATGCACAGCCTGCCTCACACGCATACACAGTGGGAAGCCGGTTGTGAAACATCAGAAAGTCACAACCAGCTTCCCACATCCAAGAAGACAGTGCCAGGAAACTGAAGAGTGGTGAAGAACCAGCCCAGCGCTGGATCCTTGGGCTGGTAAGTGTCTGCATATTAAAAGTCAGCAGCTACAGTAATTTTAGCTGCTGACTTCTAATGTTTATAGAAATGACTGGAGTTCCTCTTCATGGATATATTTTTCATTCCAAGTGATGGTAAGTTGTTGCTAGATGGTATGTTGTTATTCAAAATCTATATATTTCCTTTAAGGACCTTTAAATTTAAATGATTTTTCTTCCTGGATTAAAAAACACTATCCCTTCTGATCTCTATAGGAAACACGCTTTATATTTTTCACTCTAGGGCGACTTAATCCTAAAGTGCTTTCCAATAATTTCAATGCTGAGGGGTATATTTTTACAGTAATGAATGTGACACTCAACAAACATTCACTACATGTGATTCTTCCTGATGCATGTGTTTTACATTACAGTGAGTAATTCAACAGCAGTGAATATTTGGTGAATTGCAGATTCACTGCTTTCAATACTCCTTAACAGCAGACCGTAATATGCTCTGTGCTGTATGCTTTTAGCAGAGCAAAAAAAAAAAAAAAACCCTTGGTATGATGCAAATTATTCAGCCTGACACGTCTCAGCAAAACATTTGCAAAACTGCAGGAAATTTTGGGTCACACCTCCCAAGAGTGAAGAGAGAAGGAGACAGGATAATTTACTGACCTTGATATGTTTGAAGGTTAACAAGGGAAAAAAAGAAATTAAACATAAATAAACGCAAAATTCTTGATTCCCTTTTGATATTCATTAGTTGCTTTAGGAGGACAAATGTGTCCGTAAATTTTCCAAAGGTTATCTTGAAAAAACAGGTGTACATCTGATCCCCAAAGGGCATTCTTTGGTGTATGAATTGAACAGATGAGAAACAGAAGAATCATTTAAAGTTACTGAATAGCATCATGGTTTATGCGTTCATAGCTGTTTTACAGGGATCAGAGGCAGGAGGACTTTTTCCCTCATCTCAAACTCTCGATTCTGGCTGCTACAATTTTATCCCTAATTATACAAAACTCTTCCTAATATAGGGCTAGAATGGACATTGAGCAAAACATCAATGAAATAATGAGAAGAATGAATTTGCTATCCAACTGGCTTTAGGTTATTGTAAACCATTCTAAATCTCTGTAGGTATGACAATTGAGACAAATGCACCATAAATGCAAAGTTTAGGCTGCCCAAATCAACTCAATGCAAAACAGATTTGCCCAGACATATAGCATGCAATGCATGTAGGGGTAGTTTAAATGGCAGCTGTATATTATCATTTATATTAAATCGTGGCCATATATTCCCTGACCCCCTCTTTTGGTAGTATGCAAAGGATCAGTCTTTAGATGCAGCGCAGTCCTCCTATAAACTGTCTGGCTTACAGCAGTGTTAACTTTCTTTCATAAACATGAGGAAAATGAGAAAGCTTGAATAAATCCTCCCATTTCTGCCAGTTGAGTGTATAGAAGTTTTTTGCCAGTACTTGTACTACACTGCACAAGCACAATGACATGTCCATACAGATGATTGGGAGAACCTAGCTGAGGTCCTCCTATAGAACTCTAAGGAGTATGGATATGAAAGTAGTAAACACTGCCAGAGCAGAAAAAAGCCAGGGGCCGCACTGCATCTGAGGTCTGATCTTTTCTATACTACCAAAGGGTAGTGGGATGGCACATAAACAATTTTTAAAATAAAGGTATATCTACACTTTAAAACAAACTTGTCAGCCATTTTAAAAGTAAGAATCTCTTTTTTTAACGGCAGATAACAAAAGGGGTCTGCTATCACATTCATTAGAAAGAAAAGCGCCTTATTTGCACACCAGTCCTCTCCTGACTACCTTGCTTTCTAAAGGCTTAACTTTTCCACCCTCCGCTGTCCTTACTGGCCAGAAAAGTTACTCTGGAAAGCTGAGTTGGGATCAAAAGGGCGCACAAAAGATGGCTATCAAAGGTATAGTAAAGGTAATCTTGTGCAGTTTGCTTGGTTTCTGAGGGCTTAAGGTTCCCACCTTTTGCTGTTTAAAAAGCATCTATACTGACCACACAGGTTACCCTGGAAAGTTAGGTTGAGATCAGAAGGTCACACAGAATCTTGTGCAGTTTGCTTTTAGGCAGATTTTTTTTTTTTACTATGGTAAAAAAAAAAAAAAAAAAAAAGATGCACTAGGTTTAGCTACCCTTTCATTTACAGTACATTACTAGCCAGGACTGTCCAGCTGTGCTGTAAGCCACATCTTGGTACTGTAAGCAATTTCATTCCTCAGTAGCTGCTGTTCACAATATCCAGCTTGGAATGATTACATAGCTCCTAAAACATCACATCCAATGCAGTTTTTAATCATATTATTAAAATTATTTTTATTATACTTAAAACAGAAGTATGTGAAATATCTTTTTGAACAATATACTAAGCACGTATGGACATAAAAACTGTCCTACGTTATAAACATACTCACCCAAGCCAACCATGGAGTAACTGGGAGTAGGAGAAAACACCTGGGCAGCAAAGTCTTCAAAAGTCATCATTTCTCTGTGGTTCTGGATTATTGCTTCAAGGTACAGAGCTCTTTCTTCATAGCTGGAGCAACCAAGTTAAGGAATTGTAAACCAACAATGAAGCAATTAAAGGAGACTTGCTAGTTATCAATTTCTAAAAGAAAACAGGTCAAGAAATTATGTGTTACATTAGAACTTGTGTGATGATGGCTAAAGAGAAATTTTATTTTAAAAAGTTATACATATTTATAATAGCTACAGCCTAGTAGCCTAGAGGGTATCTAGTACCCTTTCTATATTTCTTCTGCAGCCTCTCCTTGGATATATTAATTTTCTTTAATGCTATACAGAATTTTATTGTCCTGTATCAGCAAGGAAGTACAGAATTTTTAGAAACTGCAATTATTGTGTGTCATATCATAGTATATCAAAGCTACACAGGTATATGCCAGCTGGTTCTGAAATACACTATATTGCCAAAAGTATTGGGACACTTGCTTTTACATGCACATGAACTTTAATGACATCCCAGTCTTAGTCTGTAGGGTTCAATATTGAGTTGGCCCACCCTTTGCAACTATAACAGCTTCAGCTCTTCTGGGAAGGCTGTCCACAAGGTTTAGGAGTGTCTATGGGAATGTTTGACCATTCTTTCAGAAGTGCATTTGTGAGGTCAGGCACTGATGTCGGATGAGAAGGCCTGGCTTGCAGTCTCCCCTCTAATTCATCACAGAGGTGTTCTATTGGGTTGAGGTCAGAACTCTATGCAGACAAGTCAAGTTTCTCCACCCCAAACTCGCTCATCCATGTATTTATGGACCTTGCTTTGTGCACTGGTGCTTAGTCATGTTGGAACATCTGCAAACTGTTCCCACAAAGTTGGGAGCATGAAATTGTCCAAAATGTCTTGGTATGCCAATGCCTTAAGAGTTCCCTTCACTGGAACTAAGGAGCCAAGCCCAACCCCACACCATAATCCCCCCTCCACTAAACTTTACACATGGCACAATGCAGTCAGGCAAGGACCGTTCTCCTGGCAACCTCCAAACCCAGACACATCCATCAGACTGCCAGACAGAGAAGCATGATTCTTCACTCTAGAGAGCATGTCCCACTGCTCTAGAGTCCAGTGGCGGCGTGCTTTACGCCACTGCATCCGACACTCTGCATTGCACTTGGTGATGTAAGGCTTGGATGCAGCTGCTCGACCGTGGAAACCCATTTCAAGAAGCTCTCTGCACACTGTTGTTGTGCTAATCTGAAGGCCACTTGAAGTTTGGAGGTCTTTAGCTATTGACTGCACAGTTGGCGACTTCTGTGCTTCAGCATACGCTAACCCCACAATGTCATTTTACGTGGCCTATTGTGGCTGAGTTGCTATTGTTTCCAATTGCTTCCACTTTGTTATAACACCATTAATAGTTGACCATGGAATATTTAGTAGCAAGGAAACTTCATGGATGGACTTATTGCACAGGTGGCAACCTATCATGGTGCCGTGCTTGAATTCACTAAGCTCCTGAGAGTTACCTATTCTCTCACAAATGTTTGTAGAAGCAGTCTTCATGCCTAGGTGCTTGATTTTATAAACTTGTGGCCATAAAGGTGATTGGAACACCTGAATCCAATGATTTGGAGGGGTGTCCCAATACTTTTGGCAATATAGTGTATCAGCAGGTATGCAAGTAACGACAACAACTTTATATTAAAAGAAAAAAAAAGTGGCAGGGGTTTATCTGTTGCTTGGTCTTTACCCCAAAGGAGATCTCCGCAGCCACAGCTTGCAGTCCTGTCATGATAGCCAGGACTAACCTATGACACTCTAAAGCTAGTATCATCAGCTTGTCTGTGGAATTTATATAAACATACAGAGCAGGGAGTATAGCTGAAATCAAAGACTTGGGTGTCATGGTAGGACCTGAATGTGGGGGAGAACCCCTTCATCACATACAGTAGTATTGTTATTTTTTGGGTCCTACCTAAGTGACCACATACCTAATCTATTTTGCCATCTGCAGTAAACTAAACCACTGCAGTTTTGATGATAATATAAACTGTATTTTCCAGTCAAAAGTTGGAAAGGGCCAGGAACACATTCAGATAATTTTTAATAAAAGTTAAGCCCCAGCCAAAACTTTTTTTAAATTTTGAACTAGCCACTTGACATTTTTGTATATGGCACTGTGTTGCTTTAAAGTGGTTGTAAACCTCAGTCTCAAAATCTGAAAAGAGAACAGCTATCTGTAGTGTTTACTTGTCTATCTCCAAAGCTGTAAGTGTAGTTTCTCTCTGTTGCTTCATTCCTTTGTTATCAGCATGTGTCACTTCTGAGATGGCTTCCTGACACACAAGATACATTTCTGTTGGGGAGGGGAGATCAGCAAAAAGCTTGTCTATACAGAACATAGTTCCTGTGTGCTGTGTGTGTGTGTGTGTGTGTGTGTGTGTGTGTGGGGGGGGGGGGGGGGGGGGGGGGGGCTTCCCTTTCCTCCAATCAGCTCTCACAGAGCTCTAACTGCAGCTCCATGCCCCCACCCCTGTGATATTGACAAATGCAGAAGGATTTTACCTAAAATCATCTCTTTTGAAGGGATGTAAAAAAAGAAAACTGCAGATAATCAAGTAAAACTTATTAAGGAGGATTTGTTTCATCTATGTGAGGCTATTCACTTCACTGGGTATATGAGAGGGTTTACAACCATTGCACGGTCATGCAATACTGTTCACAAATTAAATTTAAGTAATTTGTTTCCCCACATATAGAGCTTTCTTTTGGTGGTATTCAATCATTACTGGGCTTTTTATTTTTTACACTATAAAGTATATAAAAGACCAACAATATTGAAAAAAAAAGTAAATAAAACAATATGTTTTACTTTCTGCTATAAAACATCCAATAAAAAAAAATGTAAAAAAAAAAAAAAAAAAAAATCAAATTTCTTCCTAAATTTAGGCCAATATGTATTCTGCTACATATTTTTTGGTAAAAAAAAAAAGCCCAATAAGCGTATATTGATTGGTTTGAACAAAAATTATATGGTCTACAAACTATGGGATATATACTTGAATTATTTATTTTATACTAGTAATGGTGGAGATCAGTGACTTATAGCGGGACTGTGATATTATGGTGGACAATCTGACACTTTTTGGGAACCAGTGACACTAATACAATGATCGGTGCTAAAAATATACACGGTCACTGTACTAATGACAGTTGGCTGGGAAGGGGCTAAACATCTAGGATGATCAAAGGGTTAACTGTGTGCCTAACCCAGTGATTGTGTGTTTACTTTTAAGTGCTTTTACTAAGGGATGTGCTGGATTTTATTTCCTTCTTTGCAGGGAAACAAAATCCAGCACATCCCTGCTGACAGGACGTAGCTCTGCATTGTTTACACATACAAAGTTCTGTTCAGTGTGTCTCCTCACCGATCAGTGGGTGCCAGCAGTCAACCACTGACCGGTACCCGTGGATCAGCTTTTGCTGTGACTAATCACAGCGCACGCCCCCTACCCAGAAGTGCAGAATCATGTATGTATACATGATTCTGCACAGAGCGGCTGCCCTGTAGCAGTAAAACTGCTGTTGGCAAGTAGCTGGAGAAGGTTTAGGACTTCTGTCAGGTTTTTAATGCTCAGTTCCTGTTGAATGAAATTGAGCAAATGTACAGCCCCGAAGGAGGCTACCATTTGGTCTAGAACTCTCATGGAGAATCTTGTTGTGGGATGTTGCTTTGATCCTAAATGTTGCATGTGGGCTCTGAGAGAAAGATGTCTCTTGGATCAGAACCAAGTAAACTTCAAAAAGAGAAGGCCAAAAAGCAGATCTTTTGAAAATCATTATCTATACCATAGCCTAGATCATCTGAACATTTCCTGACAGCTGCAGGGGAAATAAATCCTTCAGAAGAAGGTCCTCTACATAGATTGTGACCTGGATGCTCTGAGGTCCAACAAGGGCAAGAGGTGCTAGGAGTTTTGTGAATACTCTGGGAGCTGAGGCTAGGGCAGTGTGATAAATGAAGACTGATTGGCTGTCACTGCAAACCAAAAAAGTTTTGATGAGGTGGCTGAGAATAAGCAGATAGGCATCTTGGTGATACATGGAATCTGTCGATTCCCCTAGTCACAGAAAAGGAATTACTCACCTTGAAATTTCTATGTAAAATTTTGGAAATTGAAGGTGTTTGTTGAGAGATTTTAAATCCAGAAACAGGATGAATGCCCCCATTGAGCTTTGGTACCATATAAATATAATCCTTTGAACCTGTTTTGTGGAGGTTTACGTTTTAAGGTAGTGATGTCCCAGATATTTCCTTTTCTATACCAATAATATAGAAATATATATACACAACCTTAAGTCCATGTTTCTGTTTTGAATTTAAATAAAGGATAAGTTCCCCTTTTATAACATGTTACACCCATGTTTAGGTTGTAACATGTGACATGTTACATATGCACAATCTGAAAAAAATGCAGCTATGTAGGGCTCAGCTCTCCTGGTCACATCATTGTGAATATGTATCTTGTGAATGGGAAAACTACAAGTTCTGACAGCCTTTGTGCCTTTTGGCTTGTAGTTCTCAATGAACTATTATGAGTGCTGTTGAGCTCTCTAAGTAACTAATTGAGCTTCCTGTCATTGTGTAACAGCCTGCCCATATCAGGGGTACGGGCAGACAGCTACACAGACAGTCTCTGCAGGACCATGGCATTACACTCACAAACTGCTGATCGTCGGTGCAATGCTTTATAGGCTCCTAAAAAAAAAAGTAATCGTTATTGCAAAGATATGCAGTTATAGGGCAAGTGTGCTTAAAATGTCCTTTGTTAAATAAACAGCACTGTTAGGAAAATATTTATACAGGACAAATTTTTTTTTAAACCAAATAAAAATGTAACAGTCAGATACGTATTAAAAGAACCCGCTTGTTTCTTGTTAATTTGCAGTCACAAAGACTCAGTCTAGATTGCTGCTGTGGTCATTACTGGTTGTACTCCTTGAGACTTCAATTTAATGAATAAGCTTGCAAACTTCCTTAAAGAGCAGACACATGCCTGTAGCAGATTCTAAAGGAAACGAATCGTACCATTCAAAATTCATTACAAGCATGCTTATTCTGCACAGAGCTTGCTGTTGCTAGGGCTCCACGCTGCTCCACTGCCACAGCAAGCCTCTGGTCCTGTTACCAGCAGGATACAAGACCTGAGTGGCCGTCTGTCGGCCAAGCACTCTGACACTAAGCTGGCACGTGTTGTAGCAGCAGGAGGAGGCTACTGCGTGACAAATTACTGAAAGAGCTGAACTAAACTTATGTCAGAAAGCCACCTGAGCCTGAGGACCTCTGCGGGCCCTGCCATCTCCCTACAATTCTTTGGTCACTCATTTATTTGCAGTCTGTTTGAAGGTCCATCCTGACATTTCATGCACTGCTTGTTAATACCCTGATGTCTAATCAGCAGTGTTGCCAGGAAAGCTACTAATAAAACTGTCTTCTGTATATAGTTTTTTTTTTCTGAATTGCTTCTGTTAAATGTGTTAACAGACATTTACAACATCTAGTGTTTAACAATGACATATCTAAATCAGTAATACAGGTTGCTTGCTGCAAAAGAACAGAGAAGTGTCCATGGTGCTGAAAATGACTGCACAGAGCAGTGGCACATGCTTCTGCCCTAATACAAATGCAATCATTAAGAGACCTCCACTACCCTCAGGACAAGATGTATTATAGTTCTGCAGAACAATAAGCAGGCAATAGTGCAATGAACAAATCATTTTGCCACAAGATACACAGCTGGCCACCTTTTAGATGTTACCACAACAGTATTTGAATCCAAGTAGTTAATTTACAGTTATGAGGAAGCATGAATTACCAAGGGTTTAAAACATTTGTATCACATTTGTATTCAAATTTAAATAGCAAGCTCAAAACTGAAAGGACAAAAAGTTACATTTAGTTAAATAACCTGACAAGAGCTGACAACAGTGTGTTATCATCATTCAGCAGAATCCATACAAAACCGAACAAAGGAGACAGTAGGAAACAACTAAATATCATGCAACGTTATGCACATAAAATATAGCATATAACCAAAATAATAAAGGAATTGAAGTATATATAAAATGAAAACTTTTCAGTTTTTAAATATTTTTTTTTCTGTGTCCCATTGGGGTGATTTCCCTAAACTGGTCTGAAGACGAAAATTACAATTAGGTAACAACAAAACAGGTGTTTCCACTGGAAGATTTCCCCTCTAATTCCTTTTCTGGTGACAACTGTAAAGTAATAACTTTGGATTGCCTATCAATTTCTGTCCTTATAATAATGGCCGCCAGGACAAACTGAGAAGGTGAATCTTTGCAGCAGGAATAGGGACAGCAGTGAAAACATGATAGGTGTTTTTAAAAAAGTTTCACAAAAACTTTCAAACTTTCAAAAAACAGTAATGGCATTATATCAGATAAATAAGTTTTACTTGGAGGAAGAATGTTCATAGTGTTTTTAAAACTTTTGATTACTTGTTCCTGTATGTGACCAGTAAATCTCATACTCAGCATTTCAAAACTGCTAAAAGTCTAATTATGGAAATCTAAAATTCAAGCTGCCATGATGCAACAGGTGCTGTTCCTAAAGCTGTAAAGCTGTGCTTTGATTCAGCAAGATGTAGCAGGCACAAGATCTTTGAGTGCATTGGTTGCTATGCTGAACAGCAGCTGCTCTTCCATTGCGCTCAAAGAGGTAAAACTCAAAATTCGTAATATGGCAACATTAGAACCTCCAATAAGGCTAAGCTCCCCTGGCCCACATAATTACATGTGGAGTACTCCAGAAATTCATTAACGGGTTTCTAAAGCCTTAAGTTCTTTTACCTTAATGCATTTTTATGCATTAAGGTAAAAAAAACCTTCTAGTATCAGCCCCCCCAAACACTTACTCCGCTCTGCTTTCAATCCTGCGCTGTGCCCAAAAGCAACATTGCTGCTCTCTTTCTCTCCTCACAGGCACAGAAGTAGTAGCAGTAGCCAATGGCTCCTGCTGCTGTCAATCAAATGCTGTGAGGAGAAAGGGGGCAAGTGGCACTGTGTGTCTATGGACACACAGAGCCCAGCTGAGGGTGTGTCCGCATGTCTGCCCCCATAGCAAGCGCTTGCTATGGGGGCAGACAAAGAAGAGGAGGAGCCAAGAGCACCAATGAAAAACCCCAGAAGAGGAGGTTTGGGGCCACTTTGTGCAATATTATTGCACAGAAGTGGTAAGTATAATATGCTTGTTTAATTAAAAAAATGTTGCCTTAAAAGCAGTAACAATGTGCAAAAATAACAGTTGATGTTTAATATCCTGTGGATAATATACTGTAAAAGCTCTGAACCAAGAACAAAGGGAGAAAAGGAAAGGAAATGAAGAAATGTAAAATGTCAAGAGCATATTACAGGCATGGTGAGAGTATAACCAAGTAAAAAGACCTATCTAGCAGATGTGTCCTAAAGTGTATCTAAAGCCAAAACTTTTATAGATAGAATGGTAAAGTGTTAGATCCTCTGACAGATTTTTATTGCTGTCTGTGTCCCTGTGAAGAAAAGTTCCTCTCTCTATTTGTCCTTATTGCCAGTGTCACTGGCCTAAGTTTTGAGCATTCACCAAAACAAGAATAGAGGGTAAATCTTTAAATGAGAACACTTGTCCTTTCACTTCCTGTTGTGTCTACAGGACAGGAAGTAAGGAAAAATCTCCCCAGTGGAAGACAAGTGGTAAAAAACTACTCTGACCTATTCAAGTAATAGGTTAGCTAAAATGTTTTCTTTGAGTTTTGAGTTGGAAAGGGTTAGAACTCCTGTCAGGTTTAGGATCCTATAAGGAGTACATATATCTTACCAACATTCCCCAAGAAATATGAAACTAACTCTTACATCAGTTGTGGATAGGATAACCCTGTAAACAAACACACACATTTATATATATATATATATATATATATATATATATATATATATATATATATACACACATACACATATATACACACACAGTTGTGTTCAAAAAAGTGTGTTGAAAAAAGTGAATAAAGCTCAAAATCCTTCTAATAGCTTTTATTCCATACACACAAATGCATTGGGAACACTACACATTCTATTCCAAATCAAAACATGAAGAAAAATATATCAAATTTGTGTTGTTCCTCTAAAACAATTGAAGAAAATTGAATATTAGACTGTTCAAAAAAAAAAAATAGCAGTGTTTGTACTCTTCTTTACAAACTCAAACATTCACTATATAAACTGAAAAATATTTGAAGATTTTGCTTTCCTTTGAATCAATTAATATTTCGTTGTATAAGCACTGTTTCTGAGAACTGCTGTACATCTGTGTTGCATGGAGTCAACCAACTTATGGCACCTGTGAACAGGTATTCCAGCCCAGGATGATTGGACTACATTCCACAGTTCTTCTCTATTTCTTGGTTTTGCCTCAAACTGCTTTTTTGATGTCACCCCACAAGTTTTCTATTGGATTAAGATCTGGGGATTGGGCTGGCCACTCCATAACGTCAATCTTGTTGGTCTGGAACCAAGATTTTGCATGTTTACTGGTGTGTTTGGGGTCGTTGTCTTGTTGGAACACCCATTTCAAGGGCATTTCCTCTTCAGCATAAGGCAGCATGACCTCTTCAAGTATTCTGATGTATTCAAACTGATCCATGAACCCTGGTATGCGATAAATAGGCCCAACACCGTAGTATGAGAAACATCCCCATATCATGATGCTTGCGCAACCATGTTTCACTGTCTTCACAGTGTACTGTGGCTTGAATTCAGTGTTTGGGGGGTCGTCTGACAAACTGTCTCCGGCTACTAGACCCAAAAAGAACAATCTTACTTTCATCAGTCCACAAAATGTTGCTCCATTTCTCTTTAGGCTAGTCAATGTGTTCTTTGGCAAATTGTAACCTCTTCAGCACATGTCTTTTTTTCAACAGTGGGACTTTGCGGGGGCTTCTTGCAGATAGCTTGGCTTCACATAGGCGTTTTCTAATTGTAACAGTACTCTCAGGTAACTTTAGACCTTCTTTGATCTTCCTGGAGCTGATTGTTGGCTGAGTCCTTGCCATTTTGGCTATTCTTCTATCCATTCGAATGGTAGTTTTTCACTTTTTTCCAAGTCTTTCAGGTTTTGGTTGCCATTTTAAAGCATTTGCGATCATTTTAGCTGAGCAGCCTATCATTTTCTGAACTTCTTTATATGTTTTCCCCTCTCTAATCCACTTTTTAATCAAGGTACGCTGTTCTTCTGAACAATGTCTGGAACGACCCATTTTACTCAGAATTTCAGAGAGAAATGCACTGTAAACAGCATGTATAACATTTGCTGCCTTCCTTCCTTACATAAGGGCAATAATTGCCACCTGTTTTTCAAAGAATGAAACTAATAGAACTCCACACTGCTATCATTTTGAACATGCCCCTTTCAATTAGTGATTCAATTACACAGAATCAGCAGCATGCATGTCATGACTGTTGGGTCTGTTGGATTTCTATTACACTACTACACCTGCTAGTAAATTATTTGCCATGTAGAAATATAATTTCTACCAAAAACAGCTATTATTTTGAACACAACTGTATATATACACATACATACATACATACACACAGTATCTCACAGAAGTGAGTACACCCCTCACATTTTTGTAAATATTTTATTCTATCTTTTCATGTGACAACACTGAAGAAATGACACTTAGCTACAATGTAAAGTAGTGAGTGTACAGCTTGTATAACAGTGTAACTTTGCTGTCCCCTCAAAATAACTCAACACAAAACCATTAATGTCTAAACCGCTGGCAACAAAAGTGAGTACACCCCTAAGTGAAAATATCTAAATTGAGCCCAAAGTGTCAATATTTTGTGTGGCCACTATTATTTTCCAGCCCTGCCTTAACCTTCTTGGGCATGGAGTTTACCAGAGCTTCACAGGTTGCCACTGGATTCCTCTTCCACTCCTCCATGATGACATCACAGAGCTGGCTGATGTTAGAGACCTTGCGCTCCTCCACCTTCCGTTTGAGGATGTCCCACAGATGCTTAATAGGGTTTAGGTCTGGAGACATGCATGGCCAGTCCATCACCTTTACCCTCAGCTTCTTTAGCAAGGCAGTGGTCGTCTTGGAGGTGTGTTTGGGGTTATCATGTTGGAAAACTGCCCTGCGGCCCAGTCTCCAAAGGGAGGCGATCATGCTCTGCTTCAGTATGTCACAGTACATGTTGGCATTCATGGTTCCCTCAATGAACTGTAGCTCCCCAGTGCCGGCAGCACTCATGCAGCCCCAGACCATGACACTCCCTCCACCATGCTTGACTGTAGGCAAGACACACATGTCTTTGTACTCCTCACCTGGTTGCCACCACACACGCTTGACACCATCTGAACCAAATAAGTTTATCTTGGTCTCATCAGACCACAGGACATGGTTCCAGTAATCCATGTCCTTAGTCTGCTTGTCTTCAGCAAACTGTTTGCGGGCTTTCTTGTGCATCATCTTTAGAAAAGTCTTCCTTCTGTGACGACAGCTATGCAGACCAATTTGATGCAATGTACAGCGTATGGTCTGAGCACTGACAGGCTGATCCCCCACCCTTCAACCTCTGCAGCAATTCTGGCAGCACTCATACGTCTATTTCCCAAAGACATCCTCTGGATATGACGCTGAGCACGTGCACTCATCGTCTTTGGTGGACCATGGCGAGGCCTGTTCTGAGTGGAAACTGTCCTGTTAAACCGCTGTATGGTCTTGGCCACCGTGCTGCAGTTCAGTTTCAGGGTCTTGGCAATCTTCTTATAGCCTAGGCCATCTTTATGTAGAGAAACAATTCTTTTTTTCAGATCCTCAGAGAGTTCTTTGCCATGAGGTGCCGTGTTGAACTTCCAGTGACCAGTGTGAGAGATTGAGAGCGATAATACCAAATTTAACACACCTGCTCCTCATTCACACCTGAGACCTTGTAAAACTGAGTCACATGACACCGGGGAGGGAAAATGGCTAATTGGGCCCAATTTGGACATTTTCACTTAGGGGTGTACTCACTTGTGTTGCCAGCAGTTTAGACATTAATGGCTGTGTGTTGAGTTATTTTGAGGGGACAGAAAATTTACACTGTAATACAAGCTGTACACTCACTACTTTACATTGTAGCAAAGTGTCATTTCTTCAGTGCTGTGCTGTCACATAAAAAGATATAATAAATGTATTTATTTAATCTGGTGCAGCTCTGCATAGTAACCAATCAGCTTCCAGGTTGTTTTTGTCAAAGCTTAATTGAAAAAGCTGAAGTTATAAGCTGATTGGCTACCATGTACAGCTGCCCCCAGATTTTGCACTGCCCAGTTTTAGTAAATCAACCCCAATGACTCATACTTTTTGCTATTAATTCAACTGACATTTTAGTTCTTTATTGACAAGATGCCAAGAGTTCAGATAGTCAAATCTAAAGAGCCACACTTCAGAGCATTATTAATGTGCATCTTTCAGAAATGACAATGGAGTTATACAAAACAAATGTTTCTTTCATAAGCTGCTTAAGTTAAATATTGTTTCAATCCTCCTTAGCATCTGCCACTCAAAGATTTTGTCTCCTAAAAAAATGCCTCAGCAGCATCATTTATCAATGGGGGTTAGTGAGGCACTGTGGCTGAAACAGGGCCATTAGAGGGGGCAGGAGGGGACCTTTGTGTGCCTGCAAGCCAGTCATTCAACTGTGTGCAATCAAAGGAATTCTATGGTACCCAGTTTCTGCTTCCACAACAATAACCTGAATTAAAATGTTTCTTCAGAAAGCGAAGAAAAAAAAAAATAAAAAGAGAGAGAGCTCCTCTATTTATTTTAACTTCATTATTTTCTCTTCCCTCCCCCTTGTTTTGGAGTGGCGAGGGCGACATTAAAATTCTTTTTTTCCACATTACCATGGCCTGGATTTATTAAAATAATTTACATGTGAAAATGAAATATTCTTCCAACACTTCAGAACATAATGATGACAGGAACATAGATTGCTTTAGAAAGAGAAACATTAATCGCAAGATGCAAATTTATTGTAATATACACCTGTTAGATTCTACAGACAACAGCAACAAACAGAGGGCGGAAAGAAAAAAGGATTAAATTATTTTGTCTTATTGGAAGCTTAACAATTGTTAGGAAGCATGCAAAACACCTAAGAAAGCTGCACTCCAATATTTCAAATCAATTGTGTTTAAAAGGGAATAGAAATTATAATACACCAGACATTCCTGTTGTTTATATGTGTTGCTCTAAAATCAGTTCCCACTGAGAAACAGTGCCTAACAAATGTCACATACCAGTATTTACATTAACATAACCTCAGTGTACATTTTTTTGACTGATAAACATTTTCTAAACTAATTTGTATATATATTTGTCACCACTAATAGTATTTTTAATGGATGCATATATAATTTTATGTTATAGAATTAAAAATTATATTTTATGATCAAAATTACTGTGATTCCCACATCTCATTAACATATCAAAAGAATAACAAAAGACTATCCAAACACAGGTGCCAAATATTACAATGAATTCCTGTTACAAGTCAATCAAGTTATTATATTTACATAATCCTTGCCATGTGTGCTTTGCCTAACATAACATCTTTTAATATGCAGGGATGTTGATATCCTATTGCCTGAAACCCAGGATATGTAGTTTCGGGCGCCGGGCAGGTAGTTTTTTTTTTTACCTTCAGCCCTGCTGCGAGTAAGCAGCAGGGCTCACCCGTCAGGTGGAAGCATTTGGGCAGCAGTGCTTCCACCCGAATGCATCCACATAGTGCCAGCCTCTCCGCACCCCCGTGTAAAGCTCCCCCCCCGCCCACTGTCTCCCGGGCTCCACTTGCCCATCTCCAGGCCAGAGACCGGCTTGCTGGTGGCGGCAGCTAGAGGGGAAGGAGGAGAGCGGACACGTCCACTTCCCCCCTTCTTGTCCTGACCCAAAAGTGACGTTATGTCACTTCTGGGTCCCCGTTGAGAGATTCCCAGCAATTGAGGCCGGGAAAGAATGTAATGCAGTGCGATGTGCACTGCATTACATTCAGGGGAGCAGAGGGGAGACATTTAGTAGCAAGGAAATTTCACGGATGGACTTGCACAGGTGGCAACCTATCACGGTACCACGCTCTAATTTACTTAGCTCCTGAGACTGACCCATTCTTTCACAAATGTTTGTAGAAGCAGTCTGCATGCCTAGGTGCTTGATGAAGGTGACTGGAACACCTGAATCCAATGATTTGGAAGGGTGTCCCAATACCTTTGGCAATACAGTGTATATTTTCTTTCTCAATAATAAATATATATATGGCTTCTCGTGAACATATTGAATCTTACTGATAGTCTTTTTGAGTGGGAATATAGGTAGCTATATTATATGTGTAACACCAATAGACTATTTACACATTAACCAGATTTAATTGACTTGCCCCTTGTGCATGATTATCATTTCAGAGCAGGAGTGATGTAAATGGTTCTAAGTACTAGGTAAAGTGACAAATTATATGTAGGTGCTATATAAAATCAGTAGAGGATTAAAAATGTAAAGAATGATTTTCTGAAATATGCATAGTTTTAAACGTTTGTGTTTTAAACAATATATTTTTCAGAAGCAAAATCAAAAACAAAACAAAAATCAAACACTTTATTTAAAATACACCACCCGAAAAGCTGAAAAACACAATTATTTCCCTACAGTTGAATATATTCTAAGTGAAATGTAATACTTTCTTATCAGACGATTAATAGGTGTCTGTGTTAAGAAAACTTTTAGGGATTTTTGGAGCCAGAGAGGAAAATATAGTTATGTGATTGTGGTTTCAAAGTAAACTTTACCTGATAGTTGTGTTTTATAAAAAGCCCCAGGCATAAAACATACGTCTGATTTTTTGGCTAACATATTGGTACGATTGCTTATTGCATGGGGGTCATCGCTCAATGAATATTGTGAAACTCCAAGCAGACAGCTAAAAACAAGGCTGAAGTACATACAAACAATTTTAAATTGTTGTGACCCTGTTGTGCTCCCTCTCTCACACTATACAGCTGGGAAGGTGACAAACATTTTCCAGTTCCATCTATGCACCTCCAGATTGCTCACTCAATAAATTGGCATCGTCAATCTCAATACGCGTATATTATTGGTTTGTGTGAAAGTTATAGCGTATACAAACTATGGTTTATGTATTGGAATTTACGTAGCTTTTACTTTCTGACTGCCTATCACATTTCTTGAGGTGCTAAAATGCCAGGGCAGTAAAACCCCCGCCCCCCCCAAATGACCCCTTTTTGGAAAGTAGACACTCCAAGAATTTTGCCGAGAGGCATGTTGAGTTCATGGAACATTTTATTTTTTGCCACAAATTTTTTGAATATGACATTTTTTTTTTTTTACACAAAGTTGTCACTTTAATGATATATTGCTCATGCATGCCATAGGTATATGTGGAATTACACCCCAAAACACATTCTTCTACTTCTCCTGAGTATGGGGATACCACATGTGAGAGACTTTTTGTCAGCCTAGCTACATACAAGCCCCCAAAATCCAATGACCACCTCCAGGCTTTCAAAGGGCATATTTCCTCATATCACTTTTACACTACCTTTCACAGTTTCAGAGGCTCTAATGATTGCCACCATAACTAGTATAAAAAAAAAAAATTCCAGTATATATACAGTCATTTGTAGACACTATAACTTTCATGTAAACCAATTTACATGTATTGGGATTTTTTTTTTAGCAAAGAAATGTAGCAGAATACATTTGACATAAATTTATGATGAAATTTGATTTTTAAATTTTTTTTTTAACTGGATATGGTTTATAGCAAAAAGTCAAAAATATGTCCCCCCCCAAAAAAAGGACATAAATTAAATTTATGTACAGCATTGCATGATCGCACAATTGTCAGTTAAAATAACGCAGCGCCGTATCACAAAAAAATGACCTGTCAGGAAGGGGGGTAAATCCTCTGGAGTGCAAGTGGTTAATCTCAGTAAACATTCAGCTGTTCTATGAAGCCCTCAGAGGTGTGTTAGAGAACATTATTGAACAAACAGCATCATGAAGGCCAATGAACACACCAGACAAGTCAGGGATAAAGTTGGAACTGGAACTAAGCCAAACCCCAACCCCTGAGAAACAAACCCACAACATAATCCCCCCTCCACCAAATTTACACTTGGCACAATGCAGTCAGGTAAGTACCATTTTCCTGGCATCCGCCAAACCAAGACACATCCATCAGATTGCCAGACAGAGAAGTCTGACAAAGTGTGATTGGTCACTACAGAGTCCAGTGGCGGCATGCTTTACACCACTGCATCCGGCGCTTTGCATTGCACATGATGATGTAAGGCTTGGATGTAGCTGCTTGGCCACGGAACCCCTTTCCATGAAGCTCTCTACGCATTGTTATTGTGCCAATCTGAAGGCCAAATGAAGTTTTGAGGTCTTTAGCTATTGACTCTGCAGACAGTTGATGACTTCTGCGTACTGTGCGCTTCAGCATGCCCTGTTTGTAGAAGCAGTCTGCATGACTAGGTGCTCGATTCTATACACCTGCAGCCATGGAGGGGATTGGAACACCTGAATCCAATGATCTGGAGGGGTGTCCCAATACTTTTGGCAATATAGTGTACATGGCTATGCTGTACAGCAGTTACAAGCCAAGTTATGTTTGCTGGGGCCCCTGTCCTCGTAAATGGAAAAGAACAGAAAGCCTGACACATATGTACAAGAAAACCACTATATAAATAGCTAATGTAAACCTAGGTCATGTCCATGTCTGACATTCAAGCCTGCTATCTACACAAACCGGCCACTTTATTAGGTACACTTATTCAATTGCTTGCTAACAAAATGCTAATCAGCCAATCACATGGCAGTAACTCAGTGCATTTAGGCATGTAGAAGTGGTGAAGACAACTTGCTGAAGTTCAAACCGAGTGTGGCACGGTTGTTGGTGCCAGACAGGATGGTCTGAGTATTTTAAAAACTGCTGATCTACTGGGATTTTCACACACAACCATCTCTAGAGTTTACAGATAATGGTCCAAAAAAAAAAAAAAAAATATCCAGTGAGCGGCAGTTGTGTGGATGAAAATGCCTTGTTGATGTCAGAGGCGAATAGGCAGACTGGTTACCGTGCAATTCAGATGGTAGGGTCAGAATTTGACGTAAACAACATGAAAGCATGGATTCATTCTGCTTTGTATTAACAGTTCAGGCTGCTGGTGGTGGTGGTGTAATGGTGTGGGGGATATTATTGGCCCTAGCAAGGTGTACCTAATAAAGTGGCCAGTGAGTGCATACTTCCAAGGTATTCTTAACCAATGACTGCCTCCTCATGCCTGCAAATCAGTATGGTCACATCAGTTTAAAGTAAGTCTCACCAGAGGTGGACATCATATGACCTTCAGGAAAAGCACTATTCAACTTCACTAGATACAATTAAACTAAAAAGACCAAAAAACCGCAAAGGCGTATTAAAGGAAAGCCATTAAAAGAAAATGGCATCATCAAGCTGTATTTACTAAAAAGGAAAATTATATCTAAACATAACAAGCCATTAGTGATGCAATTAGCAAATTACAATCTTTAATGGGGAATATAAAAAGTCCAAAATAGTTAAATGATATCATTTTTGTCTCTTAAAGCTGAAGGCAAGCATGAAAACTTTAAACTAAATATTCATCTGTTTGTGTGCACCAAATGCCTTTGCAAACAAATTTATTACAATTTTTTCTTCAAATCATCACTATTGTGTCCCCAACATACAGTGGGGATCGAAAGTTTGGGCACCCCAGCTAAAAATTTGTATTAATGTGCATAAAGAAGCCAAGGAAAGATGGAAAAATCTCCAAAAGGCATCAAATTACAGATTAGACATTCTTATAATATGTCAACAAAAGTTAGATTTTATTTCCACCATTTACACTTTCAAATAACAGAAAACAAAAAAATGGCGTCTGCAAAAGTTTGGGCACCCTGCAGAATTTATAGCATGCACTGTCCCCTTTGCAAAGCTGAGACCTGCCAGTGTCATGGATTGTTCTCAATCATCGTCTGGGAAGACCAGGTTATGTCAATCTCAAAGGTTTTAAATGCCCAGACTCATCTGACCTTGCCCCAACAATCAGCACCATGGGTTCTTCTAAGCAGTTGTCTAGAAAACTGAAACTGAAAATAGTTGACGCTCACAAAGCTGGAGAAGGCTATAAGAAGATAGCAAAGCGTTTTCAGATGTCAATATCCTCTGTTCGGAATGTAATTAAGAAATGGCAGTCATCAGGAACAGTGGAAGTTAAAGCAAGATCTGGAAGACCAAGAAAAATATCAGACAGAACAGCTCGCAGGATTGTGAGAAAAACAATTCAAAACCCACGTTTGACTGCACGATCCCTCCAGAAAGATCTGGCAGACACTGGAGTTGTGGTACACTATTCCACTATAAAGAGATACTTGTACAAATATGGTCTTCATGGAAGAGTCATCAGAAGAAAACCTCTTCTACGTCCTCACCACAAAAATCATCGTTTGAACTTTGCAAATGAACATATAGACAAGCCTGATGCATTTTGGAAACAAGTTCTGTGGACCGATGAGGTTAAAATTGAACTTTTTGGCCGGAATGAGCAAAGGTACGTTTGGAGAAGAAGGGGCACAGAATTTAATGAAAAGAACCTCTGTCCAACTGTTAAGCATGGGGTTGGATCAATCATGCTTTGGGGTTGTGTTGCAGCCAGTGGCACAGGGAACATCTCACGAGTAGAAGGAAAAATGAATTCATTAAAATTTCAGCAAATTTTGGATGGTAACTTGATGCCATCTGTGAAAAAGCTGAAGTTAAAGAGAGGATGGCTTCTACAAATGGATAATGATCCTAAACACACCTCGAAATCCACGGGGGATTACATCAAGAGGCGTAAACTGAAGGTTTTGCCATGGCCTTCACAATCTCCTGACCTCAACATAATTGAAAATCTATGGATAGACCTTAAAAGAGCAGTGCGTGACAGACAGCCCAGAAATCTCAAAGAACTGGAAGACTTTTGTAAGGAAGAATGGGCAAAGATACCTCAAACAAGAATTGAAAGACTCTTGGCTGGCTACAAAAAGTGTTTACAAGCTGTGATACTTGCCAAAGGGGGCAGTACAAGATATTAACTCTGCAGGGTGCCCAAACTTTTGCAGACGCCATTTTTTTGTTTTCTGTTATTTTGAAAGTATAAATGATGGAAATAAAATCTAACTTTTGTTGACATATTATAAGAATGTCTAATCTGTAATTTGATGCCTTTTGGAGATTTTTCCATCTTTCCTTGGCTTCTTTATGCACATTAATACAAATTTTTAGCTGGGGTGCCCAAACTTTCGATCCCCACTGTACAAACAGCAACCAGGAAAGATTAGACAGTTAGCCACTTTAAGGGTCCTCTTGTTTCTCTGAATAACCTAAGTACAGTTTTGGTAAAAATTAAAGCCTAATTGTAACCTCTTTTTTAAATTATCAAGTGATGCTAATGTATTGAACACATTAGGATAGTAAAGGCATATTTTTTGGCTATACAAGCACTCCAGCATCTTTTCAACCCTCCCTGGTCAAATGCTGGAGATTTGGACCTTTCTGCTCTGTATGAAAGCAATGGTCTGAAACTCCTTTGGACTTCTGGACCCTTAGGCCCCTTTGAGACAAGTGTTCCATCTGTCCATTTTTTTTTTCTGTCTGTTGATGCAAGAAATACAGACACAAATGCATTCCTATGGGAAACTGGATGTAAACGGACATCGTCCATTTACATCTGTTTTTTGTCCAGTTCCATTCAGGTCTGTTTTCTTAAAAAGAGGACAAAAACAGATGTAAACGGATGAAATTGGATGTAAATGGAACGCAACTAAACAGCAGATGTATGTTAACTGACATAAACTGAATCCAATTTTCTTAGCAAAAACATGATGACATCCATGTGAAAGAGGCCTAACTCTCACACAGTGCTGAGAAGTCCAGAACCCCAGCAAGCCACTAGAGAAGGTAAGATTGGGGAAGCACTGGAGAGCTTGTATCCAAATAAATGAATACATAAAACCTACTACATTTTCGGTTATTTAGCATCCTGACTTCACCTAACAATTCAAAAACGTATCTACATTTCATGTGTCAGAAAATTCCAATCTATATATTTCTGAGTGCAAAAGGGTAACATTAAACACTGCTGCCATTCTATAAGAATGTATGATGACAATGATTTTCCCATACTTTCACTAGGGGACTTCACCAATCTAGGCACGAAGGTGCAGAGCAAAAAAAAAAAAAGGAGCAAAGGGCACTGATCATTGTCAAATCTACTAACAGTTCATTGGCTTTCTTTGCAGAATACATGCCACCACCTAGTGTAGAAGGAACGCTGTGCTAGTTTAAGGCATGCTTGCTTAATTTAAAAATATTTTTATGTCAAAACTGGAGTAAATGTCAGGGATGTTGAATTTACATCGCCCGACGCCCAGGACATGTCGTTTCAGGTGCCGGGCAGGTAGTGTTTTTTCTAACTTTAGCCCTGCTAAAGCAAGCAGCAGGGCTCATCTGTCAGGTGGAAGCATTCGGGCGGCAGCGCTGCCACCCAAATGGTTCCACACCGTGCCAGCCTCTCTGCCCCCCCCCCCCCCCCCACGTGTGAAGCTCCTCTCGCTCAATATCTCCCCCCCGAGCTCCGCTTGCCCATCTGCAGGCCTGGGAGGAGAGAGGACACATCCACTCCCCTCCCCTTCGTGTTCTAACCTGGAAGTGATGTTTGACGTCACTCCCAGGTCCCCATTCACAGATTCCCGGCAATTGAAGCTGGGAAAGAATGGAGTGCAGAGTGATGTGCACTGTATTAAATTCAGGGAAGACATCAAGGGGTTTATTTACTAAAGCTGGAGAGTCCAAAATCAGACTCCCTTCTGCATAGAAACCAATCAGCTTCTAACCTCAGCTTGTTCAATGAAGCTTTGGCAATGAACCCTGGAAGCTGATTGGTTTCTATGCAGAAGGGAGTCTAATTTTGGACTCTCCAGCTTTAGTAAATAAACCCCCAAGGGTCTTTTAGACCTTGGATGTCTCAATAAAGAGAACCTGCCACCAAAAAATCATCACATAGGGGACATTGTCCCCTTTGTGATGAAAAAAAAAAAATTAAGTAAAAATTAAAGTTACACCCAAGCACTTAACGCCCCCCCCCCCACATATAAACATAAAAGCACATGCTGGGGCACATGCTGGGGCGCCTACAGATGAAAACGTCGATTGCGATACACATGTTATATATTTTACAAAAAAATAGGGTAATTGATTGCTTTTTTTGTGCCCTAAAATTAACTAACTTGTATTTTTTAATGAAATTTTATGATATCATGCGACATAAAAAATTGGAACTACAACTATTTTATTCTCTGATTCCAAAATATCATGTTTGGGGGTTTTATTTAATCTTCAGGCCTAAAATGAGTTTTTTAATGCAAAAACGGTGCTGGCAGCGAAAGAGATAAAGGATAAGCCCTGACCCACCCTTTCCTGACAAGCACCCAATCAGTGCTCATTACACTGCAAGGTCTCTCTGCTCCTTGCTAGTCCCGGAATGCGGTGCTGGAGAGAGGCAGTGAGGGGAGGAGGAGATAAACTGAGCAATGTTAAAAATAGTAAACGTTTAAGTCACCATAAAACCCCTTTTGTTTTTAACACATTCCTAATATCATCTACGATTTAAATACGATTTTGGTGAAAAACATTCTTTTTATCTAGACAAGTAGATTGGGGCACCAATTTAGTCCCTGGACAAGTAGTTTTTTTTAAAATGTCCACACCCCTGAAATGTAACAATCTATTTGCACCAGGAATGTTGCAGTTGGCTTTTCAGATATGCCCTTTTTTCACAATGTAACATCTCACCACTTGCTTCGATACAATAACATTGATGCAGCATGGGGAAGGCTGAGACCAAGTAAAATTAAAATTACAATTGTGCTTAATGCAACGGCAACAGGATGGAAGGAAGCTCTGTGAAAAATGCAATAACCCCCACACCCCCCAAATTGAAAAAAGTCAAACACTCACTTTATATGGAAATGGTAGTGGGTTATAGTTTACCTTATGTAAGCTTTGCTGTGAATTAGAATTAAATAGTGATGGGATAGCCACAGATAAAATGCTGTTGTGCTTAAAAGTTTGCACACCCTGGCAGAAATCGTGAAATTTTGGCATTGAAAAGCTACTGATCATGCCAAAAAAAACATGTCTTATTTAAGGATAATGACCATATGAAACCCTTATCATGTAGTTGTTTGGCTTCTTTTTAACCACTTGCCCTCCTGAGGATTTACCCCCCTTCATAACCAGGCCATTTTTTGCATTACTTTAACTGACAATTGCGCGGTCATGCAATGCTGCACCCAAATTAAATTTACAGATTTTTTTCCCCATGAATTAAGCTTTCTTTTGGTGGTATTTGATTGCCTGTGCTGTTTTTTGTTTTTTTGTGCTATAAAAAAAAAAAAAAAAAGATCGACAATTTTGAGGAAAAAAAATATTTTTTACTTTTTGCTATTAAACGTGTCCAGCAAAAAAATTTACACAATCAAATTTCGTCATAAATTTACATCAAAATGTATTCTGATACATGTCTTTGCTATAAAAAAAAAATTCCAATACGTGTAAATTAATTGGTTTCTGTGAAAGTTGTAGCGTTTACAAATGGTGGGAAAAAAAAAAGCACTGACACTGTACTAATGGCACTGGACAGAAAGTGGTTAACATAAGGGGCGATCAAAGGGTTAACTGTGTGCTGGGAGTGTTTTACTAGGGGTGGGATGTGTATGATTCACTGTAAGCACACTGCTGTGGATGGCTGTGCTGTTGGTCGGCAAGCGGTTAAATCATAATGATTACAAAAAATCACACAAATGGCCCTGATCAAAAGTTTATATACCCTGGAATGTTTGGCTTTGGCACACACACACACACACACAAGGTATCTCACACAAGTTAAAATGGAAATTCAAGGTTAATTTCCCATATCTGTGGCTTTTTAAATTGCAATTAGACTCTGGGTATAAATAGTCAATGAGTTTGTTAGCTCTTACATGGTTGCACTGACCAGGCTGGATACTGAGCCATGGAGAGCAGAAAAGAACGGTCAAAACAAAATATACAAGTCAATACTGTTCAATCACTTAAAGGATAAATTCATCTTTGGGAACATACTACATATGTTCCAGCCCTTTTTAGGGTGGAACATATAACATGTTCCCATAGCTACAGCCACGCCTGCCACTCCCTCCCTCCGACAAATAGTACGGGGAGACGTTCTCTCGTACTATCTGTCAGATTTGAAAACAGCTCGGCTGTGCAGGGCTCTGCCCACACGGCCGCATTATTCATTCATAGACTTCCGTGAATGAATGAATTGCAAGTCCTATCAGCCTTAGTGGCTGTGGGCTTGTAATTTTCAGTGAACTACCACAGCGCTGTGGAGCGCCGTGGTAGTTCATTGAAGCTTCCTGTCAGAATATCTTCTTGGCCGTACACCCCTGTATGGCAAGCAGATATTCTGACAGCTGTGCAGGACACCTGCATGGCTTCAGCGATTTACTGATCGCTGGTGCAATGCTTTCCAGGCTGCTTTGAACAAAAATAACAAATACATATTTTTTTACCTGCAAAAATTGTGCATTTATTATTTTTGTCCAAAAGGTGATATTATCGTTTAATAAGAAGTGTAAAATTCGAGAATCTCTTGATGCCAAGGTCAGGTAAACCAAGAAAAATTGCAGCCACACCTGCCACAAGAATTGTTTGGGATACAAAGAAAAACCCACAGGTAACCTCAGGGGAAATACAGGCTGCTCTGGAAAAAGACAGCGTGGTTGTTTCAAGGTGCACAATACGACAATACGTGAATGAAATCGAGCTGCATGATTGAGTTGCCAAAAAGTAGCCTTTACTGCGCAAATGCCTCAATAAAGCTCAGTGACAATATGCCCAACAACACACCTGGACACACCTCACCAGGCTTTTTTGCGGCATTTGATTTAAAAAGAAGCCAAACAATGATATAATAATAAATGGCTTCATATGATCACTATCCTTAAGGACAGGTTTTTGGCATGATCAGTTATATTTTCAATATTTCATTATTTCTGCCAGGGTACGCAAACTTTTGAGCACAACTGTATTTTTCACGTTGTCAAATCCTGTATTTCATGATAAAGAAAGGAGGCAAATGTATTCAGTGATTTCACCTAATTTTACATTAAACTGGTGTACATTCAACTTCAAGATCAAAATCACAATATGAAGAAAAAAAACTTTATGCTGAAAAAAGCATTAATAGCATCTACTGATCTACAGATTTTTTTTTCTTTAAACAGAACCATAGTTTCCATTTGGAGATTTTACTTTAGCGACAAATTGGGATGGGATGATTCCATTTCTAGAAGTTTTTTTTCGCCAAGCTTTTGGGGGGATATGTAAAAGGTCTACACCTATAGCAAGGGCATTATCTACCATTAGTCAAAGCTGCAGTTTTTCATCTACAAGCACCCCTAACCTGCATAGACAGTTTTGTCATAAAGGTGAAGAAGCCCTTTAAAAGTAAGATCACAATTACATTCCTGACATACTCAGAAACTTTCATTTTATCTATATATACATTAAAACATATCTTACACCACAAGCATACTCACTAACATTTCAGATCAGGCAGTGGGAGTATATGCACTGAATTCAAAAATTAAGAGAAGAGAGGGAAGGGTTAGAGCAGCAGTGACTGTCACTGTCTTATTTCCAGCCTTTCCTATCCGTATCTCTGGTAGTGACAGTAACCAGCTCAGCAAACCAGTCTCTCTAGTCTGCTGCGAAGAATTCAACTTGGCTACTAACTTGCCCACAAAGGCATTACAGTGATAAGGTCATCATTCGGTTTTCTTCTCCTGTAAGCATGCTGAAATGGTTGTCTGACAGCATTGTGCAATGAAAGAAAGCTCTGAATAGCCCATAGTGTTGCCCCTTCTTCTTTAAGTGTGATTGCGTGTGTGTGTGTGTGTAGAGTATTTCAGGAGCCTGATCGTAGAACAAACAGGTTTTTATGCTTATTTTTTGTAAAAATTCAAAAACAAAACATATTTTCTTGATAAAGAACTTGAATAAATTGAGTTTTTTTTAATCTGCCAGACTTTCAATAATTTCTTCATAACATATTCTATACTTGTAAGGCTTTTACAATTTTGGCTCCATTAAAATGTTCTACTCCCTACAGACCTGTATGCAACATTCACATTACCAATAGCCTTGAGCTCAGCTCCATAATCTATATACATTCTGATAAGAGCAAAGACGTATACATCTAAAAAAACCCCAACATAACACATTTAAATTTTTTCCTCTGTAATAATGAAAAATAAAAAGGTAGTTGTCTGAAACACAAAACTTTTCTAATTTGGAACTCAAAAGAATGACCTGTGATAACTATACAGTTGTACAATAGCATGTTGGCTTCTGATTGAGCATCTCTAGATAGGAGGGTGAAAAAATGGGTAGTGCAAAGAGCAATCAATTGCTGAACGTTATCCATTTTCTCATTTTGTTTGAAAGGCCTCATACAAAGCTCAAGTTACTTTCTCTATCAAGTAAAAATGGCTGTGCGTGCTTTCTGTGTGAAATCCTCAAGCCCGTAACACAGAAAGCTGGCCAGCTGTGCCTCATACAGCAGCTTTCAAATCAAAATTGCACGGTCAACAGCACAAAATCCAATAGAAATAGCAGGAGAACAGCCAATGGAAACTCAATAATCAATTACTGGATATTCACTGCAAAGGAGCAGACCTTTAAAATGAAGGTTCAAATAAGAAGGTAGTAAATTCATTCTGCCACATAATGCTCATTAACCGCCACGTACAAGAGGTCTGCAGAGACTATGAAAGGCCATTGACACATTGTTCTGTTTGTGAAGGGCAAAGTCTTGACATAAAATTAAACTAGTATAAATGTGGTCTGCAATCATAAAAATTTGATATATATATATATAAATCAAGGCAAGGTGTGTATGTTTCTCCGCTACACATAGTAGGGAGCTCCTAAGTTTATGGCTAAGGAAAGTTTTTTGTTCTCTCAGATCTTAAACTCTGTTTTAAGTCCTGGAGCTTAGAGGCTTTGTAGAGCTTGTGGTGGGAATAGTGCTCCCTTTTTGTTTTGAGGCACCTATTGAAGGGCACCCTGTTAGTCGGGAATTGACCCGAGTTTAGTTAGCAGCTTGGATAAGAAGAGGTTTTGTTTGTTTTATGCTATGGAGTTGCTGTAGGAAGCCCTCTTGCATTGAACTATGTTTTTTGCTGCCTTACTAAGTAAAAGTGGAGCACAAACCTGCTAGGACTGTTCTGGGTGTCGCTGTCTCGTGCATGGTTTACCGCTGCCAATATCAGTTGTATGTATCAAAATAGTTCATTGCTGCTGATATCCTATACTTTTTTTAGCTACTACTGTCTACAAAGATGAATTTCAGTGATCACTAGGCATTATTTCTAGATTTGAAGACTTGAAAAAGTCAAAAATGTATTTTAGTTTTCATTCAAATGTTAAAGCTAACATGAAGCTTCAGTGATGTTTATATATACTGTAATATGCTATTCAAAAGACACTTCATTATACTTTTTATAAAATAAGGTGCTTACATGCACATACCTTTTAACACCTTGGTGCCGAGCAACAGATGTGTCCTGTGTGCTCCCAGCACCTCACAGAAAGGTCTGAAAGATCACTACTTTCGGTCGGGAGCTTTCCAATCATGTGACCGCCATGACAGCCAATCACAGTGATCACATGACCATAAACCCCGCCTCCCAGTGTCACAAACCCCTTAAAGGGCTGGGAGGCGCCAAGGGGTTAAGGTGGTGAAAAATAAGTAATTTCCTAAAGGGGTTCAAGGAATACTCCCTTCCCCCCATCGATACATTAAATATTGCACAAACACTATATGAACTGTTAATGGGTGTTCAAACTTAAGCAATTGCATATTTAAAGCACTATTAGACAAAAATACTATACTGAATGTCGCCAGTTCTTAGAGGTGGCATTTGCATTTGTTTTCATTTTTAGGCTTTTTTTTCTGTTAGTTTCACCTGGTGATCCTGTCAGTAAGCCTAGTTATTTTTCAACAGACCAAGCTGCCAAGCCAAAACGGCAAGAGTGTTGCTTTAATTTGTTAGTCAAGCACATCTAGATCTGCTAATGCATCTAATATTACGCTTTCCCTATACTGACAATGCTGCTGTCCAAAGGTTGCACCTCCATCTAGATAGGGGACACACTATGACAGGAAGTGTGGTACTGGAAAACCAAGTGAAAATAAAGGTTAAAAAAGCCTAATAAATTAAAACAAATGCATCCACCACATTTATGGTCTGGTGAGTTACAATATATATTTTTTTGGGTTAAAGAACACTTTAATATTTAATATTAAGGCAGTACAGATTATCCCAAGAAATTTAAATCCGGTGTTAAAATGGTTCTGAAGTCAAAACATTTTTTACGTTAATGCATTGCCTGCATTAAGGTAAATAACATCCCACTACTGGTGCTTTCCCCCCACCTAAACACATACTTGACTTCTGTCACCGATCCAGCACTATCCCATCTGCAGCACCGCTTCTTGCTCTTCTTGCTCTCACAGGAAGACTCTGAGAGCAGCGGAAAATTTAAACTCCTGCTGCTGCCAGTCAAATCCTGTGTGGGCGAGCCATGCTGTGTGTATCAATGGATGAACATAGCTTGCTTCAGGAAAACGCATGCACGGGTGCCCCTCTAGTAGCTGGCTAGCTGATGGAGCCACAAATAAAACAGGAGACTGCCAATATGAAAAAAACTTATCCACTATTGTTAAGATGCAGCAACCTAAAGACAAAATGTTTAAAAACAAAACATCAAAATATGGGTGTACAAACATATCACATGTGCAAAATTGCTGAACAACAACTGAAGGGTCACTCGCAGGCAGTAAAGAGCAGACAGGGCTGGCGGGTGACTTCCAAATATAACGGAGGGCTCTGCGCAAAACCATTCTACAGATCAGGGAAGTATATTATCTTTTTTTATTTTAACTAAAAAAAAATAGCCTTTAATATAATTTTAACTCAAATAACAGGATTTTTGTCACACTAAAATTCCTTTCTCTGAGTTCATTTATGGACACTGCTCTTACTCTCAATCATAGGGTTTACAGCACCACCTAAAGAAGGATTAGGACAGTAGGCAGAGAACAAACTTGACACCACCTATGGGCAGTCGTAGCTGGTATAAACCTCCTGCCATAGGAAAACAGGTTAGTAACAAAATAGTACAAATAACCAAAGAGGGGCAGGTTCTGCGTCCTTCAATTAACTCAGAGAACTGGATTTTATGGTAACAAAATCTCATATTCTCTTTCATTCACTGATGGACACAGCTTCATATTCCGGACCATGGGGAGGTCCTGAAGCAGTGCCAAAGGTGTGGGGCAGGAAAAAAAAAAAAAAAAACAAAACAAAACCCTCAAAAAAAACAGGCTAACAGGAGCTCAAACAGGAAATCACAATCCAATTAAAAAACAAAAAAAAAACTGGTATAGCCAGGGAGTGGGGAGGTTGCAGATGCCGGTGTGTGAACAGCAGCCACACAGGTATCGGCAGGATTTATTGAGGTGGTGATCACAATCAAACTATATCATGCAGCCATATTAAATGGTACAAATAAATGCCTGTTGGATTGTGCTACTACCTTCACCTTTTCATGGTCCAACCAGTTTGGAGTATCGTCCTCTATGGCTCCTAGTCTACTATGATGAGACTGTGATTGCACATCTTCGAGCTGAGCATTCTATGACCATTATAATTTTATGGTCCATCCTGTCTGGTAAGAGGCTCTGACATCTATACGTGGAGGTGGAGGAGTTTTTTCACATCGTGGTGTATTGTCGGCTCCTAGACTCCACTTTATATTCTTTGGAGAAAGGGGGGAATTTATCTGTCACTTGAAATCAGTTTTCACATGGACACTTATTTTATTTCTATTCACTGGATGTTATATATTATGATTGATGAAATATTCACTGTTTTAATCATTTAGTTTTTATTTGTACAATTGCTTACTAGCGCTGCTATTTGATTTTATATATTTTTTCACTTGGTGTCACAGTGAATAACAGCTGCTTTATATTGTGTTTTTTAATCTTAGCGCAGATATATTTTTTATTTTACATAAAAAAAATAACCCCAAGAGGGAAAAGAAATCACAAATAGCCACATACAACACTTTACAGCCAAAACAAGCATCTAAAGATGCCAGAACATCCACCTTTTAAAACTTAGTGAAGGTGTGCATAGATGATCAAATAGCCACCTTACAAATCTGAGACACAGACACTGGATGTCAGAAAGGCCAAGAAGCAGAATGTGGTGCAACGAGGAAGGGAAAAACCTGACTTAATGGTATAAGTCTGAACCACCATCTGTTTTAACCAACTAAAATGGTGATAAAGGAGGCCAGACCCTTCCTCGGCCCATCTATGATTACAAAAAGAGAATCCAATCTCTGAAAGGATTCTTTCCCCTGTCCCAAGAGGGGCTTTCGCAGCCGACCCAGTGTGTAGCTAGAGGTGGAGTGTGGCCAGACTGGGGTAACTACTGGATCTAAATTATCCAGCCTGTTGGTTTAAGATCTCTGCAGGAAAAAAACAAAATAAGAAAACAATGAAAGAAAGAAAAAAAAAAATCTATGGAACCACAGGTCTAAGCAGGGAACCCGGTGCTTACTCCTAAACACTAGCCAGAAATAACTGCTTTGCCTATAGCAAAGAGGCAGTTTATATCAGCTAGGACTGTCCATAGGAATTACATGTTTCTTCTGCAATAAAGAGCTTGCGCTCTCGTAGTTTGTGACAATGGAACAGTAGTTCTGCTTTAAATGAAATTCAAGCTAAAACTTATTTTTATTTTAAATAGTTGGGGAATCTCTGAGATTTGCTGTATCCTGGAGATTGTACCTTACTTGCTTGCCTCAGTGACAAATTTTTCTATTTCTTCATACAAGTCAAATTGTATTCAGTTGTTTCAAATGTGTTTGCAATGCATTAATTTTTTCTTAATAGTATTTGTGTGATACACGAGATCCCTTAAAAGTGGTTGTAAACCTCAGATGTGAAATATAAACAAAGCATATCCTTCTATAATGTGTACTTGTCTCAATTCAGAGCTCTAAGTGCCATTTCTGTCTGCTGTTTCCTTTCTCTGCTCAGCATGAATAATTTCTGATATGTTGTTCTGACACCAAGAGAAAACCGGTGACAGGGGAGGGACATTCAGTGGATTGAAAGCCTCAGCTCTGTTCCTGTGAGCTGTGTAAAGGGGGGGGAGGGGGGTCTGTTCCCTTCCACCAGATCTCCCTTCACTGAGGTCTGCAGAGTGTAACCTCAGCTATCTGCCCCTTTTTTCTGAACTCTCACACAATCTTTATAACTTCTGGACTTTGAACGGATGTAGTGAACAGAAGACTGCTGATAACCAGGTACAACTTAGGTAGGAGGATTTGTTTAATCTCAGTCACTTCACTATGTATATGTAAAGGTTTGCAACCACTTTAATGGATTTGTTTATTCATATAACTGGATCAGGCTACCAAAACAGTTTGGACAAGCAGCCAGAGAGTTTGGATGATTCAGTCAAGTTCCTCTGTGGTACAACCACATATACAGTGTATGGTCATACAAAGGCAAGGACCAACATGTAAAGTTATCATTAAATCTTGTTACACTGAATCCTTTATCGAGTTATTAAAAACTGAGATCAGTCTCACACTGGACTGGCTAATGACAGAGGAGGTGAAGAATAGTAAGGGACTTTTTTTTTTTTTTTGGTACAAAAAATAATAAATGCACATATGCAGGGAAAAAAAATGTGCATTTATTATTTTTTTTCTACAGGAGGCTGCATACTATTCCACCCTTGATCAGTGGATCATGGGTACAATGTCAGACTCCTGCACACTCCGTCCAGCTTTCTGCCTATGCTTCTGTATGGGCTTTCAGTTTGAAAGCTGGCGGGAGTGTGAATGTGCTGATCAACACACTCGCAGTCCATTGAAAGTACAAGTCCATTTGCCACAGTAGAACATGGGACTTGTAGTCCATTAATTCACAGATCGATATGAATGAAAGACGCGGTTGTGTGGGCAGAGTCCTGCAAAGCCGTGCCGATTTTAAAATGTGACAGCTGCTGCGGGAGAGGGGTGTGCTGAACATGTAACATGATCAAAAAGTGAACATCTCATTTAAGGTTATTTCTTACACATATTTGGTTTTCAAATCCATCATCCTCACGGCCTCATAATTCAGATAACAGGTGCGGAAGGCAAGACACTTTTATAAACGCTTAAATCTGGGCGACAAGACTGCAACATTTTAAAAAATGTTTTAATAAACAGGCAGGAAAAAAAATGAGTAAAAGAAGACAAATACTTATCAAAACTGTTCATTAGAACAGCAAAAACGCACGTGATTCCAACAAATGTTGTGTTACCTATGTTATACACTATGTGCACAATTATTAGGCAAGTTGTATTTTTGAGGATTAACTTCATTATTGAGCAACTACAGCGCTCTTGGTCAATACAAAGTGTTAATAAACTTCAAACCTGACTACTTATTGTAAAAATGAGATTTTGGCTTCCTTGGGAGAATATCTATGTGTGCACAATTATTATGTAACTAAATGAAAATCGAAAATGTTCCCATCTCACTTGTTTATTCTCGCCTGTTAACGTGAGAATAATAAACAACTCAAAATTTACAAAGAAACATCTCTGACCAAAAAAAAATAATAATCAGTGACCAATATAGCCACTCTTCTTTTCAAAAACAGTCATGAGCCTTCCATTCATGGAGTCTATCAGTTTCTTGATCTGCTGACGATCAACTTTTTGTGCAGCAGCAACCACAACCTCCCACATACTGTTCAGAGATATGTACTGTTTTCCTTCAACACAAATCTCCCATTTAAGAAGGGACTACAAGTTCTCAATAGGGTTTAAGTCAGGTGAGGAAGGGGACCATGTCTTTATTCTTTCATCTTTAGGCCTTTAATGGCTAGCCACGCAGTACTTCGATGCATGCGATGGAGCATTGTCCTGCATAAATATCACTTCTTGAAAGATGCAGACTTTTTCCTGTACCACTGCTTGAAGAAAGTGTCTTCTAAAAACTGGCAGTAGGTTTGGGAGTTAAGTTTGAATCCATCTTTACCCTGGAAGGGTCCAACAAGCTAATCTTTAATAATACCAGCTCCTTACCTTGACCCTGCTGGCATCTGAGTCAAAGTGGAGCTCTGTGCCTGTTACTGATCCAGCCACGAGCCCATCCATCTGGTCCATCAACAGTAACTCTCATCAATCCATAAAACCTTTGAAAAATCTGTCTTTCTTGTCCCAGGCTTGACGTTTCAACTTATGTGTCTTGTTCAGTGGTGGTTGGGTTTCAGCCTTCCTTACCTTGGCCATGTCTCAGAGCACTGAACACCTTGTACTTCCGGGCACTCCAGGTAGATTGCAGTTCTGAAATATGACAGTACTAGCAGATAATGGGTTTTTGGTACCTTCACGTTTGATTCTTCTCAAAACTTTGGCAGTAAATTTGCTTCTTTTTTTCCTCAACACATTCATTGCGAACCTGATGACCATTTGCAACAAAACGTTTGATCGCTCTGTGATCATGCCCCTCTGTGATCACGCCCCAATATCTTAGCAATTTCAAGAGTGCTGCACCCCCCTGAAAAACTTTTTAAATTTTTGGACTTTTCAGAGTCAGTTAAATCTCTTTTTTGGCCCATTTTTTCTGAGGAAAAGAAGCTACCTAATAATTATGCACACATTGATACAGGGTGTTGATCTCTTTAGGCCACAGCCTCCCTCATTACACAAATACACATTAGACGATATACTTACATCCAATAAGCATTACACAGCTTGGAGTTGAACAATATACATAAAAATCATGATTTGGTCAAAATACTCACTTGCCTATTAACTGTGCACACAGTGTATATCAAATATAGACATTTTGCTACTCCTCTTAGCAGATTGACCGCATAATATTACCTGTTTCTTAGAATAACACAAGCTGTTTTTCCTTGTCATTACTTCCTGTACAACTCAAATCCCTAAACCACATTGGGTCTACTGAGAGCACTGTAACAATGCAGGTGTCCTGTTCCATCAGTACTGCCGATAGCCACGTTATGTAATTAGCTGGCTGATTCTACAGGCAGATCTATTGCCAAGGGAGGTATGTGTGGGGAAAGGCTGCATGTTACCAAGCAATGCAGTCCTCTGTGTCTTGTTGCACTGTTAATCCTATTCATAATGACGGTAACATGTACGTATTTGAAGAAGTCCCCTAATCAGTAGCTGATTTAAAGAAAGATATGGCAGGTTAATTGAATCTTCAGGGACTCCTCACTTGTTGAGGCCATTTAACTCCCTTGTTACATCAGCAATGCTGAATGACCAAGATGCTGCAGTTACAGGGTAGGAAAATTACACATATCATGGGTTTTAGAAAAATACCAAAAATTAACTATTTCAGCTATTAGCATTTTCAGTTTTAAGTGCTCTAATCTATAACACGTTGCACCTATTGTTTTGAATTAAGTATATAGAAAAACATAACTAAACTGGTTGAAGATATTTCACAATTGCAGCATTTGTATAAAAAAAGTTATAAAATTTTCTTTAATTTTCTCTTTTTATGCCTTTATGAGAGCTCAAAGTACTCCTGTAAGAAATACTGGAGCTGTCACTTCAATTTTCTTTTAATGTCACAAACTCCAAGACTGTCATCCAAATCCTGACTTCACTACCAGTAAGGATGCAAGATGGAAAGTAAGGCTTTTTAGACTTGATTGGCTGCAAGCTTATTTTAGGTCAGTGAGTCACTAAGCAGTGAAACCAGGGTCAAGATGACACCCAAGGAGCCCCTATAGGAACAGTAAGTCACCAGAGTGCACTTTACTTGCAACAACAATCCCCTTGATAGTGCTGTTGAAGCCTCCAAAAATACTGAAGCTTCTGAGTGTAGGGAAAGTTGCCACACTTCCTCCCCAATCTTATATTGCAATACATGTTATTTGCAACATATCACCTAGCAACAGCAGTCAATTAAAGTTGTCAAGGCATGCCGCGCTTATGCAAAATCTGATACTGGCATAGGAACCTGGGAATTTTCAGCAGCGATGTCCAGGGGATTATTGTTACAAGAAAAGTATACCGGGACACCTTATGGTGCACCACTATAATAGAAATGCTAAGATTAATTTTGCTTGATGGTCTGCTATAAAGCAGCCATAAAACTTATTTTAAAACTTCTTTCTGTTCATCCCCCAATCTCATAGCCAAAGGTATACAAAAGTTACCCACCAATAATTCTGATTTTGCCTCAGCTGCCGAGGGCACATGCTATCAAAAGGCAAAATCTGTATTTAGGCAGAACCACTAATTAGAACTGGTGCATCAGTACCAGGGGCGGACTGACAACTCATGGGGCCCCCGGGCAATAGGGGATCATGGGGCCCCTGTTTAATTGCCCAAACTCAAAAAAGCCTATGAAAAAGGTACCAGGGGCATCTCATGGGGCACTCTACTGACCCACGGGCCCTCGGGCAGTGACCGAGTTTCCAAATGATCAGTCCACCCCTGATCAGTACAGTATATCAGTAGGAGGGAGACTGAATCGATGACTCGGATACTACAAGGCAACAGAGCTAACTGCTTAGCTGCAGTGCTGGATATCTATAGTACATACAGATATAGCTAACAGATGTAGCAGAATCATCTGGAAAGGCCATAAAGCAGAAAAACAATCTCTGTGAAAGTAAGTAAAAGAATTGTAGCAAGGCTCAAGCATGTCAATTTTGGTATTCCAATTTTTATGTTAACAGAGTTCAAGAGGTTTGCAAGAAAATAGATGTAGGTTTCTAGTAAAGGATTATTAAAATTTTCCTGAACATAAACCACCAGATTTTTTGGTGGTTCAATCACAAAACAGCTGGCTGCACATACTGTATGTAATCAAAGTCCCTAATACATTATGTACTGCTTCAGACATCAAGTTAGTTCACAGAAGTGACACTCAGAAGATGAGGTTTGTCCTCCTTCTCCTCAAACTGAAAAAAGTCAGCCCTGCAGACACAAGTTTCTCCTGTTGTCTATGGTACTTCCAAAACAATGAGCAAAATGTCCTATTGGGCACATTGGATGCTTCAAGAGTGTGTAAAAACATGGAAAAATGTTCATGATTTTACAGCCTAGCACACCAATATTACATTTATATTAAACAAAATTGAGTTTGGCTGTTATTCTCCTTGCAAATATTTTAAATTACATAGGATGTCTTAATACATTTAAAGCTCCCTCAGTAATAGATGTTCAAGCTTTAAAGATTCAAACTATGGAAAGAAGCATGTACTAATTCCTAATACAGACCAAGGCAGAAGACTTTGGTCTAGAGTAGCACAACATTAATATGATGGTTTAAAGACATATAAAGTTGTATGTCCACATCCAGTTGACAAAGCCACTTCTCCACGGTTGTGCATCGTAAGCAGCACATTAGCGTAATAATGTTCATATTGTCTATACATGACACATTTGTTGTTCATCCAGCCTTCAATTTCTCCAGAGAAAATTGAAAAATGTTCTGGATGATCTGGCTGACAGGAGTCATACGGTATAGCAATTACAACATGCCGTCAAGATTGGTTAAGCCCAAATGTCTGCAGAGATGTTCAGAGGGCTTTGTTTTATTTATAAGGGATATTCATGCAAACAACTTAACTCAGTCAATGCTGGGTAAAATCCATCTACAAATGATATCTATATGGGTCAAGCATACTCTTGTATGCCATTAATAAAATACTTTTCCATTAAGAAATACATAAACTCCACGTTTATTTATATTTCAAGTGATCATATTGTTCAAATATTCCATAACATGTATTGGCTAGATTAAAATAATGATATCTCTATAACCCAGTTCTTTTTAAGGAACTCAAATATATGATGGTAATCATTTAGAAAAATTCCAATTTATGCCCAAAACCATCTATGAGTTGGTATTTCTTTATTAATTATGTGCCTAAAACTATGGCTCTGACTTTGTGGATCAACAGGTTATATTCTGAAAGCGTTCACGATTTAATACGTATATTATCTTCACCTCCACCTGTTTTAGATCATCAGGTTGTGAGTGTGAACTATCAATATGTTGTTACAGAGAAACAAAAATGGCTAAAAAAACTGCTGGATGAATAAAGTTGCTTTATACAAATGAATTAGCGGTGGGCAGCTTCATGCCTGTTGCTTCTTGTACTTGCTTAGGGTTAAGGTTGCTTATAAGCATTAAATGAAGTACGTAGTACACAGACTACCTTTATTCAATAGTTGTATATGTTTTTGCTTTAACAGGCCCATTGTCAGAATGATACATTCTTGACAATCTATAAATAACTGGAGAAGAAAGAACAAGACCAAAAGTGGAATTACTACCTGTAACCAGCCAGGAGTCATATTGTTTTCCAGGAGAAATGTCTGAAGCTCTGTTGACTTCCACTATCCAATCATGTGCAAACAAAATACTGTTTTTTTTCTTAGTACATGATTGGGTCTTCTTTGCAAATTTTCAACTACATTCTCTAAGCTAAGGGAAAATGCCATTGTAAAGCAAACAGCCTTTTTCTCTTGAGTAAATCAAACCCTATGAATCAAGAGATTCTATAAATGTGTTGTATCTAAGTAAACACAAACATAACTATACACAACTGTACACCGACTCATTTCATAGCAACAAAGAAAATCTGAATATTGTAAAAGAACCACAAATATATGTTGATGCTTCAAAAGCCTAACAGATTCAGCAGACAGAAAACAAGCAATGGTTACTGTTTACAGTGGTTGTAAATGTAGAAGGTTTTTTTTTTTTACCTTAATGCATTCTCTGCATTAAGGTAAAAAACTTTTTTTTTTTTTTTTTTTTTATAATTAGGGTCCCTCCTAGCTCCCCCTTATACTTACCCAAGGCCGATCTCAATCCAGCACTGTGAATGACAGCAGCAGCTCTCTCTTCACTGGCTATGGAGGTAGCAGTAAGAGCCATTGACTCTTTCTGCTGTCAATCACAGCCTGTGATGAGAGAGCGGGGGCGAGCAGTGCTACCGATGGACACAGAGCATGGTTCAGTACTGAGCCTGCATTAGTGCCTCCATAGCAAGCGGCTTGCTACGGGGGCACTCAGTAAGGAAGAGGAGCCATCAAGGGACTCCAGAAGAGGAAGTTCGGGGCTGCTCCTCCATTCTGCATATTTGCCAGAAAGATCATTTTATGTTTCATGGTTCTCCGTAAATCTCAATATGCCTAAAAATATGAACAAAAGTTTGTTCTATGTTACTGAAGCTTGATCTAAATGCCACAAGCCATGTCAGGAAAACCCAATCCGTTTTGCACAAGCTGATTAGGGACATGAGTAGAGAAGATTATGAAGACCGAGAAGCTCCTCTTTGCCAAACAATCCTCCAAACTTAGCCTTGCTGTCACACTGTGAAATCAAGCGGTTTATTCCAGTGTAAGAATCAAAGAGACAAAGACAGAGAACACCTGCTTCTACAAGCTCACATCATCCCTGGCAGCCTTTATTCCCTAACCATGGATCCTCACTACCAGGTGCTATTTGTTTAATGACATTACCTACTCATTGTAGGATTATCTTCCTTTATGCTTATAGTTCCTTATTCTCTCTTAGTATAATGTGCAGTGAAGCTCAATATACACAAAAACATCTTGCCTCAAACAAAAATAACCAGTTAATTACCTGAAAATTCTAATTTACTTTAATATATGAAAATAAAATCTTTAGTCTTAGAGTTGTTATAAATGGTCATAATCTGAATGTGATGCTGGTATGAAGGCCACCCTGGGCCAGTGCTGTATTTAGACATCAAGCTGCTTTAGGCACACATGAATGATGCCCTTTTGTACAAGCCCCAGATCTTATGTCATGTGATCATTTTAGTAAAAATTTATGCTAGAATGCACTGCTGAAGGCAGCATTTGATCTGCTTTAGATTTTGATGAACAGTTCAGCTGTAAAGACAATCAAACAAGAAAAAGAGAGAACTGATTTTAGGTTTCTTGAACCAAAAAAAACCTTGTGACTCCTTTTAACCCCCCTCCTCCTACAACTCCCATGTGTCATTTAGCCATAAATGTCCAAAGGTGGCCAGAAAAATGAAACAAAATGAGAAAAAGGTTATTACAGTTTGCATATTTTAAAGCGTTGTGCTGCTCTTTCCAACCCAATGCTTCTAGGACAGTGGTGGTCAACCTTGACGAAGGGGGTAACAAGTGTGGCCTCTAACATCAGCAATGGGATGCATATATTTAGGGAGTGTAATGCTACAGAAAGCTCTCAGACATGCAACAGGAGATGGTCAAAGACTACAGGCATGCTACAAGAGATAGTCAAAGACTATAAAACATGCTACAGGAGTTGTATTATAAAATATCAGAGGGGAAAAACAATAACAAGTGAAAAAGTTACATTTGCTGAATACGGAGTTCAGTATTCTATATTATATCTGCTGCATTTGTATTATAATAAATAAGCAAACTTTGTCTTAAAGGAAAAGACCAGTGTTGTACTGTACACCCCCCGTATAGTTTTCAGTGTGTTGTTTTTCTTTTCGTTGTCTCCCAATCACCTCCTTCCAACCCATACCCTCTATGGTATGTAGGGTTATGAAAATGTGTGACTGCTGAACGTGTGATGAAATGTGTCAGGGAGTTATTGTGACATCTCTGATGGAAGTACATGTGTGGTTTTGCAGTATTTCTTCATGACCATTGGAATAGATGGTTAACCTAGATCAAGAAATACTGTCTGAAGGTGCTCCAATAAGTGGCAAAGGGCCGAAGGTTAGGTACCAGGGCTCTAGGCACTAGTCAACAAGTGCCACTGCAGTAAATAGGGTCCAGCCTAGGAGGCAATAACTTGTTGGAAAGTCTCTGTGCAATGGGGTCATTTCTTTCCCTTGCAAACTTGTCTAAAAACGTATAGACCACCATTGCTGATCTCCTACTGAACAAGCTAGTTGCTTGGCTGTAATGCTCATGCTTAGCCTTAAATGTGAGTCAGACTTGTAAAAAATATAAATACAAGGATTTCTGACTCATTTGCAGAATACTTGTGGTTGTATCACTTGGAAGTACTTAAAGCTGAGAATAGCATTTTCAGGTCAGAAGTGTCAGTACCTATTTTTCTCTCATGAGGGGTGTACTTTAAAGAGAAGAGGAAAGGAAGTTGCTAAACAAATGTGGGGCAAACATTGGCAAGTCCCATCAGTACAACCGACATGAGAATGTTTTGTGAGGAGCCATCTGTCTACAGGTGTCCCACATAAAATGCAAGGCATTTTAAAATGAGGAGCTCTTAAAAATAATCAATATGATCCAACATTGGTTTTGCCAACACCATCCTTTAAAGATCAGTTAAGAAACGCTTGGTCTGCATCACTTCCTTCACTATATCATATGACTGAAACACTGGTTACTTAAAGTAAAAAAAACCTGATAATTAGAAGGAATGGCAACTAATAATTCTTGTACATGTGCATATTAACCAAACAGAAATTACTTTTGTGGCCTGAATACATGGTTAGCAGAGTTTTGTTTAATAGGCATTCTAAATGCAGTGACTGCATGCAGACTTGTTTCTAAAGGTGGAATGTCACCCTTGTCTTTGGTTAATTTCTTAATGTATTCACTATTAAATGCTTGCAGATCTGGAAATATTCTATAGCGTCAGATCACAATACTAATGTACTTCTATCTACTCTGACCCTTATCTACCTGTGCATTAAGAGCTGATTCACACATGTGCAACGCGGACTGAAGCTCAGGTTTCGCAGCTAAATGATTCAGTTGTTAAGTGGTTCATGTCAGGTTTACATCAGGTTCAGGACAGGATTAAGTCAGGATTTTATCCTGTGCGGTTTAGAAACATTCCCATAGAAGTCAATAGCCTGTATGATCAAAGTATATTTGGAAGCCATTCATAGTATAGAGTGAAATGCACATTTTCCCCCTAAGAAGGTAAGAGTATTTATGGGATAAGGAGTGGACACTATTTGTACAATATTTTAATTGTGCACAGGTGTATATGTAGCACATTTATATAAGAAATACCACACTATATTAGTTTTTTTGCTTTGGAGGTTGGGACCGGATTATTGGAAGATCAAAGGAGAGAGTGATATCCTATGGCATACAACGCATTCTGGCTAAAGAGATTCTGATGAGAAGATAGGAGGATTGGTGAATGAAGTTGTGGGCTGTTGTTTACATATAAAGACTTTTTACCCGGGGGGATATTGGACTGTCAGCTACACTTTTGTTGTATGTTGTATTTTGTGGCGCTTATTACAATTCCAATGTCTTAGATGACTCTGTCAGTTTACAGCTTATGCTACATATCACTGGAATTGTTGAAAAGGTAAGACTTGTGAGACTATGTTTCAAATCAAATCAATGGGCTGCAAAGCCTATGCAGACAGCTGAGCTGTGGATGGGACCTAGTAGGTCCAGCCACTAGAAGTTGCCTGCAGAAAAGTAAAAGGGGGTGGATAATGGATCATTTACCCTAAGCAAGGAGAGGGAGCTTCGATGACTGGTCTTTATTACTGGAAACTCCCAGACAGAAGCAGTGACATGTCTCATACTGGATTACTTAAAAGATCTAAAAGCAACACACTAAGAACACCAAAAAAAATACACATGGCTATTTTAGCCTATAAATATTAATTTAGCCTGGAGTTCAGCTTTAAACAATTTATTTAATGTTTACTCTAGATTTTTGTTTTACATAGAAACATAGAAAAGTGACATAAAAAAAAGGCCGAATGGTCTATCGAGTCTGCCCGTTTTTTTTTGCATTATTTTGTTTTTTTGTTTAATATATATATTTTTTTTAATAATTGTGCTAAAATGTTTAATGTTAAAGAGATATGTTGTACTTACCTGCTCTGTGCAATGGTTTTGCACAAAGCAGCAACTATCCACCGCAGGTCCCCCCGCCGGCGCTTCTGGTCCCTCCCACCTGCCTAGTGCCCCGAGATCAAGCAGCTTGCTATGGGGGCACCCAAGCAGGCTTGCTTCTCAGTCACTGCACTGCATGTCCATTCACACACAAAGCATGGCTTGGCCCCCTCTCCTCATTGGCTCACTGGCTCCCACTGCTGTCACAGCCAATAAGGAGAGAGAGTCTCTGGAGTTGCAAGGCTTTCGTGCAAATCGCTGGATCGTGATGGTTAAGTATTAGGAAGGGCTGCTGCAAGCAAAAGTTTTTTTACCTTCATACAAAGAATGCATGGAGGTAAAACACCTTGAGCCTTTACAACCACTTTAAGAACAAGGATATGAAAATAAATATTTAAACTCAAATATTCCTTCACACTAAGCCCCAACATACTATCTCCTATATGGTAGAAAGCTAGACAAAGACATAGTTCAAAGCTATCCTTAGGAATAATGGTTCAAAGTACATCACACTTTGGTTTCCATGCTTGCCCAAAGCTTGAAAGCTTGTGTGTCTGTCTAGTGAGGTGTTTATTATGCTTTCCATCTTACACTACAAAAATTAAAATCTTTTTCAAACTATCTAATTTATATGAAAACTGTGCTGCTGGATCTATTTATTTTTGTCAACTTATATGGGATATTTACTTTACTGACTAGCAAGACTTTTAAAACACAGAGACCTATACAATTATGAAACACTTAAAGGCATTGTGAAATAAAAAAAAAAACTTTTCACATAGTTCATGCTTTTTCTGGATGAGTGGTCTTCACAAGACCACATCATAAATCCTGCCCGTAAATGCCAAGTTACACGTACAGAATCATTTGGGTAAGCACCTAACATTCCCTCTGATTAGCGGTCAGCAAGTAATTATAACACTGTAATTCCCCTTATTTAACCACTACAGGAATAGAATTCCAGATGGTCTGGAAAAACGCCAGACTACATAAATGGGTAACTCTAGTTTTGGACACCAATGGTTCTTGCACCTGCCTCCTTCTATGGGAAGTGCTAAGCTTTATCTGTGGGAAAATATGCCAGGACAACGTTACGATAGAAGGTACAATTCAAACAGAAGGTATAAGGTGCTTCTAAATCATCTGTAGGAATCAGTCATTCAATCTGCATCTAATGTTCCCACACTCAGATAACTAATCTAAATTAAAATGAGCGCACAAAGTAACATTTTTTGATTAAAGCATTTTGGTACATAAAAGATAACCATCATGACATCCTACATATCCCATAACTGTCCAAAAAAATTTATTTATTTTGCAGCAATCCTAACAGCTGACTTAAACTAAGAATATTTACATCTACTTAAGGATATGTCCATCCATATGAGAAAAGGGGAAAAAAAGGGCAAGAAGCCTTTGGAACACTCTTATTTTGACAAATGAGTTACAGCATTAAGAAGTAGATAGGCCCTGCCTTAGTGTTGTGAATGATCATACCTTTTTTTTGCTATTTCACTAATGTCACGGTTTCTACAAGTATTTCACAGGTACCACTTACAGAAGTAAAAAGACTAGACTGTGTTGAAAAGGATACAGCTTTGTGTTCATTAGATCCACATTCTTTCCATAATTTGTGTCACTGAACAAATAAACTAGGCACATCTACTCTATAGGTTACACAACTTTGGCTGAACCTTCTTCCCTAACCTAAGAGACTTAAGTTGCTAGTCATTCACCAGTCCAAGTCAGCAGCAAACTAATAAGGCTTCAATATTTATTGTATTGTTTATGCTACTAAGAAAGCAAAGTTTTCAATTCTACACCACCCCTGGTCTTTAAAAAAAAAATAAAAATCTAAATTTTTATAGAAGTTACAGTTTTCATATTTATCTGTCTGGAAATTAAAGGCTACTTCTAAAATATAAAATACATTCCATCAGATAATTTTTCTGTTTTTTGCACAAATGATAATAAAAAGATCTAAATTGGTAGCTCGACTGACCAAGTCTATTAAAGCAAATGTTAAAAGCCCAATCTAACAATAGGAGTTCAAAAGGTGGGTAGAAGAATCTGATAAAATGGACTTTACTTGATGCATTTGCCAATGTATAAAAGTACATGTAGCTTAGTGATGTGCATGTACAGTAGGCTCATAAGTTATCACTGTTGTCTTGCAAAACTGGAACCTTGGGCCAAATTTCAATCAAGAGCATAATCTGTGTTAGATCTTCAGGCACTTCAGTTGTTTTGGTTTCTTTTAGATGCTCCACCTTCCCCCAAGTTCAAGCAAGTTATTCCTGTTTTACCTAGGCTAATCATCTGTTAATTAACTGATACATGAATGAAGATTGCATGAAATATAACAAAAGGTTAAAGTGATACTAAACCCAGGACCCTGCATTCACTATATCTGGTCTCTCACAGTACACGGAACATGGAAATGTAATTATTTCAGTAGATATAAACTGCAAAATACCCTCTCTCATCAGCAGTATATAGCAGCCTTGTCACTTCTATCAGTGTCTGGCTGAGCACTGGTTAATCTTGTAGGAGCTGCTTTCATTCTCCTCTAATTGTCCTATGAGGCTGCATGATCCCCGACCTTCTGTCTGGACAGTGATGAGTGTCCCTTTGCTGATCATATGCACCCTCCCACCAAAAAAACAAACAAAAAAACACACAAAAAAACTCTAGCAATACACAACAAACTGAGTATGTGCAGAGTGTTTCCTGTACTATCAGCAAATGGATTGGGGACTGTGGAAGGGGAAGATAAGAGAAGACAGGATTAAACAGCCTTTATACACAATGTGGAGGATTAACCCCTTAGGTTCCACAGTAGAGTATAACAAGCATGCTTTACTGCATATACAGACTGATTTTACTGTTGTGGATTTAGTAATACTTTAAGCATAGTTTCTCTAGTGCTGAATAATGTCACTAATCAAAGAAAAATATATGCCTAAAATAATTACTGTAGGAGCCAATGTATTTTAGCATAGCATTTTATCTGAAAATTTGTAGGGTAAGAAAAAGGGGGGGGGGGACTAAACAGTAGAACATCAGAAAACAGTTAAAATCTGTTAAGAGATTATAATCCTGTTATATTTTAAATTAAAAATACATTTTGACAGGAGTTAAACTTTAAGACATATTGATAGCATTCCCATAAAGCTGATTTCTTTCCTGGGCTACAGTATCCCTTAACCACCAATATTTTAGTGGGTTGAGTGGCGCAATCTTTTCCAGTGATCTATTACTAAGTGTGAAAAAGAGCACCTGCGCAATCTTATTTTCTGAACAAACATCACTACTAGACATCAAAAGCAAATTCAGCACAAACCACAAAAGAGGGTAACTACACTGTCTGTTACGCACCAATAATAATATCCCATATTCAAGGAGTATTAATTAGGGAGGTATCAGTATGTGCTTATTTGGAGATGACACTCCATGTCAAAACAATGACCGCCTCTTTGAGGGGGGAAAAAAAAGCATTGTACATTAACACATCAAAAGCTGTGCTAACCAGGAGGACAACATTTGCATGGCGATCACTTTCATCTTCATCTCAATTTTTCACATAATTGAGGGAACTTGTCACAAGGACATCTTTTCCAACTTGATTATAAAAAACTATATCACAAACACAACCTTAACCATTTTACCAACTGCCTAACTCTTTAACAAGTTTAATCTTGCATCTCCTGTATAAGTTAACACAATTAAGGTCCAATTACATATATAAGGAGAAAACCAGAGGTCTTACTTTATGTCAAATAATTCTAGTTAGGTTCTAGATTGTTTTTTGTTTTGATCATACTACTAAAACATATTTAATTATAAGTAGTATTTGGCTCTCATAAAAACACTGAAGAAAAAAAGATCAAAGGCACCACTGTATTATTATAGGATTTTATTCTGCAACTTTTCGGATAAAATAGCATTGGATTGAATGATCTTTAATGATTCCATAATATCACAGTCAACAGCTGTACAGCAAAGTAGGCATTTTGTACTAAGGTGCACAGATGAAGGTCGTAGACCGATATATCACTTATTATGGTTATCATGACAAAATAATGGATTTGATGTGGTATATAAAAGGTCACAAACCTTCCTATGGCAGAAATCAGGGAAAATCAAACATTACTAGTTTATTTGGTGCAAAACCGTACTGTAGAACCTTCTTGTTAATGGATTCTATCTTAGCAGAGTTGTACATGATTATAACATACAAAGGGGCAGAGTGTAGGAAACTTTCTGTAAATTTCTGCAAGATATGGCCATTCTTGGGTGCATCTTCACTAGGGGGTAAAGTAGAATGGGCCAAGCCTTAACAAATTGTACAAACTGAGTAATGCACATCACACCACTGACAGTCCACTATACAGTAAACTGATACACAGATATTGTCCATGACAATACAGTTGTACTTACAATTTGTGTAGTTTAGAGGTCTGGGAAGAGACAATGAAACTGGGTCACAAATAAATCTCATTGAAAATGAATCTGGTTACTAAGGGGAACAGCCACACTTTTAATAAATCAGCACTAACATATATATATATATATACACACACACACCAACACCACATACACAGCCTGTCCCTTAGGGCCATATCATACAAGTCATTTGGTAGCAAAGGTGTGTATTAACTATATTATTATATGTAAAATTGTATGTTACTTCAACATTTCATATTTCTGATATGTGCTACCTTGTACTTGCATTAAAAATGTATTAAGATAAATAATTTGTATTTATGCCAGTCCCTCTGCTTTACAATTTCAAACTGACCATGTCAGGGCATGGAAGTACATCCATCCCAGAATGGTCATTTTGCTTCCTTGAATTGTATTTGGGAGCACAGCCTGCCCATCCTCCAATGGTTTGAATTGTGCGGATATGCCCCCCTTTTTTACAGCAGTCCAATTATTTGCTGCTCAGCTGCTGAACAGTGGATTTTTAGCATTTAGAGCTATCTGTAGAATCTACAGTAGATACTCATGTTAATGAATGCAGCTGCTGATGACAATGTAACACCAAAAATTTATAGCTGGATCAACAATTATTGTAATAACTCTATAGCAGCTACAAATAACCAGAGAAATGATCTCAGATAATTGGAGGAGCTAAAAATCTCTAATAAAAACTTACTAGCAGGACATGACCCTAACTGCCCATCAAACAGTCAGATTCCAACTGTCATTCTTTCAGAGTGCAGATTAGAAAAAGAAAGCAACCATTTAAGTGGTTATTATGGGCAATATCTAGATTTTATGTCCTCCAAGTTTTATCATCAAAAGAAAAAAAAGTCAACAGCTGTTTTCTTTTCATTAAAGAACCACTGATTCGAACTTTTCAGAGATAATAATTATATAAGATGTTAGAACAAAGTTATACCAACGGCCTGGCGATGCAAAAAATTACACGAGAAGTAGCACCTTTATTATGTGCAACACTAGTACAATAACAAAATACTGTAGCTTAATTAAAAAAAAAATCCTCTTTTCAAACCTAATTTTCAGAAAAAGTCTAATTAAGCATCTGAATAATAAAACTCTAATCTCTTTGCAACTCTTTTCAAGTATTAATATGTAAGTGTGAGTTTTGGGATTCCATAATGAACGCCACTGTAAGATTTCTTTCTAATCAATGAGCAAAAAGCAGGAATGCAAATCCTATTCAACATCTTGAGAATACTAAGAGCTTTTTACGAGGCAAAGAACATGCTGAAAAGTTCATTAATTAAACAGTACTTGAAGAACAGATGGAATGGCTATCTGGACTCTAATTACTGTAAGTTGGCATGTAGGTTTGCAGACCTTAATGAGATTCAATAAAACAAGTGGTTGAACATCAATCACTATCAGTGAAAAAAACTGTAAGATGAGCTGACTTGTTAAGCAACAAGTCAGAAAATAGCAGTGTAACCACATAATGGAATGTCACTTCTTGGTGAAAAACACGAAGGCTAGTTGAAGAGTACAGAAAATAGTCTACTGGTTGTTCTTCTTTGAACCTTTACATGTAACAGAAAATTTACATAGCTCAAATATTCATATTATTTAAAGCTTGTTGAAGAGATTAAAATTTAGAATTCCTTAGAAATTCCTAGTGGTATGAATATACAGCACAGTGTACAGAATTAAATGGAAGGAGAATGCTACACATTATACCACAGTGTACGCTGAGCAGCAATTTGGGGTACTGCATAGCACAGTGTTCAGAGTACACAATATAAGGCACGGGATCCTCAAGGAACTTACAATCTAAGATCTCTAACTCACATTCATATACTGTAGAGAAGGTAAAAAAAATTATTGAACATGTCAACAATTTTTCTAGGTAAATATATTTGTAAAGGTCTACTGACATGAAATTTTTACCACGTCAGAAACAACCCATGCAATCCATACATACAAAGAAACCAAAACAAATAAGTTCAGAAATTAAGTTATGTGTAATAAATGGAATGACAGGGGGAAAAGTATTGAACACATGAAGAAAGGGAGGCGCAAAAAGGCTTGGAAAACCAAGACACCAGCTGAAATCTATTAATAATTAGAAAGCAATCCTGTCCCTTGTCAGTGCAAATTAATATCAGCTGGTTCAGTCTCAACTGATGGCCTATAAAAAGGTGTCTCATCACCAAGGTGTCACAAAAGACACATCTCATGATTGGTAAAAGCAAAGAACTCTGGCAAGACCTTTGCAACCTTATTGTTGCAAAACATACTGAGGACATTGGTTACAGAAGGATTTTTAAACTTCTGAATGTTCCAGTAAGCACTGTTAGGGCCATAATCAGAAGTGGAAAGAACATCATTTCACCATAAACCGGACATGACCAGGTGCTCCGTGCAAGATTTCTGATAGAGGAGTGAAAAGAATTATCAGAAGAGTTGTCTAAGAGCCAAGAACCACTTATGGAGAGCTTCAGACCTGGAATTAACAGGTCCAATTATTAAAAAGAAAACAATAAGTAATGCACTCAACCGCCATGGCTTGTATGCATGCTCACCACGTAAGACTCCATTGCTGAAGAAAAAGCATGTTGAATCCCATTTAAAGTTTGCTGCACACCTTTTAGACAAGGCTATGAAATACTGTGAGAATATAGTCTGACCAGATGAGACCAAAATTGAACTGTTTGGATGCCACAATACACACCATGTTTGGAGGTCAAATAGCACTGCACATCACCCCAAAAACACCATACCAACAGTGAAGTTTGAAGGTGGGAACATCATGGTGTGAGGCTGTTTTTCAGCATACGGTATGGGCAAACTTCATGTCCTTGAAGGAAGGATGAATGGAAAAATGTACCAGGACATACTTGATAAAATCTGCTGCCATCTACCAGGATGATGAAGATGAAATGAGGGTAGACATTTCAGCAAGACAGTGATCCCAAACACAAAGCCAAGGAAACTCTCAACTGGTTTCAAAGAAAGTAAATAAAGCTGCTAGAATAGCTCAGCCAATCACCTGACTTGAATCCAATAGAAAATCTATGGAAAGAACTAAAGATCAGAGTTCATAGAAGAGGCCCAAAGAACCTTCAAGATTTAAAGACTGTTTGTGTGGAAGAATGGACCAAAATCACACCAGAGCAATGCATGCGACTAGTTTTGAGTCTTGAAACTGTCATTACCAACAAAGGATTTTGTACTAAGTATTCAATAAATTTCAGTTAGAAAGTTCAATACTTTTTCCCTGTGTCATTCTTTTTTATTACACATAACCTAATTTCTGAACTTATTTGTTTTGGTTTCTTTGTAAGTATGGATTTCATGGGTTGTTACCGACATGTGGTGAAAATTTCATGTCAACCACATCTTTAGAAATATATTTACCTAGAAAAATGGTGACGTGTTCAATACTTACTTTACTCGTTGTATACACATACTACGGCCAATTTAGACAGGAGCCAATTAACCTACCAGCATGCCTTTGGAGTATTGAAGTTTCATGCAGGTAGCGCCGTGGTTAGGATTTGAACCAACGACCCTAGGCAGAAGTGCTAACCACTTAACAACTGTGCTTTATATTGCACTTAAAGCATTATTAAACCTAAAAGCAAACATTTAATATATTGCAGCTTACCAATTCTTAGATGTGAAATCTTTCATTAGTTTCATTTTTTTTAGGTTTCGGTCTTCTATTTTCATCTGGTAATCCAGCCAGTAAGTCTGTTTTTCAACAGATCAAGACCTTAGTTACAGCGATCATTCTGCAAGGGATCATCCCCTGCAGTTACAGGGATGAGACAAATCATTTAACACTGACAGGGGTGCTTAAAATTACCAGCTTTTATTTATATAAAACCTTATCCCAAAAGGAAAATAAACTGTTTGCTGTAACTGATTATCATTATACAGGATTTATATAGGGCCAACAATTTACAATACAATAAAATACAAAAGGGTTAAGAGGTCCCTGCGCATAGGAGCTTACAATCTAATAGGGTGGGGCAAGTGCTACAAAAGGTTATAACTGTGGGGGATGAGCTGATGGAAGTGACAAAGTTTTAATGGGAGGCATGACAGTCTTCCCGGAAGTGATGAGTTCTCAGATTGCCTACAGGCAGCCAGAGTAGGGGATAGCCGGACAGATTGAGGCAGAGCTTTCCAGAGGATGGGAGAGGCTCTGGAGAATTCCTGGAGATGAGCATGGGAGGAGGATACAAGGGAGATTCAGAGAAGGAGGTCATGAGAGGAGCAGAGGGGGGTTGATATTTGGGTTTGGGTGATATTTGAAGACAAGATTGGTGATGTAGCTCAGGGCAGAGTTGTGAATGGCTTGCACGTTGTTAATATTTTGAATTTAATTCGCTGGGTAATTGGAAGCCATTGGAGGGATTGGCAGAGAACGATGGCAGCAGAGTGCATTATGAAGTATTAGATGGGGTTTGGCTTAAATGTTTTTAGTGTATTTAAATCTGCCAGTACATATAACACTCCCCTCTCCTCAGACTAACAATGCTGCTGTCCAAATGTGCCCTCTGTGCGAATTCATCCAGAATGGGGGCACTCTAACACAGATGTGCTACTGGCTAGATCACCAGGAAAAAACAGAGTAAAAAAAAAGCCAAAAGGCAGCCCATACACTAACCACTTTTTTCATTCAACCAGCAAGTTGAACATAAAAAATTTACAAAATTCCCCCATCCACACATTTGAGGTGGATGGGGGAATCACTCCCGCTGTGTTATTATATTCTGGCAATGACGAGCCGATGATACTGACTGATCGGGAAAAACCTGACAGGTTGGTGGACAGAAGTCTATTGGTAGACTGACTTCTGTACAACCAGGGTGTCCATACATGGGCCAAAATTTGGCTAGCCCCTGCAGAACAGGCTAAGTTTTGATCCATGTATGGCTGGTTTCATGATTGGTAAGCTGCAATATATTATATTTTGGGCTCGTTTACACTTACTTCAAAATGTTGCATTAGACACGCTTTGTTAAAGTGCTCTGAATGCCAATCAAAGCGCCTGTCATTGAATAAAATTGTAAACTTACAGTCCTGTTTACAAATTGCATTTGCTTTGGTTCATAAATTATACCCCATGTTGCTTTCTTGGTGCTTCAAAGCATCTCCTAAGCCTCCATAGTCTTCATAGAAGTCTATACAAATCTCGCTTAAAGCACCTGCAGCTATTGGGAGTCTTTTATTCAGCTTTAGCTTTGCTTTGTAGGTATTTCAGGTATGAGATATCCCAGGGTGCACTGGGAAACCAACAAGTGAACCAGAAATACATCACCAGCAGTCACATCCAGTTCTTGTGTATATATATATATATATATATATATATATATATATTGTGGAAGTGTCTGGTGCAGATGTCACATCTGGTGTGAAGTGTGGAGCAGCAGGAAGGAGGTCAGGGTCTGGACTGGACTGGAGTAGAGCAACTAGCAGACAGCACACATGGTATGCAACATGTGAGCAGACAGCACACATGGTGTGCAACATGTGAGCGGGACTGGAGAGAGAGGATTAAACGGCAGCGGATCAGCCGAGCTGGCAGACCAGAGCAGGAGAAACTAGCATAGTCACACATGCTGGGCAGCATAGGATCAATATAGCTGGAAGTGAGCAGGGACCAGAGAGGAGGAGCAGCAAACCAGAGGATCAGCAGAGATGGGAGTTACTACTGAGTGGGGCATCAGCAGAGCTGGAGGTACTGCGAAGCAAGGGATCTGTTGAACAGGGGTTCTAATAAGCTGTGGATCTCTTAAATGAGGGTACCAATCAGCTGGTGATCTGCTGAAAAGGGGTACTAATAAGCTTGGGGTTTGCAGACTGAGATGGGGTTCTACTGGGCCCCTTTAAAACAAATAGATTAACACACACACACACAGGGCATTTGCCAAACTTCATTAAAGCTTCACAGGGAGCATCACCAAAGCATCACAGAAGCATCAAAAACACATCAAAAAAGCATGTTGAAGAAGTTTCGGGTTTAATGGTTTCGGGTTTAATACCATTTTAGTCAATCAACACAAGAGTAAAGGCTACCAAATACAGCTTGTTTTATCCAGCCCTGGGCTGCACAATAAAAATCTATGAATTCCCCAATGTGTGCTAACAGTGTGGATAAAGGGAATTTCTACAGCTGCGTATTGTATTCAGGCAGCCAAGGTACTTGTGGCTGCCTGAATTCATATACAGTGACTGCATCTAATAAGATACAGTCACTGTTTGGCCGATAATTTTCCACCCTGCTTAGTCAATTTTTTTATTGACTTTTGCTGAACCAGGTGGTGCTTGTAGGGCTGCCCGTGGCTGGATTTTGGTTGATTTAGCAGGAATGGCAACCATAAGTAAAAGTACAAATAAATATAGAGAGGATGCCTTTCAATCAAAAATTGCAATTACTGTGGTACAAAAAATAACAGGGCACCAAAAGGTGATGAAATGTGACCCAGTATGCATTTAGCAATGTGTCCTATAGTGTATCTACCTATAGAAGGATTAGCTTATGTTCTTAACATATGATCTTTACCTGTATTGCATCAGTGAAGGGTGGAATGTGCTAGTTTGGTATAGCAGTGAGACTAAAACTAAATAGCAAAGACTAAGCATAAGCATGGCATTGTGATGTCATTCATTGTGAATGGTGCCCCAAAGCATTGCACAGAAGAGCACAATGCAGTGCACCACAATGCATATACTGTAAAAAGGTCATGCACATTTTTTCATCCATTGTGGAGCATTTTCAGCCCGTTCATAATGAATAAGCTGCCTAATGCAACACACGTTCTAGCAACAGATTGCTTTAGTGCGATCGGTCCCTTATAACGTTAACTTGAAAAAAGGACACTGAGGACTCTTTTTCATCTTTTTCCAAAATAAAAGGTAGAGAATGACAGGCACTTGATGGTGCTTTTCTTCTTATCTATATGAAATTTCAAACTAAAAAACAATATTTTTTTTCTTCTGCATAGTATTAATTAGACCCTTGCTCATACAGAACTAAAAGGCTCTTAACCTCATCTCTTTGTCAGTCTGCCTTTGTTGCTTTGGATCCTAAATAGAGGGAAAGTCTGCTCTTCAACTCCGAACAACTGCGTAGAAGAAAAAGATATATACAAAAAGAGCATGTAATAAAAAAAGAACTTAGACTTAGCTGCTTGAATATCACTGTTTTTTTTAATCATATTTATAGCAAGATCATAATGACATTTTTACTGAATTTCTGTGAGCAGCATCAATTAAAAATGAAGCATGTGAGAAAAGCCGTGTCATACTTTTACAGGTTAACGATGTTCTCTACTGGCAATAATTGCACATCATCTATGGTAAAATTCAGGGATTATGGGCAGACAGAAAATAGCTATGTTGTCCTCTAAAATTCCTTTTATCTTGGAGTACAGGATGCAGGACATGTATTCATAGATCATGTGTTATATGCAGGTTACCTTCAGGTGATTGAACATTGGCAAAAATCTTATCAGGGCACCACTACAGCATACTGATAAAGCCTTGCCCACTCCATTAAACCTGTTTTTTGTTTTTTTTCAGTAAGCAAAAGGGGGGCAGAGAGAAACAGAGGGGAGTGTGCTGCACTGTAGTTCAAGGAAAGTACTTAACAGGTAGGAAACATTTCTATTATCTTAAACGTACAGAACCAGACACAGGACTTAGACACTGTTCTTAGACCATAGGATGTAACCAAGTAATAAATTAAGGGGTGGGCAACACCACAGCAAAAAGTAACTGCCAACAGGCCCAGAAGGAAACAAGGGTTAAAGAACACAAACAAAAACACTCAGATAACAGCTTGAAAAACCACGCAGCCTAAACTCACATCAGCCAAGGCCTGAACATCCACCTCATTGAACTTGGAGAATGAGTAAACAGAGGACCTGGTGGTGGCCTTGCAAATCTGGGAAGCAGATGCTTGCTGCTGAAAAGCTCAAGAGACATCAACAGTGCTGGTGGAATGGGCATTGATAGGGAAAGGAGGATGCACCCAATAACGAGAAGTATTGCGAGACTTATTGCTGCCAGATAGACCTTGACAACTATGTCCACATCCAGGCAATGTAGGGAAATGTCCTTATGTTTTGGGGCAAGACAGATGGAAGGAGGAGCAATGCCCTTAATAAGGTGGAAAACAGAAAAAATCTTAGGTAGGAGGAAAGATTTTGGTCTTAAAACTATGATCGTGTGATAGAAACGTGTTAGGTGGAGTCCAGACCTGTGATGACATCTCAGTATCTGCATACTGAGATTTTCCCATTTACCTTATGTGAGTGGATTACTGCAATACATTTTTATGATTTTAAGATTTGCTGGACTATGAGTTTGCCCCTTTTTTCTGTCTTTACCTCATATGCCATATGAATGCAGCCATAGCAGACCTGAGTAGCTGTTGGAGATATTGTGGATTTGTCGCACCAAAGCACAGTTAATCTCTGTTTATTGAGATCTTTCCATCTAGTAAGGAAGGAATGTGTGAGCATTGGTATTCAGTTGGAGAGCACTTTTCATTTGGATTGAGTCACAATTCGATATTGTTGTGGCATATTTCCGGCACAGCCCCTTCTCTACAGGGGAAAACTTTGCAGAAATGTACCACCTCAACCCCAGCTCTTAAAGACATATTAATTGGACACGAATGTGTTGGTGTAAAAAAGCACAACACTGTTTCCTCAGTGGTTGGTAAAACCCAATTTGGGAACTGGAGCCAGGAGATTTTGTAGAGCTCTTGTAGGGAGGAAATCTCCAATCCAGGGACTACGTTTTGCAGACAACCATCACACTGATGGTGCAGGTGTTCACACTTGTTAGTCCGGGACCTGACAGTAGATCAGGGCTCCACACTCCAGAGGAGTACATGTGGTTGCAATGGAGTAGCCAGAGGCCTGCATGTCTGCAAGGTGCAGATGATGACGGAGCAGAAAGAGTAAGCTGTGAAAGATAGAGAAAAAAGTCTAAGCAGCTGTGGGAGTGTTTTTTGGGATCAGGCTAGAGGCCTGAAGCAGCCAGGTGGTAAAAATGAGCCAGGAGGCTGAAGGTGCTCGTTCTGACATTTTCAAGGATGGTGGAAACCCCTGTAAGGGCTACTGATTTTGTGTGAAACTTAATGCTATACATTCCTAGCTATTACAAAAAAATATACATGATAATCAAACCCCAAGACACAACATCTAGAATAACTTCAAAATTCGTATATCCTGAATAAACCATACACAGATAACGCAAACTGATTGACGTCGAAGTCCTTCCTTGAAAGGCTAACTTAACAAGTTCTTTGTTTAACCCCTTTCAAGGCATAGTATGCAACAGATACACTGTGTGCACAGCTATTAGGCAAGTGAGTATTTTGACCAAATCATTTTTAGGCATATTGTCCAATTCCAAGTTATTATTGGATTTAAGCATATCAGTTGATTTGTATTTGTGTAATGAGGGAAGGTGTGGCCTAAGGAGATCAACACCCTATATCAAGGTGTGCATAATTATCAGGCAGCTTCTTTTCCTCAGGCAAAATGGGCCAAAAAAAGAGATTTAACGGACTTTGAAAAGTGTAAAAGTCCTGCAAAGAGATGCAGCAATCTTGAAAATTGCTAAGATATTGAAACAAGAACACAGAACCATCAAGTATTTTGTTGCAAATAGTCCACAGGGTCACAAAAAACATGTTGAGAAAAAAAAGACACAAATTAACTACAAAAGATTTGACCTATGGACGGATGACAGTGACTCTTGACAGACCAGATTGATGGGCCTGTGGCTGGATCAATAACGGACACAGAGCTCCACTTCGACTCAGACGCCAGCAAGTTGGAAGTGGGGTACTGTATGGGCTGGTATTATTAAAGATGAGCTAGTTGGACCTTTTCGGGTTGACGATGGACTCAAAATCAACTCCCAAATGCACTGCCAGTTTATAGAAGATACTTTCTTCAAGCAGTGGTACAGGAAAAAGCCTGCATCTTTCAAGAAAACCATTATATTTATGCAGGGCAATGCTCCATTGCATGCAATAAAGTACTCCACTGCGTGGCTAGCCAGTAAAGACCTTAAAGATGAAAGAATAATGACATGCCCCCTTCTTCACCGGACCTAAACCCTATTGAGAACTTGTGGCCCCTTCATAAACGGTAGATTTATGGTGAAGGAAAACAGTACACCTCTCTGAACAGTGTCTGGGAGACTATGGTTGCTGCTGCACAAAAAGTTGATTGTCAACATATCAAGAAGCTGGCAGACTCCATGAATGGAAGGCTTATGATTGTTATTGAAAAGAAAGATTGCTATAATGGTCACTGATTTTATTGTTATTTTTTTAATGTCAGAAATATTTCTTTGTAAATTTTGAGTTTATTATTCTCACTTAAACAGATCAAATTTTTGTTTTTCATTTAGTTGCATAATAATTGTGCACACACATGTGGACACTGCTCAATTAACATTGTCTACACGAGCAGGATATGGATGCTGCTTGGGTCATGGATACTTCTCAGTCAACAATGTCTATAGGGGAAGGACATGGAACATTGTGCAACACAGACAATCTTTGGAAGGGCAGCAGTTAGATACTGTTCAGTTAATGAGTGTAAGGGAATACCATGGAACACAGCTAGAGTGTAAACATTATTCAAGTATAAAAAAGTCTGTAGGTGCAGGACATGGACATAGCTTTAGAGTGTGAGCAGTGGGAGTGTGGGCACTGCAGAGTGAGGACTGTCTCTGAAAGGAATACTGGCATGTAAACAAACTCCATACAGAGAGAGAACATACCCGGTACAGCTAAATTTACTACTGCTGAAGCTGCACTCTGCCTGCATACCACATAGAATTTGACAGATTAAACAGTTCAGATAGTTAAATAGTTAGTCTAGCTGAAAAAAAAAGACAAGCGTCCATCTAGTTCAACCACACAAAAAAAAAGTTATAATCCCATATCCACAGTTGTTCTAGAGCAGTGGTGGGCAACCTTTTTTTTCAGCTGAGCCAAATCTCGCCAAAACCACGATTGAAATTTATTTTGAGAGCCACATTTTTAAAACTGAAAATACATCCCCCATATAGTAATTCATCCCCCATAGTAATTCATCCCCCATATAGTAATTCATCCCCCATAGTAATTCATCCCCCATAGAGTAATTCATCCCCCATAGAGTAATTCATCCCCCATAGAGTAATTCATCCCCCATAGAGTAATTCATCCCCCATAGTAATTCATCCCCCATAGTAATTCATCCCCCATATAGTAATTCATCCCCCCTATAGTAATTCATCCCCCCTATAGTAATTCATTCCCCATATTGTGTCAATTCACTTACCTTTGCTCAGCGCGTTCCTCTCGCCGTGTTCCCGCGCCGTTCCGGTCTTCAGGGCGGACTGTGAGAGGAGAGGAGTTCGTCACGCTGCCCCGCCTACATCCTGACAGCCAATGTTTGCCACGCTCCGCGGGCCGGATTAAAAGGTCCGCCGGGCCGTAGTTTGCCCATTGCTGGGCTAGCTGCAGAGTCCTGACTTTTGGGGCGGCCGCCCGAGAGGAGGGAGGGGAGCGGGCGCCCAGCACACAGAAGAGCCGCATTAAAGTGTGCAAAGAGCCGCATGTGGCTCACGAGCCGCGGCTTGCCGACCACTGTTCTAGAGGAATGCAAAAAAAACCCCAGCAAAGCATGATACAATTTGCTCCTGCCGGGGAATAAAATCCATCCTGATTCCCCGAGAGGCAACTGGATATTCCCTGGATTACCTATAAATGTTAGTATCCAGTTATATTCTGTGTATCTAGGAAAAAAAAGCAGGCCTTTTTTAAAGAACTCTACTGAGTTGGCCAGAACTAACACTTGAGGGAGTCTATTCTACATTTTCACACGTGAAACTTACTGTAAAGAAACCTTTCCATATTTGGAGATTAAATCTATTTTTCTCCAGACATAGAGTGCCCCCTTGTCCTTTGTGATGACCTCAGGGTGAATAACTCCACACCGAGTTCACTATATGAACCACTGATGTATTTATAGATGTTGATCATATCCCCCTTAATGTCCTCTTCTCAAGAGAGAATAAATTCAATTCCTTTCATCTTTACTCATAGCTGATCTCCTCCATGCCTCGTATCAGTTTGGTTGCCCTTCCCTGCACTTTCTCTCCAGTTCCCCAATGTTCTTTTTGTGAATCGGTGCCCAAAATTGAACTGCATAATCCAGATGAGGTCTTACTAATGATTTGTACAGGGGTAAAATTATATCTCCCCTTCTAGAGCCTGTACCTCTTGTAATACAAGAGAGGATTTTGCTCGCTTTAGAAACCGCAGCTGGGCATTGCATGCCATTTTTAGGCTTATGATCTACCAGAACTCCCAGATCCTTCTCAACCATCGATTCTCTCAGTTGTACCCCCCCTAGTATGTATGATGCATGCATATTCTTAGCCCCCAAGTGCATAACCTAACATTTATTGACATTAAACCTCATTTGCCACATAGCTGCCCAATTAAACAGTGCATTGAAGTCAGCTTGTAAGTTGGAGACATCCTGTAAGGACGTTATTCCACTGCATAGCTTGGTGTCATCTGCAAGGCTGAAAAAGTAAGGGTCCCAACACTGGACCTTGGGGTATACCACTAACAAACTCTACACCATTCAGAGTATGAATCATTAACCACTACTCTCTGAATTCGGTCTTTTAGACAGTTTTCTATCCACTTACATACTGATTTTTCCAAGCCTGTAGACAGACTTTATCTTACACATTATCCATGTGTGGAGAACTGTGTCAAATGCTTTTGCAAAATCCAAGTATATCACATCCACAGCCACCCCTCTCTGTCCAAGGTTTTGCTCACCTCCTCATAAAAAGCAATCAAATTTTTTTGACAACTTCTGTCATTTCATGAATCCATGCTGTCTGTTGCTTACAATATTTTTTTCAAGAACTCATCCATGTGGTCTTTTATTAAACTCTCCAGTATCTTCCCAACTATAGAAGTTAAACTAACAGGTCTATAATTACTTGGTAAAGATTTTGATTCCTTTTTAAATATAGGCACCACACTGGCCTTACGCCAATCCTGTGGTACTATACCAGTCATTAAAGGGTCCCTAAAAATTAGAAACAATGGCTTGGAAATGACAGAGCTCAATTCTATAAGGACCCTTGGGTGTATGCCATCTGGTCCAGGTGCTTTATTCACCTTTATTCTGTCTAAATATTTCTGGATCATATCAATTGTGAGCCAATGTGGATCACCTGGGGCTGTACCATGCCCAAGATTTTTGCTTTGAAACTGTGTTTTGAGCTGTAGGCCTGGAGCTCCACTTTAAAAGGGGAAGTAAGGTCTCTTTTACAATAAGGGCTTATCTCCTGCCTGCCAGTAATTTTTTTTGTAATGTACACTGTTACACATGCACAGCTCTGTGTACATTCTAGGCATGTCTTAAGATAGCAGGATAAAAAAAAACCCACCTGTGGACATTTCACATGAGCTATGTCACCCTGAACTGGCCAATTAAGATGACCTAAGACAGCAGATTTTAAGTGTTTGTAAATGCTATTTTTTTTTTTTATAACAAACAGGTTTATACTTACCTGCTCTGTGCAATAGAATAGGGGCAGTTGAAGGGGCAAACCGATGCCTAAACATTTTTTTACCTTACAGCAAGGAAAGCATTAAGGTAAAAACAGTTTAAGGCTTCATAAACCACTTTTAATTCCCCTTTAACAGCAAAACTATTATAAACTTTCTAGGATTAGTGCATCAATTATGAAACATTATTTTAATGAGAAAACACAACCTTTAGGGCCCATTTACCCCATGGTAGTCTGTTATCGTGCATTACCATGTGTTATGTTGTGTGTTACTGTGCTTTGGGTTAAAGCATTCCACTGAATGGACGGCCAACGCACGAACGTATAGTAGAAAATTGACATGCACCATTTTTTGCAGCACAGCAAACCATAATGAGCGGTAGTGCATTACAATCTGCTAACAAGGCAAGTCCCTTCCTTTATTACATAACGGTGTCAATGAAAATGAATGACAATGCATTATCGTGTGTATGGTGTATTAAAATACAGAGCACTAATTAGTACGTTATTGGGCATGTTACCGCAAAACATAAGTGTGATTAAGCCTTACCTATATTTTTTTTAAATGAAGATGTCAAAACATATTCTAAACTATTTTTATTGAAAAACAATCTAAAAAAGCATAGCCTTTAAACTCAGGGGCCTAGACAAAGGTGCAAAAGTAAGAGTAAAATAGACCCATTCTGCCTAAAAGCCCCAGCTTGACATGTCTGCTCTAAGGCATTCTTTAAATAAAAGCAGGGTACAACAGCACACCTGGCACTCATGTTGGAAATGCTGGCTACTAAACACTAAATCGCTCAGATGGGAGGGTTATACATATAGAATGGTTTCCTCAACAAATTCATCCCTTTGACCTCACCTTAAGTGTATACTCACTAAACCAACAGTATTGCATGGTTTGAACTTCACAGCACTACTGACTCCTGCTGAGTGGCGTACATTAGGCTAATGACCATAGCACACTTTAGCACCCACAAACAGTGCCAGAAAAGCACTTTGAAGATGTGAGGAACACATGTCAATTAGCATGATAATTCCAAAAAGAGGCAAACACAGTCACTACTCTTTAAACAAACTGGCTGGCTTGGAAATGTAAATGGTTTAGTAGATTTAGGTAGTAAAACTTGGGTCATGAAAATACTTAGACTAGAAATTGAACACATGACCTACATATTGTCCATTCAAATTCAAGGTAATGAGCACTGTGAAGGGAGGTAATTATTAATTCTACATGACAAGGTCCCACAAATGAGTAAACTGCTTTACTGATTAACCTCTTCAGGTCTGGCAGGTTTTCAAGATATTTATCTGGCAATGCTTTATTTAATGTAAAGTGAACTACTTTTACTTTTCATTAAATACATACATACATTTCATTTTTTATTTCATGGCATCAATTTCTTCTGACATTATATTTAGACTGATCTAAACTCTGAAAGAACACATATGGGGGCTAATCTGACATAGGTGATGTAGGTGTATTAATTGGGGTGCACAGGTACATGAATTGGGGTATCTGAGGTCTAAATGTGTGTGAATTGGGGCTGATCTGACATCTAAAGGCATAGGGATTTTGGCTTATCTAAAGGTGGAGGAATTGGGGCTGATCTGATATGAAAAGGGGCATGAACTGGGGCTGATCTAACAACTGAAGGTGCACAAATTGGATCTAATCTGAAGTCTGAAGGTACACGAACTCAGGTCTGAACGTACACGAATTGGGAATGATTTAAGGTCTGAAGGTTCATGAGTTGGGGGGATGACTGGAAGTCTGAAGATACAGGAATTGGGGTCAATCTGATGATTGAATATAAACCTGTTTTGTGCATGTATCAGTTAATGTAATAATTGCGTTTAACTTTCTCAGTACAAGGAGTGCAAAAATGTAAAACAAACGATAGGACTATGGCATGCTATTGTTCAACGCTTGTAAAAATTACAATTAATGTAGAAAATATTGCTGACTCCTGTCCTTTGACGTTTGTTTGGTTAGAGACAAGGGTGTTATTTCATGGCACATATCCAGTCATATACTGGTAGATAAAAAGTTAGTATAGCCAACACACACTTGGCCCGACAGAGATCAATGAAACGGTCACTTGCCATAAACTGGCAGGGAAGAGGTTAACATCTGGGCAAAACAGTTATGCCAAAGTATGAAAATTACTGGCATTGCTCACACAGATTTCCAATATTTTGGAAAGCATGCACTCACCGGACACCATGGTCAGGTGACTTTTTATAGTTTGATTTTTTTTTTTTCATACTATTGATGCACTCACAATTACATCTCAGATTGTTTCCATATTCAGTTTAAAACTGTTCCCTTTATTAGATTTTTAAGCGATTCAACAGATGATGGCATTCTTCACAAACAGAGCTAAATATTATTGTGTGAAATATTGAAGGTTTTACCTTATACTCATTACAGCTTAAACGAAAATTGCAGATCCTCGCTTTCATAAATCTGATTGGTTGCAATGACTCCATGGTGTTCACTGCCAGCCTACGCAATACTTTACTTTAAAAATTATATGCATAAATAAGCAGAGGAAAACCCACTAAATAAAAGTTACACTTTTTAGTGCTGTAAACATAACATAAAAAACATTGAGGTTATACGCTGAATGCATTAAGTTACAGAATTATCTATATATATTATATTTTTTTCATATGTCAAGAGCTTTGCAAGACTTCATAGCCTGGGGTTGAAAAGCATGGGTGTGGAAGGTGGCTTTTGTTTGGAAAAATTAGCAATGCTATGAGTCATTGTGCATTAGTGTTGGAATAGTTTTGCATCTTGTATGAATCCAGACACCATATGCCATGCGAGGCTCTATTACTTTATTCGCTGCCGTTGTAGACAGGGTAGACACGTGGGTATCCCCAATGGAAAGCCTGTCTCCTCTCAGTGGTGAGTGGAGGAACCCAGTGATCTGAACACATCAGACATTGTAGCTAGCAGCAGGAACAGCTGGTAAGCTAGCAAGGAGCGATGGCAATACAGAGCTAGAATGTTAATGAGACCCAGTCAACTGACAACATTGCCAGGAGAAAAAAAAATAGCTCAGCTTTCCTCTAATTTGGCAATTAAAAAAAGTAAGATTCACAAAAAAAACAACAAAAAAACACAGAAGGAAATGCCTACACTTGCTTACAAAAATAGAATAATTTCTATAGTTTTTTTGTAGCAATAAAAGTTGTTGATGAAGTCCTCCTTGGGCTTGAACATTTGCCCTATGGTCTCTTGTGTCTGGTTATATTAAATATCAAGCTATTTACACCTGCTCCACAACAAACCATAATACAAAAAAGCTGACATTAAAGAATAAGACCAATTGCTCAGAAACATTTTAAGGATCTGTCGAACTCTTGCTTGCATTCTGCTAGTGCAGGCAATGAAAAATGACATGTAAAGGAAATGCTAATGAACTATCCTGCTTAATATTCCAAAATACAGTGGCTCCTCAAAAGCTCAGTGATACGTGTATTATGGCCCACTGAGTGGCGGCTGGTTACTGCGTTAATCCGGCATATTTAAGTGGAAGGAAAATGAAGCTGATGAAGTGTTTGAGATGCCGACTGCTCAATTAACCCTTTAAGTGCTAAGGTGGCCTGCAAACACTGCATATAAACAATCTAAAATGAAAGATGGGCAGCAGAAAAGCAACATGCTGTGGGTCACATTTTCATCAAATGGCGTGATTCAGTGCTGAACATATGATTATCACTGTTGAATGCAGAAATGGCTTAATGCACATGGCCGCAAAAAAAAAAAAATAAAATAGTCGAGTGAAAAATGGCACAGTAGGAAATGCAATTATTTCACAATGCTCTAGAATGTAATAATTAAAGTGCATAAAATAAATGACTGTAAATGAGTTGCTCCAAAATAAAATAAACATGTAAAAAAAAGACACCGCAGCTTCCATCAAATCATAGCTGCTTAATAATGCTTAACACAGAAAAGTTACACTGTGCTGTTAATGTAGTGACAAGAGGAGGAAAAAACTTGGGAGTAAAAAATGATGAGCAAAACGGGGTAAAAAAAAGCCCTCCGTATCTTGGATGAGCTTTTTATCTCTTTTACATGTTATTAATATTTCCTCCTACTACTTCCAATTAATATGAGCAGGAGTGGGTAGTTTAAGTTGGAATTACAGGCAGCAGCACTTAAACTAAACCAATGATCCAATGGGGTTGATTTACTAAAACTGAAGAGTGCAAAATCTGGTGCATCTGTGCATGGTAGCCAATCAGCTTCTAACTTCAGCTTGTTCAGTTAAGCTCTGACAAAAAGAATAAAAAACCTGGAAGCTGAATGGTTTCTGTGCAGAGCTGCATCAGATTTTACACTCTCAAGTTTTAGTAAATCAACCCCAATGCATCTCTGTACAGCCCTTAAACTCTAAAGTGGAAGTAAAGTCCACTTTAGAATTTGTACCTATAGGTAAGCCTATACACTAAGGCTGACCTGTAGGTACAGTAAACATCTCCTAAACTTGCACTGTTTAGGAGATATTCACATAACACACAGTCGGTGAGAGCATCAGGTTATGCACTTTGAAGGGACGGCATATTGTGCCGCACCTTCAGAGCTTTGTGCCATAGCCAAGGGCTCCCACGTGCATGTGCATGAGTGACATCATCGCGGCCCCAAACATTGATACGGCCGGAGCCAGCAAACCCGGACATAAGACCGGGTGAAGATGGCAGGGCTGGGAAGCCATGACAGCGCTGAGCTGGAGGGCTCCATGTAAAGGCAAGTCCGTCATAATATGAAAAGTATATGTGTGTGTGCTAACCTAAAATACAAAGCAGCTATGCAAAAAGAAAAAAATCACATGATATTATTAACAATCCTAACCAACATACAGTTCTAAAACCTATATTGCAATAATAAATCAATCATTTCTAAAATCCAAATTTTAAACGTAATTATAAACCATGTACATACACAAAAAAAACACCCAGTTTTATAGTGCTCCAGTGCAGACCAACTTAATAAGTTCAAAGTGTCCATAAGGTTTGAAATCCACTAAACAGTGCAGACCAAAGATGAAGTATTCCCATTTCACATCTTCCAGCCAAGTGACACTCCACTCACCATAAAATATTGATCACTTAAATTATAAGGTGGTTGTAACAGAGCTGTTTGGAAACGGCCATTCTCATCCACAGGGGTAAACCATGATCGCTAACCTTCTCCTCACATACAGCACTCCATCACAATCATCATTTAAGAGGATAAGAGATTCGCGCAAAGTTCTTTATTAGATAACAACAAAAACAATGATAAAATCCACTTACATCATCAGGTGTCAACATCAAGCAATAGAGTATATACGCATACTCTTGAGTTAGATATCCACACCACTTCCAGGGGCACAAAGGGAATCATTCCTTTTTGCCCCTGGGGCAACTGAATATCATTAACCGATGGTATACAACACAAACATGAATTCACACAAAAGTTGAAATTTAATGCTGCCTTTAATGCACACTAATGAGCCTATAGTATTAATACACCTTTCAGATGAGTTGCACATTTGTTCAAGTGGGCATCAAGCATTGTTCCTCAAACATGCTTTTTCTTTTGCTTATCCTGAGCAATCGCTTTGCAACTGCATCTTAACCCCTTCACGCTGGCGCCTCCTGGCCCTTTATGGGGTTTCTGAAGCCAGGAGGCGGGGTTTAGGGTAATGTAATCACTGTGATTGGCTGTCATGGCAGTCACATGATCGGAAAGGTCTTGATCGCAAGGAGAGATCGGGACCTTTCCGTGAGATGCTGACACGTGTGCTGGTAGCGCGCAGGGTGCGCTCTCAGCATGTTTGTTTACAAATGGTAAGCAAATATGCACAAAGCCCAGCCGCCAAGAGGCCGCATATTTGTGTACAGTCGGCAAGAAGAGGTGGAACAGGTTTTGGTAGCGTTTAAGTTGTCCTACAAGAGAAGTCAATGAAGGTGGTTGCAAAGCATCAACGCCTTCAGAACTCTGCAGCCAACTTTATTTTTGTCATGATGCATGTGTACAGCTCTTTTGGCTCCCCATTAAAAATCAATGAAAACCACTGCTAGGCAGTTGACAAATCACCTGTATTGTTGCCTGTGCATGAGACTAATATTATACAGCCATTTATCCAAACTGCATACAGGTGTTTTAGTCTTGTTGCCCCCCCACATCAGTGTAGTATATAAAGTATTTAAACCATGGGTTGGAAATAAGGCTTGGAAACTGACAAGACAGTATAAACTAGACTTCATTAGGAGATTCCCTGATGAAATCACACGATTGGTTGATGCAATGCGTAGGGAGGAATCAGTGACATCATGCCGCTAAACTGGAAGTGTGCGGGTGGCCATTTTGTTGGAGGCTATCCATACTATGAGCCTGGATACTGAAGTACACCAGTTATAGTGTACTTTATAAGTTTAGTATATTTTAATATTTTATTAAAATATTGTTACCCACATGGAGAGCACTAAATATATCTTATTATTTTTAAAGAGAATCTCATCTGTATATCATGGGATTGCAGAAGATGAAGGTGGATTGAAGTCACCCGTGGAGAGGAGAAGGAGAGAGCAACCGTGATAAAGGAGACCCCACTATAAGGGGCAAAGCATCAAGATGAGAGCATATGGAAATTGGTGATGGGAGATGCACGTGGTGATAAGAAGTGGAGAATATACAGTATATACGAACTAAGGAATCAAGGTTTTGCACTTGGAAAATGTATTTGCATCTTGAAAAATAAATTCCTTACTTTGTGATTGTGATGTAGATATCTATTGAATTAAAGCATATCTATGGTCAAAATGTAAAATCCCCTCCCCTGACTTCTCCATCACGATCAATAACACAATCATCAGTCCCTCCCTTCATGCCAGGGTACTAGGTGTAATCCTAGACTCCCATCTGTCCTTTCAACCCCAAATCCAATCGCTGTCTAAATCTTGTAGACTTCACCTCCGCAACATCTCCAAGATACGGCCGTTCTTAACCTCGGAAACCACTAAGCAACTTATTCACTCCCTGGTTATCTCTCGCCTTGACTATTGTAACTTCCTCTTCATTGGCCTACCTAATCACAGGCTATCCCCTCTTCAGTCTATCATGAATGCTGCTGCCAGACTCATCCACCTTACTAACCGTTCTGTATCTGCCACCCCTCTCTGCCAATCCCTCCACTGGCTTCCCACTGCCCAACGGATACAATTCAAAACATTAACAATAACATATAAAGTCCAAATATCACCCAAACCGTACGACCTCCTGCTCTCTAGCTCCTTTGTCTCCTCCTCCCATGCTCGTCTTCAGGACTTCTCCAGAGCTTCCCCCATCCTCTGGAATTCTCTACCTTAAATTATCAGACTATCGCCTACTCTGCTCACTTTTAGGCAATCTCTGAAAACCTCTCTCTTCAGGGAAGCCTATCCTGCCGTCACCTAATAATAATAATTTTCTACTCTTCCTACCAGTCCATCCCCCACAGTTACTACCTTTTGTACCACTAGCCACGCCCTCCTAGATTGTAAGCTCTGAGGAGCAGGGCCCTCCTATCCTTCTTGTATTGAACTGTATTGTTGCTGTATTGTCTCCCATTATATTGTAAAGCGCTGAGCAAACGGTTGGCGCTATACAAATCCTTTATAATAATAAAAATATTTATTTCCACATTATATTTCAATTATTTCTAGTCTACTCCTATTAACCTGATTAATCTTTAAGTTTGTAAACTTACATTGTGAATTTCCCCACACATTTATTTCCTTGAATGCCCTCTGAGTAGACACTGCTGTGTCACAGAATTCACAGAGCATGCCTTCTGAACTGCAGAGGTGCTGAGAGGAGGAGTCTCAAGAGGTGAATTCAGTACAGGAATCAGCTTGCAGGTAGCAAGGAAACATAAGATATGTAATCCTTAGAAATTTAAAGTAAACAGTATAGGAAAAACTGCAAATCAGTTCCAGAGATTCACTGCATGTTGAAAGAAATGATCAGTAAACAGGCAGAACTCACAACATGAAAGGAGATTTTTCAAGATTACAATGAATTGTCAAAAATAACTATTATTTGTATTACTACTACAATACTGATGTTATAACATGAAGATGTACAGAATGTTGTGACTATAAGTCTTTACTGTTTAGTGCGGGGGTCAGCAACCCGTAGATCGTGACCAGGTGACTGGTAGATCACGCTCTGCGCTTGCTAACCTGCCATCACAGAGCAGGTGCCTCCTCTGTAGTGCTGGTTCCTAACCTTGCGCAGTGATACCAACTGCACCCCACCTGGCTACCGGTCTCCAGAGTGGTGCCAACAGCAGGAAAGAAGGTCACTTCAGGTCACTGTGAAGCAATACACTGGGTATAACAGTGTAGGGCTATATTCACTTTGATGCTCTACGGTTTACCCACACCGTTGGTGCAGTGCAGTGTACCTGCAGCTTATAGCTAGCCATAGACTTCTATTAAATCCTGCGGGTTTGGCGCTTTCAGAAAGTGTAAAACACCTGCAGGATATAATAGAAGTCTATGGCAAAACGCAGCTAACAAAGGAAAGTCACAGATGCACTGAGCTGCACCCATGGTGCAGGTAAACCGTAGTGTGAAAGCAGCCTTATAGTATAGGGGGCTCAGAACAGTAAAGGTTTATTTACATATGCAGTTACACAGGTGGTAAAACCCCATAGTTAATATAGGTTTTTAACCACCCCTCCTTAACCGCACCCCCTCTAGCTGCAGTGGCCAGGGGTGGACACATGTCACAACTACAGCAGGAGCTATACTCCCTGTCATGGTTGGTGGGTGTAGCAGCTGACAAGTATGACCCATTCAAGCGAATGAGGCCACCTTGTAACCTTGCGCAGTACAGCAAACAAGGGGTTAACACAAGCAGTGTTGTGTTGCTTTCCCATCATCTGATTTAACCACCTTGGACCCGTAAAAGCATGCAACTGAGGGGCACTTGTAAAGTGGCCCCATTTACTTGAATGGGTCGTGATTGGCAGGCGGTAGCACCCACCAAAAGCAACAGGGGGTTTAATTCCTGCTGTAGCATGTGTTCACTTTTGGCTGCTGCCTCAGCAGCTGAAGGGGGATAGCGATCCAACTTTATGTGTGGATGAGTCCTAAGTGTGCCACTGCAGAATGCAAATAAGGGCCCATTTAAAAGTGCAAGCGATCCCAGTGTGTCTGATAGAGGTTGGGAGGCGATATGTTGCCTGATTTAAACCTATATCTGCAGAGTAATGTAGGTGAGTGTGACACAGTATTACAGCAATTAGAGGTGTGAGGAGGTGCCACTGTGCCAAGTGATCTTTGACTTCTTCCATGTTGTTCAGGTAGATCTCCACCTCTTTAAATAATTTCCATCTGGCCTATTGTAGAATGATGGGCAGACTGGACCTCTCTCGTTCTGGGATGATGTCCTCCCATTCTTGCTGTGAGGCAATTGGTGGTGCGTGGACACAGCGCATCACTGATCAGGGCAAAGAGCCAATGATGTTTGCTCTTTACCATGTGGTCGGCTTTGTCCAATCACAGCTGATCACATGTAAAAAAATGCTGGTTATTGGAATTTCCTTTCCTCAGTGCTGAGGAAAGGAAAGCCGATAACCGTCTTTCTTGCGACAGGGACACTTACATTAATAATCAGGGCACTATCAGTGCAGCCCCATCGGTGCAGCCTCATTAGTGCCTGTTCATCAGTGCAACCTCATGAGTGGCTATTAGTGCTCATCAGTGCAGCCCATCAGCACCCACCAGTGCAGCCCATCAGCGTCCACCAGTGCAGCCCATCAGCGTCCACCAGTGCAGCCCATCAGCGTCCACCAGTGCAGCCCATCAGCGTCCACCAGTGCCAGCGTCCACCAGTGCAGCCTATCAGCTCCCATCAGCGTCCACCAGTGCAGTCCATCAGCGTCCACCAGTGCAGCCCATCAGCGTCCACCAGTGCAGCCCATCAGCGTCCACCAGTGCAGCCCATCAGCGTCCACCAGTGCAGCCCATCAGCGTCCACCAGTGCAGCCCATCAGCGTCCACCAGTGCAGCCCATCAGCGTCCACCAGTGCAGCCCATCAGCGTCCACCAGTGCAGCCCATCAGCGTCCACCAGTGCCAGCACCCACCAGTGCAGCTTATCAGCTCCCATCAGTGTCCACCAGTGCAGCCCATCAGCGTTCACCAGTACCAGCGCCCACCAGTGCAGCCTCATCAGCGCACATCAGTGCTAAATTTTATAACAGAAACAAAGAAAATTTTTTTTTCCGCCAAAATTTTTGGACTTTTTTTCATTTGCTAGGAAAAAATAAAAAACCCAGTGGTTTTTAAATACCACTAAAAGAAAACTCTATTTGTCTCAAAGATGATAACAATTTAGGGCACAGTTTGGGTATAGTCTTGCATGACTGAACAATTGTAATTCAAAGTGCAAAAGCACTGAAAGCTCAAAACTGGCCTGGGCAGGAAGGGGGGTGAAAGTGCAGTATTGAAGTGGTTAAGGTTGCCTACCCCTGGATTAGTGAAAGGATTTTTGGTTGCTTTTAGCCCCCTCCATAACTCGTAAGGCTATACTGTCTTGAAGATCTACACTTAAGCCTCAGAGAGAAACTCCAACCATAACATTTTATTTTAGCTGGGAATCGGTTACATCCTCTAACAAGGCAAGAGAGCAAAAAACAAACAAAAAAAACCATCTTTTTTATTTTAAGTGGATAAGAGTTAGAAACAATGCTTGGATCCTCTTTAGTGAGATCCCTTACTTTTGCATCCTGGTTGCAGCTGCCATGAAAGAAAGAAAAGTGAAATCTCTTTAAACGGTCCTCAGACAGAAATGAAAACATGACAGAAGATTAAACACTTCCCCACTCCAAAAGTCTGGCTGGATTTCATTGTTAAAGGATAAGTTCACTTTTAGCAACATTTTACAGATTACAGCTGTATGGAGGGTTACATCTGTCTGTAGAAGGGTATGTGTCCCTATGCAGCAAAGGCCAACTGATTAAAATATAACCTTCATTAGGAATTAACGTAAAATGGTATGTTCATGACTGTAAATATGTATAGCCATAAATTAAGGAGGACACACTTTTTATATCTGTAGATACAAAACCAAATGACAAATCCCACAGAAGTTAAATTACTGAAATGACAAGTGCCTGTGACACATATACGGAGGGGGCAGGTACACAGGCAGGGTGAAGTAACAAAAAAGTTTAATAGAACCCACCATTAAATCATCCGTCTCCCATCTGCCTTGTTGCATGGAAAATCCCTCCTAAATATAATAAATCACACAGGCTGTCTTGCTACAGATATGTAATATGAGTGCACTCATCCATATGGCAATAACTTGAACCACTAAAGGATGAGCCCCATATATCACCATATCCATAAAAAAATGTCTCACTGGCCATAGGGATCAACAAATTTTGAACCAGTGTGCATAATACTCCTTACCTCAGAAAAATGTTTGGGGAGGAATAACATAGAAAAAAGTGCTCCCAAATTTAAAGAACAGAAACCCTGCATGCTTTGCTCCAAATCAGAGCTTCATCAGGAGTGAAGTAAAAGTAAAAAGAAAATAAAGTGAGCAACGAAAATAAGATAATTTTCAGGTCAGATGGTGAGGAAATGGCATCTATCACTTGTTTTCTCTCTTATTTATAAAATGGCCATCGCACACGTTACGTAATGACGTTGTCACGGACATGCATAATTACTCAAATTAAGACATGACGCTATCATTTCCACACTAACTTCTGCACATGTTCATTGTGGAAGTAGATCACCATCTTGAGGATAAAAAATAAATACCAAATCCAGCATCACAATACAAATTCACTGGACTTAACCACTTGTCCACCGCCCTATAGCAGATGTACTGCGGCAGGGCTGCGCAAAATCACATATATATGCGAGATACGCATTTCTGGGTAGGGGGTGCACGCCGCCCTACACGTGCCGCTATTGGCTGCTGGGGATGTCAATCGCTGGGTCCCGGCCCGCTGGGAAAGCTGACAGGGGAGAGACCTGTCTGTAAACAACACAGGTCCCTCTCCTGTCAGCATGGACATGTTTCTTTGTATCTCTCTGCACAGCAGAGAGATACAAAGCAGCGTGTCTCCCAAGTAAAACAGCACACAATGTAAAACACACACAGCACACTGTTAACCCTTTGATCGTCCCAGATGTTAACCCGATCCTGTCCAGTGTCATTATACAGTATCCGTGCTTTTTATTAGCACTGATCACTGTATTAGTGTCACTGGGGATGTCAATGACAGTTAGTTCCTGCCAGTGTCAGAATGCCCACCACAGTTCTGCAGTCCTGCTAGAAGTCACAGATTGCCGCCATTACTGTGCAGAGAGATACAAAACAGCATGTCCATGCTGACAGGAGAGAGACCTGTGTTGTTTACATGTCATGTATATATATATATATATATACATATATATATATATATATATATATATATACATACATATATATATACATACATATATACACACACACACACACGATTTTGCACAGCCCTGCCGCCCTGTAGCAGTACTTCTGCTATAGGGCAGCGGGCAAGCGGTTAAAAAACACAAGAAGTTTATCAGAGACTCGGATGATTTTGCTAATGGCAGGGTCTATAGTTGGTCTCATAAGAACAGTAAAATCCCCCCACAGATGGCATTGATACCAGATTCCCATACATCTAGAGAATCAGGAAGTTCTGAGACAGAAGAGGGGAGTGAGAGACTGAGTGACTCGAGTGATAGCAGGAATGAACCCAGGTTCACCCCTAAGAGAGGACAGGGCAGAATGAGACACTCCAGACCCCCTAGAGGTTATCAAGGGAATTTTTTAGGGACTCCCACCCAGCATCCAAGGAGTCAAGATCAATAGGGATACACTGCCACCACGAGGGGCAAGAAATGATGGACCCCTCAATCTATACAACCACCTAGGATACAGATTTTTAATCTTTCCAAAAAGTCTCTGATGGATGATCATGTAGCTGTACTTAAAAAGGGGACTGTCCTTTGTGCCTACACAGGACGTTAAACCTTTTGAATGGGTTAAAGACATTAATCTTTTTGCCAGAAAATTGGTATTGAAGAAGAAATAAAAAAGATAAATTGTTTGTTAAAGTAGCTCAAAAGGCTCAAGTTTTTTTTAAACCTTCATGCATTCTATGCATGAAGGTAAAAAAACCTTCTGTGTGTAGCAGCCCCCCCAAGCCCCAACACTTACCTGAGCCCCATCGCGATCCAGCGATGTCCACAAAAGCCTCGGTTCTCTGGGGAATCTCACTCCTGATTGGCTGAGGCAGCAGAGGGAGCTACTGCCTTTTGCTGCTGTCAATTGCAGCCAGTGAGCCAATCAGACAAGGAAGGGGTGGGGCTGAGCCGTGGCTCTGTGTGTGAATGGACACACAAAGCTAAACCTCAGGAGTGCGCCTGCTCAGGTGCTCCCATAGCAAGCTGCACCCTTCTATGCCATACATAAGCACCAAGAAAAACCTCCAGGTCGTCCCATAATATCGAGAAATCAAAACCTCACGGAACGCGCCAAGAAATACATAGATCACATTATGCGTCCATATGTTTATAACCTATCATCATATATTAAGGACACACGAGACTTTGTGAATAAACTTATGGACATCACAATCGATGATGTATGGCTGGCTAGCCTAGAAGTTGATGTCCTTTATAGCAATATAGGGCATGATCTGTGACTTAAAGCGTGAGTCCTTTTTGGAGGCGAGACGTACAATCTTTCAAAAACATACAGTATTCATTCTTCATTTGCTATAGTTCAACCTAGAGCATAATTGTTTTCTATTTGATGGAAAGATTTAGAGGCAGTGCAGAGGAACCACCATGCGAACCCTTTTCTTGGGTGTTGGGAGTGTACCATAGTATTTAAAAATGATTCAGCACAATATATTTCACACATTTTACTATGGCCATGCTTCATTGATATTTTTTACATTTTGTGGCAGAGCCAGAAGGAGGTGCTCAGTGAATTTGTAACCCATCTAAATTTGATTATCGGTATGTATTGTGCCAGTGAGCTTCAGCACAATCGTATACATTTTTTAGACCTCAATATTATAAGAGGTGATTGCGGTGCTATTAATACAACAATCTACCACAAACCTACTTCTACCAACAGACTACTCCATTGGACAAGTCAATGTCCAATATCATTGAAAAGAGGTATCCCCACTGGGCAATTCATGAGTGATTGAGAGCTAAGAGAAATTGCTCAATGGAGAGAGCCTTCCAAGCTGAGAGCCTTAAGCTGGATTTAGGAGATGGGGTTATCGTGTGTGATTTGAAAAAATCATATGAGAAGGTGAATGCAGTTTTGAGAGAATTTCTACTTGGTCAAAAAAGAAGAGAGATGACCAATCAAAAATAAGGATTACAGGGACCTATTCTAATCAGTCAGGCCATATCTTCAGTATCATCAAAAGATATTGAAATGTTTTGCATGAAGAGAAATATTTGTGTCAGATTCTCCCCAAAGACCCTATGATTACCTACAGAAGGGATAGGAATCTTAGGGACATATTAGTACACAGCCATCTGGATAAAATCCCAAGAACACCTACTACACATGCTTGGCTACCAGCTAGACCTAGAGGTAGTTTTAAATGTGACATTGTAAAGCTTGCACTTATGTTCCCACTATTAAATAGAGAAATTATAAAAATAAGAGCTTTTTCACAATTGTAGTACTGAGGGGGTTGTGTACACTATGAAATGTCCCTGCCCACTACTGTATGTGGGGAAAACTATCCATCCTTTTAGACAGAGGGTACTGGAGCATGTCAATGACACTGCCCAAAAAAGAGACAGAACGGTCGCTAGGCATGCCCTTGAAAAACAGAAGTCGAGTTGAATTGTTACAGTTCTGGATTAATGAAAAATTTAATATTGGCCAGAGAAAGGAGGATCTAGACCAGGGGTGGGCAAACTTTTTGACTTGAGGGCCGCAATGGGTTCATATATTGGACCCGGGGGCCGGACCAAGAGTAGATGAATGATGTGTATGTGTCATCCATAGTAAGTATAGTAATATTCCCCCATAGTAAGCATAGTAATTCATCCCCCATATAGTAATTCATCCCCCATAGTAATTCATCCCCCATATAGTAATTCATCCCCCATATAGTAATTCATCCCCCATATAGTAATTCATCCCCCATATAGTAATTCATCCCCCATAGTAATTCATCCCCCATATAGTAATTCATCCCCCATAGTAATTCATCCCCCATATAGTAATTCATCCCCCATAGTAATTCATCCCCCATATAGTAATTAATCCCCCATATAGTAATTCATCCCCCATAGTAATTCATCCCCCCTATAGTAATTCATCCCCCATATAGTAATTCATCCCCCATATAGTAATTCACCCCCCATAGTAATTCATCCCCCATATAGTAATTCATCCCCCCTATAGTAATTCATCCCCCCTATAGTAATTCATCCCCCATAGTAATTCATCCCCCCTATAGTAATTCATCCCCCATATAGTAATTCATCCCCCATATAGTAATTCATCCCCCATATAGTAATTCATCCCCCATAGTAATTCATCCCCCATAGTAATTCATCCCCAATATAGTAATTCATCCCCCATAGTAATTCATCCCCCATAGTAATTCATCCCCCATAGTAATTCATCCCTCCTATAATAATTCATCTCCCATATTAAGTCCCCCATGTGTCAATTCACTTACCTTTGCTCCACGCGTTCCTCTCGCCGTGTTCCCGCGCCGTTCCGGTGTAGCATGAAAATCTGTCTCCTATGAGGATCTGTCCCCCTCGACGTATCTGCGCATGTGCCAGTTTCAGGCATTAGCAGCCGATCAGCGATCTGCGGCACATGCGCAGATACGTCGAGGGGGACAGATCCTCATAGGAGACAGATTTTCATGCTACACCGGTCTTCAGGGCGGACTGTGAGAGGAGCCTAGCTCCCCTCGCGTTCGTCACGCTGCCCCGCCTACACACATCCTGACAGCCATCCTGACAGTATCAAGCTCCGCGGGCCGGATTAAAAGGTCCGCCGGGCCGTATATGGCCCGCGGGCCGTAGTTTGCCCATTGCTGATCTAGACAAATGTCTTCTTAAACTTGAGGGCAACTGGATTTTTCGCCTAAATTCACAGGCACCGTATGAGCTAAATGAAGGTTTCACTGTTTTTACCATTTGTATGTGACTAGTGATCCTGATATGCAGTCTTGATTTGCCTTTTTTAGATATTTGTATGGGCTGTTTTACAATTAGAGGATGATCCATTACATCACTGTAATATTCACTGGTCTGATGTAATCAACTGTAGATTATGGTGGATATCCCCTATGAAAAATACATCTGTGTGAATAAAAAGGTAAGGGGTTTGTTTTTTTGTTTCTCCCTCCGCTGACATTTGTTCAAATCCAGTGAATTTGCATTGTGATGCTGGATTTAGTATTTATTTTTCATCCTCAACATGGTGATCTACTTCCACACTGAGCATGTGCGGAATTTAGTGTGGATATTATGGTGTCATGAATTCGTGTTCATAATGAAGCACGTGCGTGATGATGTCATTATGTAATGTGTGTGGTGGCCATTTTTTTTGGGAGCACTTTTTTCTATGGAAACACATGGTTACTCCTCCCCAAACACTTTTCTGGGGTAAGAAGTATTGCACACACTGGTGCAAAATTTGTTGATCCCTATAGACAGGGAGGAATGTTTTGTTGATATGCTGATATGGCTCGTCCATTAGTGGTTCAAGTTATTGCCATATGGATGAGTGTACTCGAGTTACATATCTGTAGCAAGACAGCCTGTGTGATTTATTACATTTAGGAGGGATTTTCCATGCAACAAGGCAGATGGGAGACGGATGATTTAATGGTGGGTTCTGTTAAACTTTTTTGTTACTTCACCCTACCAGTGTACCGGTCCCCTCCATAAATGTGACTTATCACAGGTGCTGGTCATTTCATGACAGTAATTAACTTCAGTGGGATTTGTCATTTGGCTTTATATCTACAGAAGTTTATAGATTGGCTAAAATAATGATAAAATGATAAGATATGAATATATCTGCTGAACAGGGATCACACAAGTTACTGTTAAAACATGTGCCCTCCTTACTCTATGGGTATACATATTTACAGTCATGAGCATACCATTTTATGTTATTTCCTAATAAAGGTTATATTTTAATCAGTTAGCCTTTGGTGCGTAGGGACACACACCCTCATACAGACAGATGTTTTAATCCCTCCCTCAGGGGAGGGGGAAAAGGTCATATGAGGTCGGAGAGTATGGAACCCGGTTATCTGGCAACCCGAAAAAAACCTTGGGTTATACGTACAAAGCAAGTATTGAGTATAGTGGAGGTATTTGTCTGAGAAGCGGAAGAGGTCCCAGTAAAACCACCTAGTCTTTTGTTCCTCTGATTTGTCTCGGATAGCAGAAGTCAGGTCCTCCATCTGTTCAATGTCATTCACCCTGGTGAACCATTGAGCCACAGTAGGGGCTGCCTGTTTCCATTTTCTTGGGATGCACGCACATGCCGGTTTAGGAGTTGCTTGAGAAGAGATTTATGATAGCGCTTCTCAGACATTCATTTTATAACAAGATTCTTGATATTTGCTAAAGAGGGAAGATTTCTGCACAAAGAAGAGGACGTGTTCTTTCTAGGGTTCGGTAAAATGCATTTTGATAGGAAAGGGGGATCAACATTGACATGAAGGTCCAACAAGGTTTTGCAGCAAGACAAGAGGGTACCACGGGTCGGACCCTCGTTCAAGCAGAGCGCCTCAAAGGAGTGAAGCTGCCAAAGGAAAAGCGCAGGTCTAGGCATAGAGCACAAAAAGTATGAGAGCTGGAGGGCTCTCCATGTATCCAGAGCTATAGGTGTTCATCTATCTAATAAAGTCTGAATGGGAATCCAGTTAGGTGGTCGAAGAAAATGAGAGGCACGGAGTAGCCCTGTCAGGGCATGCATTATAAACTAAGAGTCCTTAAGGCCCAGGAAAAAGCCTGGGTTCCCAATGATTGGCATCGTAGGCAAAGGGAAGCTAGGCAAGCTCTCTTCCTTACGGAAGAACCTGTTCATCTCTGCCAATGTAGGGCCAATTACCGGAAGGGTGACCAAGTAATCAGTGTGTGGTTTGCCCGCCCAAGGTAATCCCGTGAGTGAGGCATAAGCCATCTCCCATTCCAGTTCAATCCATAGTTTCAGTTCACCATTTCAACCCCAGTCCACTACCCATGTCATATGTACAGCCATATAATACAGGGCAGAGTCTGGGAAGCCAATGCCACCCTTGAGCTTAGGTCGCAACATATTGCCCTGCCTGTATGTGGACAATTTCCTCGCCATATGAACAGTATGAACACTGAACGCACAGCATGGAAAAAGCTCTGGGGCATCTTGGTAAGGTCTGCAATAAGTACAAGAGTCTAGGCATTGCGTTCATCTTAAGTACGCTACAGCGGTTGAACCAGGAAAGAGCGAGGTTGTCCCATTTATGGAGATCAGCTACCAGCGCAGTCAAGAAAGGTTGGAAATTCAAGGAAAAAAATGTAAATTTGAGGAAATGTTCATCCCTAGATATTGGATTGAATGAGTAGCCCATTTAAACGGGAAAAAGGGACAGAGACTCGCCAGTGTGGGTTCAGATATGGAAACATTCAAAGCCTCCAATTTATGGAGGTTAACTTTAAACTTAGAAAATGCCCCATATTGGTTCAGCTCAGTAGCAAAGAAGGCAGTGACGTCAGGGGGTCAACAATGAAGAACAAGAGGTCATCAGCATAGGCCGCTACTTTGTGTTGATACTCATGTGTCTGTACTCTGCTAATATTCAGGTTGTTGTTTATGTGGCGAAGGAGAGGCTCAAGAGTGAGGACAAATAGTAACGGTGAGAGGGGGCAACCCTGTCTAGTGCCATTTGAGATTGGAAAAGGGTCGGATTCAAGTCCATTCACTTGGACCGTGGTGGTAGGGTTAGTGTACAAGGGTGAGATCCATTGCAGAATGGGTTTTGACATCCCGTCAGATCCTGAAGAAGCCTCCAGTCCACCTGATCAAATGCCTTTTCAGCATCTGTGGACAGGAGTAATAGAGGGATGTGGGGATCTCTTAGCTTTTTCAATAACATTCAGAGTGCGGATGGTGTTGTCTCTGGACTCTCTTGTCTGTATAAAACCAGCTTGGTCAGTTGCAACGAGACATTACATCAGGTCGTTCAGTCGCATGGCCAAGCATTTAATGTCACTGTTTAGAAGGGAAATTGGTCGATAACTGGAACACATCAGTGGGTCTTTGCTGGGTTTTGGGATCACAGCAATAGAAGCATGTAACATGTCTGTTGGAATAATGTGTACCTCTAGGATAGCGTTGAAGGATGTGATAAACTGGAGTGCCAGGTAGTCCAGGTATGTTTTATAGTAAGACAGAGAGAATCCATCTAGCCCAAGGGGCTTCCCCAGTTGGGTAGAAGCAATGGCTGCAGCAAATTTTTCTGACATAATGGGCTGGGAAAGGGTCTCTCATTTTTCCAGGGTGAGGGTAGGAAGATTAGCATCCCAAATGGAGGCGAGGGAAGGGCAAGTCGGGTCAGAGGATGAGGTCAGATCTATGTTGTAGAGTATGAAGTAAAAGTCGCAAAAAGCCTTCGCCAGGTCCGGAGAGGCGCGAACTTTGGCACCAGCTGAATAAAGCAGTGCTGAAACATAATACTGTGTGCATTTGTCCTGCAACGCATCGGACTGTAGATGGCCACATTTGTCGCCATGCTTGTAGAACAAGCGACGGGTATTGAGCAAGACCTGTTTTGTATTATGCAAGGAGTGTTCCCTTATCACTTCCCTTATCTGGACTAACTCGGTTTCAGTGGCAAGCTCTGCTTTGTCCTTGTGTCACCTTTCCAGAACATGAAGCCTCGCTAGGAGTTCAGATAGAGTCTTGGCATGCTGCTGTTTGCTGGAATGACCAAGTTTTATGAAGATTCCTCTGATGTAGCATTTGTGGGCAAACAATACAGAAAGAGGATTGGCCACCGAGCCCATATTAGCCGCAAAGTAAGTAGTGAGTTCCCTGTGAACCACCTCAGTGATTTCTGGATCCTTAAGAAGAGCTTCATTAAGTCACCAAAAAGGCGTCCTAAAAGCCAAGGCGGATGAGACTAGTTCCAGAAAAATTGGGGCGTGGTCAGAGTTTAATCTGACCTATAGTCATTTTAGAGATCATTGGAATCGCCCGGTGTTGCATTAGGAAAAAGCCAACCCTGGAGTATGAGCCATGGTCAGAAGAAAAGAAAGTGTAGTCACGCTCCTGTGGGTGCATAATCCTCCCGATATCAACCAGTTGATGAGCATGTAGAAGGTCCCTAAGGGTAAGGCGCTATCTCCGGGGGACGAGCCCACCAAGGAATCCCTATGACAGTCTAAGGTGAGATTAAATTCCCCCTAGAACAAGGGTACCTTCGAGAAAGTCCAGGGAACGCAAGAAGGTTTCCAGAATCGAAAGTTGGTTTGTATTGGGAAGGTAGATGCTCGTGAGGGTGAATGTTTGGGAGTTAAGCATCCCTTTCAGGAGCAGAAACCTGCCCTCTGGGTCTCGTTGCTCATCGAGGAACTGCCAGGAGAGGGTTTTTGCTATAAGAATGCTTGTCCCTTTGGATTTAGAGGATGAGGACGGGCAGTGGTAAATTGATGGGAAATGTTTATTGGTAAGTTTTGGGACCCTGTCAGCTCAGGAGTGGGTCTCTTGGAGAAAGGCTATACGAAACCTATGTCTCCAAAGTTCAGCTAGACAACTGGTACGCTTCTCAGGGGAATTCAACCCCTTAACATTCCAGAAAAGGAATTTAAGGGCCATCTTGTCAATGGGGAAATAATTGAGGTCACCCACTCCCCAGGGAATGTAAGGATAGAGGATGGGGACAGGAAGGGTGTAAGGAAAGAAAAAAAACGGGGGGGGGGCAAGAAAAGATGAGAAGTGAAGAGAGGGGAAATTGAGGGAAGAGGAAGAAAAAGATCTACAGTTAGGTACATCTGCATGTGAAACTCGAAAAATTAGAATATCGTGCAAAAGTTCATTTATTTCAGTAATGTAACTTAAAAGGTGAAACTAATATATGAGATAGACTCATTACATGCAAAGCAAGATAGTTCAAGCCGTGATTTGTCATAATTGGGATGATTATGGCTTACAGCTCATGAAAACCCCAAATCCACAATCTCAGAAAATTAGAATATTGTGAAAAGGTGCAATATTCTAGGCTCAAAGTGTCCCACTCTAATCAGCTAATTAAGCCATAACACCTGCAAAGGATTCCTGAGCCTTTAACCTCCCTGGCGGTATTCCCGAGTGTAGCTCGGGGTAACATTTCAGTACCAAAAGCGGTAACCCCGAGCTACACTCGGGCTTACCCTGAGGCACTGCTCCGGCAAGTGTTCTTCACTTACCTTACCCTGCGCTCCCACGATGTGTCCCCTGCAGCGTCCCCGGCCATCTCCTCCGGCCGATGCCGGCATCCGGCTTCTGTGTCCTGTCCCTGTGACGTCGGGACGTACGGGCGCCGCAGCCGCCGGCGGCGGGAAATTTAAAAATTTTAAAAAATGTCATTTTTTTTTTTTTACATTTTACCTAGTAAAACATTGCTGTCTCAACCAATTTCACATACATATTGTCCCTAGTGCTTTGTCCTGCGCCCTGCCTGCATTTTGTCTGTTCTTTCTGCCTGGAAACTGAGAAATGTCCATGGCGTCCAAAAAGTGTCCCTTTAGGTCAAAAGCGGTTTAGATCAGCTAGAGAACAGCGATAGTAAATCAGAACCACTTGCAGAATTGAGTGATAATGATTCGTGGGGGAAATTCGTCATCAGACACTGAAAACGATTTTGCGACTGAGCTCAGCAATGTGCGAACTTGGCGCTCTATTTCACATTTCAGTGTTTTTGGTTTGATTATATTATTGAATTAAATTTTTTATTATTTTTATATTATTTTTATGATTATTTATTAAATTATAATTTATGATTTTGTGTTTCAAATTTTATCATACCCGGGATGTTTAATAGACTCTTGTTCGGACAGATTTCAGTGAGTTTTTCCTAAAAATTACAGCCTACAATAAAAAAAATACATATTTCCATGCAAAAAAATGGTACCGCTTTCAGCACCAAAAATCTGAAATAATCATACCGCCAGGGAGGTTAAATGGTCTCTGCAGCCTGGAGAGGATTGTCAAGAAAAGGCCATTCAAAAGTGTTGGGGACTTTCACAAGGAGTGGACTGAGGCTGGAATCAGTGCATCAAGAGCCACCACACACAGACGGATCCTGGACATGGGCTTCAAATGTCGTATTCCTCTTGTCAAGCCGCTCCTTAACAACAAATGTCAGAAGCGTCTTACTTGGGCTAGAGTAAAACAGACCTGGTCTGTTGCTCAGTGGTCAAAAGTCCTTTTTTCTGATGAGAGCAACTTTTTCATCTCATTTGGAAACCAAGGACCCAGAGTATGGAGGAAGAATGGAGAGGCACACACTGCAAGATGCTTGAAGTCCAGTGTAAAGTTTCCACAGTCTGCGATTTTCCAAGTCATTTAATAATAGCTGAAGCTTTATGATTTGGTCCGTGAGCTCACTGTTGGAGGATTGCAGGGTTTGTACAGTGTGGGACACGGAGCCCTGTCCCTGCTCCAGCCACGCAAACCTAGTGTCCAAGGAGGTTACCTCCTGCCTAAGACTCTCAATCTCTCCTCTCAAGGCAGCTTCCATTCTAACAGCTAGGGACTCAAAATCATGTCTTGTAGGCAACTGTTGCAGGAATGCCCATAATTTGTGTTCCATGTCCCTCTCAGGGAAGGCCCAGGAGATTGAGAAGTGAGTCCTCCTCCACTGAGAGGAGAGAACAGCGGCATGGTGAAGTCATCAGGGGACAGTTGAGAAGGTCTGTGTGCAGCTGCAGTCACCTCCATATGTAGAGCCGCATGGTGGTACCAATAATGTGAGGTAAATTGGCAGGCTGTTTAAAAAAAAAACAAAACACAAAAACAAACAGATGCCCCTATCTACACAATCAAGGTTGACAGAGGAATTGTCCCCACTATCAGAATACAGTAACACAGCAAGGAGGATTCCTCTCTGCTATCAAAATTCACTGATCAGCGCTGCAACCAAGATCAAACAAAGCCCTTTTGTGAGAAGTCGATCATTAAATAGAACCAAATGGGAACACCCATAGACGGATCGAAATTCAGATGGTTCCTACTGAACAGGTTGACTTTTGATCCATCTATGGCCAGCTTAACTGACAGCATGTCTGGAGGTACTGGCAAAGAGCTGCAGGAAGTGTCTACAAGAGCCCTACATTGCGCCTGCGATCACAGGTGCAATTCTTTTGCAGGTTCCTGTGTAAAAAATAAATAAATACACTTTTTTTACCTGCAAAAACATGTGCATTTATTATTATTTTTTAGCAAAGGCAAACCTAGCCTTTAACAATGAACTTCTACATAGGTTAGCCAATAGAAATCTAGCTAGTAGGCAGGAAAATATGAAACAAATGTGCTTTACATGTATTCTTATGGACATCAAATGGGGCCAAAACATGAGACTCTGCCTCAAAAGTAGCTCAAGCACTTTTTGTCCAATGAGCTTCCAGTGACACTATGCTCTGGTGTCCATTGAATATAATGAAAATCCTGGTGTCAAGCGTTGAAGGGCTTCTGATAAAACTTAAAAATGTTCACGTGTAAATGTCAGCTGTACCATTTTGAACAGTTCCATTGCAGACAATAGGGTGCGACTTGTCATGCGATTTGACACTATCAAATCGCATGACAAGTCACACTGGTGTGAATCAGGGCTAAAACCTGCAGTATTTCTTTGGCGCTTACTACACAGCTGTTTGTAGCCTCAACTAATTGATAAGGACTATAGTATTGTGCTATTACCTAATATGCCAACTGGATTTACAGGAATCACTGATCAATTGCAGGACTTTTTTCACCTTCATATTTTAGGTCCTAAATTCCAGCTATTTTTTTTATAAATTAATTACTATTTATAACACACAGCACAATGTGGATCCAAGTCTGAGTTTTATCTTCACATGAAATGTACCTAATAAATACCATGATGGAGAACAATGTAGAAGGCAGGAAGATGTTTCCAACTGAGTAACCTAAACTTTATCTGAAGTACCCTAATTATCATTTGGATTTTCATGTACTAGTTTAAGATCATATACTGTACAAGCCTGCAACCATTACACAAGTGCCTCATGGTGTGTACAATGGTTACAATGCTATTCATTCTAAGACATACAGTGCCAAACGGTAGGCATTTTTCCCCCAATTCAATATTATAATTTTAAAATGCACAATAAAAGGGAAGCTTTTGAAGAGTGAAATAAATGGATTCTGACACATTTCTGTGCAAGTTCAAGAAGTGGGCTACAAATAAGGAAATATTTTCCACCATCTTGTGTAATGCTACCTAAAAGCTTTGCCTTGCATGAGTTGTAACAGGCTAGGGCAGATTAGAGCTATCGATTCATGCCTGGATAAGGTTCTCACTGTGAGAACGGAAGGTAAGCAGTAGAGATGGAGCTAAACTATCGATCTGCAGCAGCAGGAAACTGCACTTCAAAATGAAGGTCAGGGCTTCTTTATCCCACCTATTATAACTACCGCAGTGTTCATCAGGACACAGCCAAGATTGGTGTTGCTTGGGCAAGTGCTTATGCTTCAAACCTCCGGCCTGTCTTCACATAACCGGCTACAATATCTGACAGCAGCGGCTCAAGAAGGCAAGTTAAATCTTGTGTTTTCGTCTGAACTAGGTAACAAAGACCGACCGCGGACAAGCCTGTCAATCACAGATGAACATCTCAGGGAGGAGAACTGTCAGGTGCCACAGAGAATAAATTGCCACAGCAATGTCAACCTCTCCTCTAGAGTTCCATAATCATTTCCAAATGAATTCGCATGCAGGAGCTGGATGGGAACACTCCAGCCACTGGTAGGGGAGGCAGGGAGCAAGGGATGAAAATCGTACAAATAAAATGTGCCTATTACTTGTGAAAGCAAAGCTGTCAATTCCATTTAAACTAAAATGGCATCTCAAGATTTTCCTGACAGGAATCAGTGTTTACAAAAATATATGCAATTTACCTGACTCCAATATTTCTATTAAATGAACAGAAGAAAGTACAGTTTATGGATTTAACACTTTTTTTTTTAGTCTGGTTTAAATAATCTCTGCATTTGTTTAGTATGTATATAAAACCATAAAAAAACTGTTCTTAATTGCTACCTTTGGTCTGTTAAATATACCATTAAAGATGTTATTTATATTTCTTATAAATGTGAAAAAATATCTATTGATCATGTTAGAAGTTCAGAGCTGCCCAGAGTCCTTCCTTCTCATGGAGAATAATTAACTCAACCAGTTCTCATCTTGGACCACTAAACAATTAGGTTGTAGAGAATAGGATAGGGGGATGGCTTGACTTAAAAAAGACAACTGGGCAGGGCTAATATCACAAAAATATGGTGTGTTGTAAGCCCACAAGAGGACTTAGGAGCGAAGTGCATTTCTGATATTTCAACAGGTACTGTACTTTCAGATTCTTTAAAGGGATAATAAATGGGGAAATGTGCATACTGCAAAGGTGTACAGCATTTTCCGCTGAAATATACTTTATGAAAACAGGATAATTCAGCATATCAAAACTATTTTCTTTTCTATGCATTGGTTATGACACTAACAAGGGCTTGTGTCGACAGACTTTTGTTCCTTTTGAGCGGTTTTTGCATTACCACACAAATCTATGGAAAAGCAGAACCAAATTGAAGCAGGTCAAAAGGAGATCAACTGCAGGCCAAATGCACCTGTCAATGAATTATGGATGATCTCAGAAGAGTCTCAAACTGATGTCAAACTGTTGCCTTTGACACAAGACCTAGAAGACACTTAAGAAGTTGCATCACTTGCATAAACGTAAGAAAATAGAGATTTTAACATTTATGGGTAAATGTTAAAAGTATAAGAGGATATTTAAAATCAATGTGGTTTAGTAAATAGCAACATTATTATATGGGTACCCATATTTTTTTATGTTACCCATGTACCATAGGAGGGAAGCCATGGTGATTGAATGTTGTCATCTTTTTCAATAACCATGAACTGCTTTGGTCTAATTAATCAAAGTCAACAGGTGCTTCCAAAGAGGACGTACACATACTAGTCTGAAATGCACTGTGCTGCTTTATAAGGCGATAGGCATTTTGGCCAATCCAGTGCCCCCCTATGTGATACAGTTGTAGTCTTCATGGGGTGATTGTATTTTGAGTTCACCTAACTGGTGATTGCTGGCTGCCAATTACAAAACAGCAGAAATCAGAACACTATCCAACTTGTAAAGAAAGACACAGCCTCACTTTAACCACCTTCCGCCCGCCACATAGTCCAATGACGGGCGCAAGGTGGTTCTCTAGTTCTGAGGGGACGTCATATGACATCCTCCCATTCTCACCGCGCATGCACGGCTCAGGGAGCGCGCGGCGATCGGCGGTGCGCTGTGTCCCTCGGACACAGCGGATGACCAATCACAGAAAGAGCCAAAGATGTCGGCTCGGTCATGTGATCAGCTGTGTCCAATCACAGCTGATCACATGTAAACACGGAAATGCCGGTTATCGGCATTTCTCTCCTCTCGAGCTGTCACACTGACAGCTCGAGAGGAGAGGAGAGCCAGTAATCGGCTTTCCGCTGAGGGGACATGTACACTGATCATCAGGGCACTGATGATCAGTGTAGCCCCAGCAGTGCCACCTGTCAAAGTCCAGCAGTGCCAGCTGTCAGTGTCGATCAGTGCCACGTGCCAGTGCCTATCAGTGCCACACCAATGCCACATATCAGTGCATACCAGTGCACATCAATGCCACATATCAGTGCCCATCTGAGCTGCCTTTCAGTGTTATCCATCAGTGCCAGTCAGTGCCACCTATCAATGCCTATCAGTGCTGCCAATCAGTGCAACCTATCAGTGCCAGTCAGTGCCGCCTAACAGTGCCAGTCAGTGCCGCCTAACAGTGCCAGTCAGTGCCGCCTAAAAGTGCCATATATTAGTGCTGCCTTTCAGTGCCCATCAGTGCCACCTACCAGTGCCTCATCAGTGCAGCCTATCAGTGCTCATCACTGCAGCCTCATCAGTGAAGGAGAAAAATCACTTATTTACAACATTTTATAACAAAAACTAAGAAAATTTTTCAGTGGTTTTTGGTTTGTTTAAGAAAAAAATAAACCCAGAGGTGATTAAATACCACCAAAATAAAGCTCTATCTGTCACAAAAAAATGATAAAAATTTCATATGGGTACAGTGTTGTTTGACCGGGCAATTGTCATTCAAAGTGCGACAGCGCTGAAAGCTGGAAATTGGCCTGGGTAGGAAGGGGGTATAAGTGCCCTGTAGGCTAGTGGTTAAGGCAAGAATGCAGGACAGAGGGATATGATTGGACTGATACATAGGGTTCATGCCTGCACTGTACTACCCTTTAATAGACATGGACAGCATGTGGGCTGGGAATACTGTTCTCCAGAATTATAGCTAATGGTGCAGTTTAGAACAGATGATGGAACATAGCCTCAAAATAATATAGTATATTTAAATTAGCCATACATGAACCATAGGGACAGGTACAGAAGATTATGGAGAGGCCATTTGGATATTCCAAAAACTATAAGATTAGAAAAAAAAGTAAACAGCAGAAATGGTGAGAATGTATCCCCCAACTGTCCTGGGTTTCACAATTTGCATTTTGAAATGACCGTCCTAAGCTTTGAACAGGTACCATGTTCAGAATAAACTCTGATTTTCCACCTATTGCTGTCATTTAGGCAAGTATTGTGGCTGTCATTTTTCTAGCACTTGTTAAAGGTCAATTCCAGGCAACAAAGGGTACAAAACTACCCAAACCCATTTTCTGAAATCATCTAAGCACTGTTCTTACCAATTTTTTTTATCAGAAGCTGTACAGATGTTCTCCAGTGCAGTTGGGGGTATCGGCAGGGTTCTCTACATATCATTCCTATAATATGTTAATAATAGTGTGTTCTCACAAAAAGCCCTCAACAAGAAGCTATGTTTTAGACTGAGTATTAGGAGAGGTTTCATGATATACAAGGTGGTATCGGATGACAAAGTGCTACCCATAAAAAGAGAAGGGCAGAAATGGGCAGGGAACGACTAGACGCCCCATTCCAGGCTAACCTGGAGAAAACTACATGGAAGCGAAAAGGTGACTGGCCATCCTGTTGGTAGCAGAGCTGCAGCAATGACTGATCTACATTACAGGAAATAACACTATAGATAGTAGTTTGGACTTCTCTACCTAAAATAAAGCTTTTAAAGCTGAAAGCTAACATCTCATTGGTTGCTATGCACAACACTTCAATTTATTATTTACTCTGATTGCAGATAGGTGTTTTTTTTAATTTAGACTGGATCATGAACTGAGGCTCTACACAGTATAATACGTATAACATATTGCAACAGATGGACTGAATTAGCAGACAAAAGAAAGCATAAGTTTCAATGCTTTTTGGCGCCTACATAATACTGCACATTCATAATGCATAACAAGTTTACTATGGTAAGACTGCCTATATGAACAAGGAAAACTTAATTTTGCAAGAAATATTAATAATTCATAACTCTACACTCAAAAAAATCTTGAAATAAAAATTCTTGCAAGTAGGTTACAAATTACAAATGCATGCAATTTTTTTTTAAGATCTCTAACATCATTTTAATTTCTCTTAAATAATCCTAATACCTGCAAGTAAACTAAATAGTGACAAAATACTGCTCAATGTACTGGTCATTTCAAAGTATTTTCTTAATATAATGTTCCAGAAATATTTTGACTTGAACATAATGAAAACACTCATATACTGCAATAGATACTTATGGTACTGGAAGAGTACATTGAATTCCTATAAGCTACATAGGCATGAAATGACAGTCTGCTACCAAGCTAAACATGGGTGACAATCTTATTTCTGATAGGCCTCTGATCCTGCTGTTCACTGTGCTCGTCACGATTATTGTCCTGACATTAATAGAGGACGTCTACATGTTCTACACTTTACTAACCTAACCATGATTATTCTTTCAATCCAAATGTTTGTGTGACAATAGTAATATCTAAGGGTGGTCGGATCAAGCATTAACACCTAGGTGCCTGCCAGTGACACACGCAGTATTTTTTTTTTTTTTTTATGACATTGTCTGTAAACTTTCTGTAAACTGAATTATTTTTGGGCACGGCAGACCTTGGTCAAACTATAAGGGTCAAATTATATTGTCATATGAATTGAAAATTAAATAACTGTTACAGTGCAAATTCAGACACATGTTAAAATGAAGCCCAGGTTTGTCTCTTTAAAAAGAGCTAAATAGACAATTAAATATAAAGACCATTTACTACCAAGTAACTTTATAAGTAGCACACTCACTGCCACTTCAGCTACTTTGGAGATCAACATATGTCAAGAGATGTAAGAAATTTTGCAGACAGCCTGTGTAACTGCCTTGTAAAATATAGTTGTGCATACTACAAGCTCCATAGGTCTTTGGTGTTTGTTAAGTGTGTGTTCAAAAATACTATCTGAACACACGGATAGATTGGGAGACTCCAAAATCATGATGAACTCATCCAAAGTTGGCTGCATTCCAATCTAAGGATGCTGGCACAGGGACCACAGTAGCATGATGGTCCATATTGTCATTTTTTCCTACTGTCATCACATGGACATTATGTGCAATGTCCATTGGAGGGCAACTTGGTATTGCAGTACTAATTTAAAAAAAATTTAAAATGGCACTTTGGCTATTCCTACTGAACTGTGCAGTGGCTTTTACTTTAGAATGACTAGAGTTCTCCTTTAAGGGAAAACACAACTTCATGCAATGAATACTGAAAATAATTTGAAGTAGAAGTACTATCTGAAAAAAAAAACTTCTAAGAGCTAAAAATGAATTTGGTAAGGACGGTGGAATTTGTCATTATGATCAAATGATTACAGTGCAAGCCCCTGAGATTTTTCAATGGCTCAGCAGGTTATTGGTCCCCATGGAAACCAAATCTGGTACATTGTCCTATACTCAGCTGGAGTATTGAATGTTGGGGTCTTTTGTGCATGATGAGATTTCTTCTGCAACCTTCCAGCAACAGACTTCAGTGCTTCCTTCTGACTCGCTTCTAATTGAGATGCAAATGAATCTCTGCGGCTGATTACACTTCCCTCAAAGCTTCTGACAAGTGCAGCTGTATCCAGAGTTTGCAGACGTTCCAACAAGTGACTTCAGCTGTCTTTACTTGAAAACGGCTGCCAAGCTTCCACTGTCCTTGTGGAGATAGATTTGCTTCAGAAACACCCCTTCCCTAAACTCTAGCAGACACAATTATCCATAAAGCCATTGTAGTTGCTTTGTACTGTCTGCAGTGGAACCTGCACTGCACTTTCATGTAGTTAAGGGTGATTGTTTTTAATATAGGTCAGGACCCATTTTACGGAAATATCTCTTTTATGGTTTGCAGAGTTTTAATATTATGAGGTTTTGTTTCTAACAAATTTTGCTGTAGCTCAATTCTGGGTAATCCTAATTCCTAAAATCACCTGTATAAAATATAGCAAGATGTTAACAGTTGGATTAGGACACCTCTTATAACAGGGTTTTAAGATGAACATCCTACTGACAAAAAAGAAATGACCTAGTGCACTACAGCTATATCTGGATATAACAAAACCCAAGTTCTTTTATAGGTAAGCTGTACAAATATTTAACTGCTTTACCCCCAGGCCAATTCTGACATTTCTTTCAGAAATGTACATCTTCTGTACATGTAGAAAAAAAATCAGCATTTTTTACTAGAAAATTACTTAGAACCCCCAAACAGTATATATTTTTTTAAAACAGAGACCCGGGAGAATAAAATGATGCTGTTTGCACAATATTTGCTCAGACATGCAAATTATTTGGAGAAATTACACTTCAATTAATTTTAATGTACACAAACACAATATAATACCCAATTTCTGGTAAAATATAAAAGATGATGTTATGCCAAGTAAATAGATACCCAACATTTCTATTCTTTAAAATTGTGTACGCCCATGGAATAGCGCCAAACTATAGTACTTTAAAATCTTCATAGGCGATGCTTTAAAAGTCTTTACAGGTTACCAGTTTAGAGTTAAAATGGAGGTTTGACACTGGAATTATTTCTCTCGCACTGACATTTGTAGTGATACCTCACATGTGTGGTGCAATCACCGTTTACATATGTGTGCAGGACATACACTATATTGTCAAAAGTATTGGTTGCCCTGCCTTTACACGCACAAACTTTAATGGCATCTCAGTCTTAGTCCGTAGGGTTCAATATTGAGATGGCCCACTCTTTGCAGCTATAACAGCTTCAACTCTTCTGGGAAGGCTGTCCACAATGTTTAGAAGTGTGTCTATGGGAATGTTTGACCATTCTTCCAGGAGCACATTTGTGAGGTCAGGCACTGATGTTGGACAAGAAGGCTTGGCTCGCAGTCTCCATTCTAATTCATCCCAAAGGTGTTTTATCCAGTTGAGGTCAAAACTTTGTGCAGACCAGTCAAGTTCCTCCATCTCAAACTCGCACATCCATGTCTTTATGGACCTTGTTTTGTGCACTGGTGTGCAGTCATGTTGGAACAGGAAGGGGTCATCCCCAAACTCTTCCCACAAAGTTGGGAGTATGAAATTGTCGAAAATGTCTTGGTATGATGACGCCTTAAGATTTCCCTTAACTGGAACTAAGGGGCATACACATCCATCGGCTTGCCAGAAAAGCATGATTCGTCAATACAGAGAACACGTCTCCACTGCTCTAGAGTCCAGAGTTCCATTGCGCTTGGTGATATAAGGCTTGGATGCAGCTGCTCGGCCATGGAAACCCCTTGCATGAAGCTCTCTATGCATTGTTGTGCTAATCTGAAGGCCACATGAAGTATGGAGGTCTTTAGCGATTGAATCTGCAGACAGTTGGTGACTTTACGTGGCGTACCACTTCATGACTGAGTTGCTGTTGTTCCCAGTTGCTTCCACTTTGTTATACCACTAACAGTTGACCGTGGAATATTTAATAGCAAGGAAATTTCATGGATGGCATCGTGATAGGTTGCACAGGTGGCAACCTATCACGATGCCCCGCTTGAATTCACTGAGCTCCTGAGAGCGACCCATTCTTTCACAAATGTTTGTAGAAGCAGTCTGCATGCCTAGGTGATTGATTTTATACGCCTGTGGTCATAGAGGTGATTGGAACACCTGAATCCAATGATTTGGAGGGGTGTCCCAATACTTTTGGAAATATAGTGTATGCATTTGCTCGTAAGCACTTTTTTTTGTTTAATGTTTTTATTTATGTTATTATTTCTTTTATTTAAAGCTTTTTTTTTTTTTTTTTACACTGCCCCTTTACATTTCTTGCATAAACTTTATTGCTATCACAAGGGAGAGATTTGGTGTCTACAAGACCCCAGATCTTTCCTCTGCCCTCAAAAGAATCTGATCAAAGCAAGTTTGGTTTGTAGCCTGTAACAGCTTGTAAACATCAAACTGAAACTGGAAGTGACTAAAATCCTCATTGCTTCTGGTTTCTTACATCACAGAAGGAAGGCAGGAACAGATGTATCTTCCTCCCCTCGCAGAGTAAATGGACACCAAGCAGTAGCAATAAAGTGGGGCCTTCTGCACCCTGCATAACCACTCGGATCACTAATACAAGAAAGCCCACTGCTGGATTAAATATTTGATTCCAGAATGATGCTGGCACAGTGCAGGCATTATCTGGTTTAACCATTTCAACCTGAGGGTGTACAGGTATGTCCTAAGGCGTTGAAGTGGTTAAAGACTTACAGCCAAACTCCCACAAGCTGCTAAAGACATCTATGGTATGCACATATATTGGAAAATATATTTTATTATTTTTTAAGCCTTTTCACTTATCCCAATTACTACCACAAGGGGTCTGACAAGCCCCCTATGAGAGCAATGAGTAAAGTGACAGGTACTTTTTATGTAGACAATTTGGGTTTAATATACAACTGAGCCTTCCCTGCACTGTGCTGCAAAAGATCAAGGACATGATGGCCACAAACTTGGAAGTGTTTAGAGCAGATCACTTAGTGCAAAGTAGAGATCGAGGAACAAACCCCTCCATTTTTTGTAGGAAGCTTGTTATGACCCTTTGATGGCCATAACATGTAGGTCAAATCCATGGTAGTCAAAAGGTTAAAGAAGCTACAGAATCCAGGTTGTTTCTTAAAAACATGTAAAATCCGAATATTCGTAGTCTGACCACAGATTTAATTTAAAGTGGAACTAAAGTATAAAAAGAAACAAAATGGAAGGAGACAGGCTCCTTATTGCAGATGAGCCATGCAATGTCTCTTCTGCAATAAAATAAACCTACCCACCTGCTCACAGTCCTCTGTAAAATGTACACGAAGATGTGCACGCGCAGCTATGTTTACATTCCGGCACAGTGCCTGTGTGCTGGGATAACTTTACTCCAATGTGGGAGTGATGTTATCCCACACCAACCGATCAAAGTGGCTGAAGATCGACACCTGGGAGAAGGCAGGGAGGAGATGCCAGCACTGGTGAGGGACATTGTGGACAGTTGAAGCAAAGGTATTTAGAAAGTTATTACCCCTTTATCTTTACAAATATATGGGCAGACCCTACAAGCAAAAATAAAAGAAAATCAGCTTTATATCTTAAATATTCAGTGACACACAGTTCCTTCTTGAAATGAAAAAGTGCTTTAAATATGTATATCAATTTGTCAGAAGTGTGTGTATTGGGTGGATATAAAGGTAGATAGATATGATTAAATCCTTTATAGTCATACAAAATACAGGATAAAACAGATCTTGAGAGTGTATAATTATTCAATATTTTAATCCAGATCCCTTTATTTGTCAAGGCTTGCAAGGGATCATGAGACTTTTGGAATGTGCAAAACACACCGACTCTTTTGTGATGCAAATGACCAACTAGTAATAATATTCCCCTGCATCATTTTCTGTAAGTCCCTCCTGAACATAGCATTTCATTTTATTGTATTTTTTTTTGCTCATTTAAACAAATATATACATGAACCAACTGCTTTATTTATCTAGGAGTACAAAAGAAATACACAAAAAAACTTACCAAATGGAAGTGAAAAACCTGTGTTTGAACATTACCATAAAAAGGATACAAGCTCTGGTAGAGAGGGATAAGAGACTTCACTGCTCTGCTGGCGTTGATGCAAGTTGCACAAACAAGTGTTGGTAGGAGCGTCTCTGTTATAATAGCGCCATCAAAAAGGGGACCAAAAAATGGCACCTATAAAATACAAATACATAATGTATGTAAATATATTGCCTCATAGGTTGCTGTGGACAAAATGTCTGTTTATTTAATATTCTAAGTGTCATCATTTATTGCACTGTTTTTCTCAAAATTTTGATTTTGTTAGGGGCAGGGAAGTTGCATTTATTTAGAAACTTAATATATGTTAAAGGTAGCTCTGGCCAGCCTTTTAAAACAACTTTTGGGTGCCCCCTTCCGTATATGGCTACTGCTCGTTAATTATGGGGAAAGGGGATGGGGTGTTAACAAACAGGAATACTGGCATGTAGGTGGTTCCTTGATATCCTCACATACAATGCAGGACTGCTTGTTCTGCATTCTATGTGATGTCAGCAAGGAAATGGCTGCACAACCAGGGAAGAGGAGAAGGTTCAAAGTTCAGCTCAACCTTCCTGGAACCTGGCATAAAAGAGGACTGCAAGAGCGAGTAATAAATTATGTAATCTCCTGATTTACACCCCCCAAGACTAAATGAGCATAACGCTGGCCATACACTACATGAATTTCAGGTGATTCCTGCTAGCCTGGCTGACATTCAAGCAGTGTATAGCTCTGCTATTGCATTTGATAAAAGTTCAGTGTTCAACTGACATTTGTTGTAGAAGCCTGTTGGAAAATGATTGGCCGAAGAGCCAATACATCCAATCAAATGCAGGCAATACTGGGGTTTTCTATCATCCAGCGACTTTGGCTATCAGAATTTAATGGCCCGGCAGGGATTTGTCCATCTGCACATCTCTATAAGTATAACTAGCTTTATTTATTACAGGTACTTATGTAGCGCCGCCTATTTATGCAGCACTTTACATTTACACTTTACAATATTGTACATTCACATCAGTCCCTAACCCTCAAGGAGCTTACAATCTAAGGTCCCTAGCTCACATTCATACATACACATACCAGGGCCAAATTAGAAAGGAGGAAATTAACTTGCCAGCATGTCTTTGGAGTGTGGAAGGAAACCAGAGAACATGGAGGAAACCCACGCAGGCACAGGGAGAATATGCAAACTCCAGGCAGTTAGTGCCATGGTTGGGATTAAAACTGAGGACGCTAGTGCTGCTAGGCAGAAGTGCTAACCACTTAGCCACTGTGCTAGCTTTAGATCTTTATTAGATTGTGGGGGAAGGGGGGGGGGCGCAGGGGCATGCAAAATCTATTTCTGAAAGATGATCGGATTTCAGCTTTGGGGGCAAGGTATAATTTTTAGATATACATATAACTGAGTGGAGCATGATATATATATATTACAAATGCTTAACCAAAAAGTGAGTGGGAGCATTTAGAAGGCACCTCGTTATGAAAACATTCTACGCAGAAGGATTTTTGTAATGGCACAAAGACCTGAGCACCATATAAAGTACCAGGGCCAGGGCCCAGGAACCTGAGCACCATATAAAGTACTTTAGCCATAACAAAAATCCTTCTGCGCAGCATGATATATATTGTGTGAATGTGTTTTGATCTTTTTAAAAACCTTGTATATATGTGCAGTTGGGAGTTTTGTATTGACATATAGGCAGCCATATTTTCTTATTACATACTCTGGCTGTGCTTCCTTGCTTGCAGTTCTGCAAAATGCCTCTACTGCACTGCTGCTGCTCATAATGTAAATGTGTAAATCTGAGGCAGTCGACTCCCTGATAATAGTCTTTGTGTGGCTAAAAATTTTAAATCAACAGTTGTTAGATCATAAATGAAGTGGGATTGTAAAGACTAATTTATCGAGCCTCTGGTGGCAAATCTACAGATATCAACATTTATTAAAAAACAAAACATATATATGTACAATGGAAAAACAAATATAAGCTGTATGCAAACAAAACTGAAGCGCATTTGTGAGGCCAGGCACTGATGATGGACAAGGCCTGGCTTGCAGTCTCTGCTCTAATGCATCCCAAAGGTGTTGTGTTGAGGTCAGGACTCTGTGCAGGCCAGTCAAGTTCCTCCACCCCAAACTCACTCATCCATATCTTTATGGACCTTGCTTTATTTCCAAACTGTTCCCACAAAGCTGGGAGCATGAAATTGTCGAAAATGTCTTGGCATGCTGACACCTTAAGAGTTCCCTTCACTGGAACTAAGGGGCCAAGCCCAACCCCTGAAAAACAACACCATGATCCCCCCCTCAACCAAACTTTACAATTGGCACAATGCAGTCAGGCAAGTACCGTTTTCCTGGCAACCGCCAAGCCCAGACACATAAATCAGATTGCCAGACAGAGAACACGTCTCCACTGGTCTAGAGTCCAGTGGTGGCGTGCTTTATGCCACTGCATCAGATGCTTTGCATTGCACTTGGTGATGTAAGGCTTGGATGCAGTTGCTTGGCCATGGAAACCCATTCCATGAAGCTCTCTACTCACTGTTGTTGTACTAATCTGAAGGCCACATGAAGTTTGGAGTTCTTTAGCTATTAACGCTGCACACAGTTGGCGACTTCTGCACACTTCAGCATGTGCTGACCCCGCTCTGTCATTTTATGTGGCCTACCACTTCGTGGGTGAGTTTCTGTTGTTCCCAGTTGCTTCCACTTTGTTATAATACCACTAACAGTTGACTGTGGAATATTTAGTAGCAAGGAAATTTGATGGATGGACTTATTGCACAGGAGGTAACCTATCACGGTACCACGCTTGAATTCCCTGAGCTCCTGAGAGCGGCCCATTCTTTCACAAATGTTTGTAGAAGCAGTCTGCATGCCTAGGTGCTTGATTTTATACACCTGTGGCCATGGAGGTGATTGGAACACCTGAATCCAATGATTTGGAGGGGTGTCCCAATACTTTTGGCAATATAGTGTATATACACACACACACAAATATATACAAAGCATGTAGAAATTACACATCAAAGTTACTTTAAAGTAAACCCTCCCTAATATATCAAGTTATAAGTTGCCGTTTTTCCCCAGTCAGCCACCATATTAGGAGTATTTTAAAATTATATAATCTGTTGTCATTTTGCAAGCAGGATTCTAGATTAAATATCAATATATAAAATAAACACTTCTAGAAAATAACACAAATTAGCAGGCACGCCAAACGGATTTTCGTTCAAAAAACATGTTTTAGTTATTCATAAGCTGCTGTGCCCATTTCTGTTCCAGCAGAGAAACTGCGACTGCCCATACAGAGATTAGTGACATTTGACAGAAGGGTCACAAACCATTCTGAATACTGACAGGCTGAATAGCTGATCTGTATATTAAGCTAAGGCTAAGTAGCATGAACAGTAAAGATGAGGACTATATGAAAATAGCTCAAGTGCTTCTGCACTTTAGCTGAAAAAATTCACTTTGCAAATCAGTATTCATTCTGTGAGCAGCATTGTACATTTATAGTGGTGGCAGAAACATGTCTAACAAGCATCTTCAGAGTCAGTCAGAAAGCAGAGAGGGAAATAAAGCAAACAAAAAGGATCCTATATATATAAAAAAAAAACCAGAATATTGATTGCCCCAATCACAACTGCCTACTGTCCTTAAGAGCTCAGCAGGACAGATTGAGCAGCTTCTCCACAAGAGACAGAATGCAGCCTCTGCCTCCACTCTAGCACTTTGATAGGCTCACTTAGGTCCTCCAGGGAGAAAACGGTCAGGTCTGACACCAGATTTGCACCATCTGTTCCCCTTTTCTTATGTGTGCAGATCAGTCAGAACTGACCAGAGCCAGCTCGGACGCGGAGGGACGATGGATTTAGTGAGCAGCATTGTAAGACAAGGAACACATGCTTTCTGAATTATTAAAACGCCACTTAAAAAGCTAAATGCATGCCTTTAGGTAAGCATAGTTTAGAACATGAAAACTAGGAAACGAAAAACAAAACCACAAAAGGTAGCAATGAAAAACTGATTTCCTCATTAATTACAATACTTTAAACACCAAGGCTTCATGAACATTAGAGGTTTTTTAAGCTCAAAAAATTCTAGAAAAAAACATTGTATGAAGAAACACTGATAATAGCGTTTTTGCCCTGGCTAGTAGTGTTTTAGTAAAGTTTAGCATTTTATTAACGCTTTACAGTACATGAAGAAGAAAAAGAAAGCGCTAAAAAAAAAAAAAGTTGTTAGGAGCATTTTAGTAGCGTTTAGAAGCGTTCAGCGCTTATTTTTCCTGCCAAGAAAATGCTTTCAAAAACTCTACAAAAACTATTTCTTTCTGCTCCTAAACAGTGAACCTTGAAAAGCACTTCAAGCATAAACTACTGTGCATGTACACATAGAATAACATATTAGTGTCTAGGAGCAGGGAAACAATGCTCATAATAGATTCTAGGAGCTTAAAAAATAAAAAAAAAGCTGCTGTGCGTGAAGACTAAACCTTTATGCACAGCACATGCGAACTATTGGGCTTAAGTAGCAGTATAGTGCAAGGTGCACTATGAAAACTACAGTAAACCATAACAAGAACACAATTATTTTGAAAAATATCGTTAATGCATAGAAAAATACCAAATTAACAACTTGAACAGTAAAAACCTGGTGTCCTCTTCAACCCAAATCATAAGAAAATATATTGACTAAACAAGAGCATTATGTTCAAAAGAAACTATTAGAAACCAATAAACATAAACACAAAATAAAGTTAAGACCTAGTGACTAAGAAAGCAGAAAACCTAGTCCCTGGGTCACAGGACCTTGAGAAACAGAGATGTCAACACCACTACATACTGTCACCACCTGCAGCCAGAACTTCTGAAAGCAGCACTGACACTTAGGTAAGTATCTGATCAGTAAGGCTACGTTCACACTAGCGTTGTGTGCAGGCGGCAGAGAGGCGTTTGGGAAGCGTTTTTACCGCTTCCCAAGCGCCTCTGCCAATTCTGCACATTACAGCACATGGTGCTGTTCTAACGGGAGCATTTGCGTCGCGTTGCGTCACGGCAAAAGGGACGCCTCTGGTCGAGTCAGGAGGCGTTGAAGCCTCCTATTCTCGTCTATGGTGCCGCTCCGCAAATGCCCGGCCGGCGTTTGCGGTGCAGTTGTGACGCGGTTGTGGGGCGTTTGCGGAGCGGTAGCACCACTCAAATTGCATTATAGGCGTTTGTGGGGCGTTATTAACGCTCGGCAAACGCCTAGCAACCACCATTAAACCGCTCATGCGGCGTTTGCGGAGCGTTAAAAAATGCTCCGCAAACGCCGGACCAACGCTTGCCAAACGCTATAGGGGTGTTTGGCAAGCGTTGGTAAAACAGCCAAGTGTGAACGAGCCCTAAGACAAGTATTTGGACAACAGTTCAGGTGATATTTTAGTTTGGGCGATATTAAACTCAAAAACAAGAATATATTATATTGCAGCTTATCAATTCTTAGATGCGGTGGCTGCATTAGTTTTCTATTTTTAGGCTTTTTTACTTTATTTTCACCTTGTGATCCAGCCAGTAAGTCAGTTATTGTCAACTTTCTTTAACAGACCAAGTTGTACAGCAAAAGTGGCACTCAGAAGGTTGAAACAAACCATTCAACACTGACAGGGGGCGCTTAAAATGATCAGCTTTTATTAATCTAAGTAAAACTCTTATCCCAAAAGGAAAAAAAAAAACTGTTGCTATTTTAAAAGTGTTAGCTTGAGTTCGGCTTTAATTTGTGAGGCAAGACCATTAAAATTTGCTAGAAATTCTTACACCAGCCTCTCAACAGACTGACACTGCAGCTTTCCAATGTTGTCTATGTTGCTCCTCCATTGGAATTGAAACACCCTAAGACAGGAAGAGTGTTACAGGTAGGATAAAAAAAAAAGGACACGAAAAAAAACCTAAAAAAAAGAGAAAACTAATGCAGCCAGCACATTTAAAGCAGTAGTAAACTGCGAAATGTTTTTTTAAAAATCATCTCCTTGCAAGCTTAGAGCATAATGTGCGAGTATGCATCGCATACTAAAACATTATTAATGACTTACCTGAAAATGTAGCCCTCCAGTGGAGTGCTGTCACTGCTCCCCGAGGCTTCAATCTTCACCAAGACTTCCTTCCGGGTTCACGAGTTGCGGCCATCTGATTGGCCGGACTGTGATGTCATCACTCCCAAGCATGTAGGAAGGGAGTTTCGCCTGCAGCACGCCATCCATTGGGAGCACAGTGCGCTTCAAGAGTAAATATCTCCTAAACGGTGCAAGTTTAGGTGACATTTACTGTACCTACAGGTAAGCCATATTAAAGGCTTACCTATAGGTAAAATATGCAAAAAGGAGTTTGCTTCCACTTTAAGAATTGGTAAGCTGCAATATAATTATATTTTTATTTTTGGGTTTAATACTAAAGTTAAATGTAACTAAAGCCCAAACACTTTCCTTTTCATTAAGTGTTCTTGCATGGCAGACCACTTACTGTTATCTCACATATCTATTCTTATTATTATAGCCAAATTTACCACCCTAACTTCTCCCACAGTTTTCACACTACATAGACAGTAATATACCGAAACGTGCGGATTGTTCCCGATTGGTGTGCTATTACTTTGTGGAACGTTTTGCCGAATGGTTCACGAAATATTGGCGTTTTTGTGGTGAAATTGGTCCCATAGGAATGAATGGAGGAATGACCTAAACTACAGTGGCAGCTGACAAAAGCTAGATTGTGAGATGAAAAATCAGGACATGATTTCTAAACTGCCATCACTCTGTCATTTTCAAGCTCACCTACACAAATCGTATATCAAAATGTTCAGTTATCCCTGCTGCCACTAAAAATGTCTGCTAAGCCATAGTCTTGATAGTTTTCACAATATGACCATTTGTTTGCAACTCACGCCGCCCATTGACATTCATTGAAACGCCACTCTAGCCACCTCAAATTTGAAGGGCAATTTATAAACTGCGACTGTGCCTTCATTTTTAATATTTCAGAGACATACTATGCATCAAAATGTAGGTCTGGGTCTTGTGATTCTCAATATAAAGCTCTTCAGTGTAGGATTTATAATTTCTAAACTACAACCATTTGAATATAGCAACCGCCAGTGAAGTGAGCAAGTTGGAGCAGTTTGTTTTTAACCGCTCTTCTCTGCCCTTGCTGTAGAGTGAGTTTCCATAGGAATGCAGGTGTGTGAGCAGGCAGCAGAGTGACAAAAGCTAGTGTGTGAGTTGTAGACTACTGGTGGAGGCAAGAACACTTCACACAATTTCCCCAGAAATTGGAGCTTTTCTAGTTTTAAATAGAGTGGTGAGGGGATTGCACTGTCTAGTAGGGGTGCACAGATAACCCAACTGGCTACACAGGACTACAAATCCTTTGGTAAGTGATACAGTTTCCATATATGTGTTTCAACAGTGTAAATAGCAGCTAGAGCTGAGCACATTCTTTACTACACTCTGCACGTCATCATTCCACTACTACTAAGTCTATACCCATTATTAATACAGATAATAGAAACTTATTTTGGTGCCAAGTAGAACAGTTCCCCATGTCAGATATTTGTTACCACTTGCGAAATTGATATAGAAAGGTTACATCTAGAATCGGATTAGCTGCAATGGGCAACAACTACTTTCCCTTTAACAACTAACTAAAACAGTCTAAAAGCAACTTTTTTTATGATGGCCAACCAGCATTGGCTTGTCACCTTCCTGAAACCATATTTTTTCTCCAAGCCCACAGTGGGTGTGCCAAACTAACCACCAGTAAGTGAACCAAAAAAGTGCACGTGAACACACACCAAAAAAGGGGCATGCGAATACACACCAAAAAAAAAGTGCACACAAGTTGTATCTCTGGTCTCTTCCCGAAGGGGAAGAACCACTCCCTGACCCTCAAGGGTACAAGGCTCCTGGAGGAAGTAAAGCACACTCAGGGAGGAACTGGCTGGCTACACAACTCCCCCCCCCCCCACCCCCTGAACTTCAGGGCAGGACCAAGGGCCCACACTCTTTACTCTGAGTAAAAATAGAACACATAAAGTGCACACACGTGCAGAGCCAAATAAATAAGCATGTAAATATAAAAAAGTGGCAGTGCAGGTGCATTGGTTAGGCCTTGTAGCCTGGTATCAGAAATTGCCCCCCAGCAAACTAATACAATTTCTACTTCCCTATAAAGCCCAGGAAAAAATTTATATTAGGTAACACGGTGATCAGAAAACCTGAGTGCTGCGTTCACTGTGGAGTCAGAATGCACTGACTAATCACAGGAGACATAAGCCAAGGTATGTCAGGCTAAGACTGCCGTGCTGTTATTTTGTATTCCTGAAGACAATAACACAGACTGTATTGTACACATTTTAACCTCAGAGAGTCATTGGCGCAAAGCACAGATGACCAGTGAGATATCAAAGAATTATTTGCATGGCTCAACACCCTGCCCCTACATGTAGTGGAAGCTGCCCTCTCCTGTTTATTTAATTGTTTGTTTTTTCAGCTCTGTTCCAGTGAAGCTGCGTTTCTTCTTTTAGAATTTTTTTTTTGCGGTCTACCCATGGCATGGCTGTGATAGGCAAGAACTCTGCTGTAAGCAGCAATTCCTGGATCACATTGGAGTGCATTTTTGTGTATTCCTATGGAGAGACCACTAGGGGGCTAATGACACCACAATGCAAGAAGTTCAGTTTACAGCAGTCAAGTTGAGAAAATTCTCTACTTCCCAACAGAAATTCAAATCTGAAAAGGTCTTGCCTTACTCCAAGAAAAAAAGAAAAAAGAATGGTCTATCAGAGCTGACATACAAGTTTTTCTTATGTTAGAGTTCTTACTTTCTCTGAGTGATTTGCTTTAGTCCAGTTTCATTAACCCATATTACTGTTTTTTTTTTTTTGCTTTTGAGTCAAATTAAAATATGAACAATTTAACGTCATCTTCCTACTTATGAGCCACACTTGCACACCTGAAATTATTACTAATGCACAGCGCTATTCGCAATCAAGTAGCCAAAGCAACAAACATTAATGTCATTTCAGGAGAACACATAACCTTACAGCAATATAAAGGTCAGATTCCTCTGTATAAGATGTGCTATACATGCTTTTTACCTTGAATGCATTCACCCAAAACACTGCATACAAAGTAAACTTAACTAGCCCCCTCCCATTTTTTTTTTTGTTAGAGTAGAGCGAGGCACGGTTTGATCAACTGTCAGTCTATTATTGCTCTCTGTGGCCTTGTCAAGAAGATTTCCTCCCATTCCTGGTTTCCTGTGACAAACAGGGATGCTGCTACATTATCTACCTGGTTACATCTCTGGAGTGCAATTTCCTCATATCCCTGTGCAGAAGCCATAATACTGGGGTCTTCTTACTTTGGATTCTTCATAGGAATATGTGGATAATGCACCCCACTCAAACCCCCAAAAATGGAAACGTACTTAAGAGTCAATATTCCCCTTTAGAACAATAGCCTAAGCAGTCAAGGGGTCTCAAGAGGATATTAAAACAAGTTAGCAATCCTTTTGGTTTGGATGCTCACGGTCAACAATACAGGAGTGAAAATCAACTGTTTTCGCCTCCTACTAACAAAGCAGGAAAAAGGGATTTCTAATTGGGAATTTTCAGGCAAGCTTCCAGGTGGACCCAGATGGTGTACAGGTATATTATACTGTAATAAATGATTAGTTTATAAAGCAGCACAGCATTATTAAAGTAAAATACAAGCATCAGGTTTTAAGCTCTTGTCCTGCTGGTAAAGGTTTCCAAAAACCCTTCACAAATTGTTCCATCAGTGCCTGCCTCTTCCTGGAGAAGTCAATAAGAGGATGGAACTCTGTTGCAGAAATTATGGAACTGTCCAGTTTCAGGATGATTGAAAATCTCTTTCAAACTGACTGACATGCAGCTGGAAATTTACTGAGCTGCCTACTCCAATGCCAATTATGTACTATGGTAAATCACCATGTATTTAATAGATCAAGAAGAATATATCCCACTCTACTGGAAACAATTTACTGCCAAATCAATCAGTTTTTGGTTAAAAAAAAGTAAACAGATTTATTATCATGAATGATTTGATGGCAGCAGTAAATTGAAAGGAACATTGATTCTGTATGACCTGATTTAACTGGGTAGATTTTCAAACTACAGAAGGAAACCCCAAGTTGTTGGAGACCTTAAAAGACTGTCTTTTTGTGGTTACTTTATAGAGCACAGGTGAAGTTTGAATCCTCTGCAAGTGCCGTCACCATTGACCCAGCTTTCCAACACCACTCTCTCTTCCCCTCACATCCTCACTACCCCTGCCCATTCTTCCTCCCCCCATCCTTTCTTATTACCCTTCTTTATCTGCATTTTCTCCCTGATCTTCCTCATGCTTCTTAAGTATTCCCAACCCATAGTACAAAATAAACAATAGGATCCAACAACCTCATTCACTGAGCCAATGCAATCAGACAAGCTCCTAGGAGGCACCCTAGTCCTTTAATATGCAAATCATTCTGGGTATAGTCATGCCAGAGCAAGTTCAACCAGGTCTGCTCCCAAGTCCACAACTAGATTTCTTGTTTGGATTTCATGGCTGCATATCTGTAAAATGTCTGTCCTACTAGCAAATACTCTCTGCTTGATAAACATGACTTACAATAATTTGACAAAGTTTTAGCTGTGCAATTTAATTTTGTGAACATATCTGGCTTCTCTTTATACTGTACTGTTTATAGAATACTTGAAAATTAAAACTAGGAATTGAAAAAAAAAAATAAAATAAAATTAAAAGCCCCAAATACTTACCTGAATCCATGGAAACATGACATGCTGGGTGCGAATCTTCTTTCTTCTTGATTGAAGACTGGAAGAGTCTTTCAAGTGTCCTCGTTGCTGCAGGAGGGTTTCAGATTTTGCCTTGAGATAGACTTTAAAGTAAACCTGTCACAGGAGTAATACCACTCCTGCTATTGGTGACCTTCTTCTGAAAATTAGGGTTGCCTGGCTACTATGCTAGCATTCTTTCTTAATACTTTGTAAGTCACGTGACTCACTGAAAAAAGACCATGTTTGCAGATCAGGACAGTCAGATGTTCTTATTACTCTACTTGTTTCAAGTCAGTGATTTTAAAGCTTAAGAGTCAGCATGAATGCCATGCTAGATACCATAAATATTGGAGCAGTATTACTGGCCACAAAATGTTTATTTCTGTCCATCCTGTCCTGAGATTTACACAGTCCTACCAGACCTTTCCTTTTTTTCTACTGCATTTAAATAAGACATTCCAGTCACTTCCTCATCCATAGCCAATGATTGGACAGCAAAGGAGTGGCAGCATACGAATATGCTTACCCCCCTTGCTTAGTTTTTAGGATACCCGATTGTCTCCTAGTGCTGGCTCCACTTTTCCCCAGTCTGCAAGGCAAGGGATTACGAGAGGCTAATACCAAGTCAGATTCAGATACTTACACTAGCTGCACTTAAGTATAAATATACTATTTTTTTTAATGAACACATGACTGTGTGTTTAGATCTGCGTGGATTTCATCTTTAAAAGGATGATGGTTAAAGGACTGGATTTCAGCTACCATTGCCAGTAATCAAAAAATATTAGACAGCCATATTTAATGACACGTGTAGTTTTAAAGCAATGCCATGCTTTCTAATTCAACTGAATTTCTTCTTTGCAAATTTTCTTCTTTTCATATGGGCAAATTATAATTTGCCCATATGAAAAATATTTCTTAGTAAAGTAGGATAAGCACAATAGGAAAAAATACATACTCCATGAAAACAAAGTAGATGAGGTTAGCTTAAGCTTCTGAATACAAAGACCTGCAGTCCACAGTCAATGCCACTGGTTTAAACACCGGGGAATGGGTAAATTATTGTACCAAATGGCTGAGAATTAATCTCTGATGACTAGCTGCAACATAACGAGGCATCTGGGTCCCAGGGAGGATGGACTCTGTCCCTGGCGGTATGTGCCGTGTGGAGAGTCTGCATGCTGCTCTTTGTCCGCTATGGCAGGCAGCTTTTCACCTCATTGTTTAGAATACCCTTATACATCTGTGACGCGTGGAATGCTTTCATTCTAACAGACTTTCCATTGTCTTCCTCTGGAGCTTTGTTGAGCGAAGCCCGTTCACGGGCTGTGATAATTATATTGCTTAATTAAGTGAAAACATGCAGATCTGTTCTGTTTTCCAAATAGGGAAATCTATATTTGAAATGGAAATAAATCTGATTGGGGATTTTCTGCTGTACAAGCCTGATGGCTATCAGGACATACGATGGAACAATTTATGCAAAATGAGTGCAGTTCCAGGTGTCCCTACTTAAAAGCAAACAAAAAGAGACTAACATTATGCTATATAAAAGCCAAATGTTGCCATGGATGTTGTAACTTGATAGAGGACAGCCTTTTCATTTGATTAGGGAATGCAATTTAAATACCAGGCAATGGGGCCAAACAACAGACATCTCTCTCTTCCATTCACACTGGGGTCAGTTGCTGGTGAACAGAAGGTCAGCTATACACTTGCCCTGGAAATGTCTGCATCTATTTTTTGCTCAGTAATGGGTTTGTATACTTTTTATATATATATATATATATATATATATAAGGGTTCCATTACATATACTAAGACATTTCATTAAATATAGGTTATAACATAAATGTATGCACATAAAATTATACTGTATATACCTAACACAGGTAATGTAAATGTGATTATGCACACAGTCTAATTATTCCACTTTAATCTTTTCCTAATCAAATTTCATAAAACCAAAATTTGTTTGGCTACTATTGGTTACTGCACTTGATAATGACATTGTATACTTTCTTACATAAACCCCAAAAAGCCCATATAGAAGTGTGAGAAAGATGTACAGAAGTAAGTTTGAGATAAATCTACCGTATTTTTCGCTCCATAAGACGCACCTGACCATAAGGCGCGTAGGTTTTAGAGGAGAAAAAAAAGAAAACAAATATTCTGAACCAATGGACTGCAGACACAGTACAGGAGATGACCAGAGACTGCGGACACAGTACAGGAGATGACCAGAGACTGCAGACACAGTACAGAAAATGATCAGAGACTGCGGACATAGTACAGGGGATGACCAGAGACTGCGGACACAGTACAGGAGATGACCAGAGACTGCGGACATAGTACAGGAGATGACCAGAGACTGCGGAAAAAAAACGGGATGACCAGAGACTGCGGACACAGTACAGGAGATGACCATAGACTCTGGACACAGTACAGGAGATGACCGGAGACTGCGGACACAGTACGGGAGATGACCAGAGACTGCGAACACAGTACGGGAGATGACCAGAGACTGCGGACACAGTACAGGAGATGACCAGAGACTGCGGACACAGTACAGGAGATGACCAGAGACTGCGGACACAGTACAGGAGATGACCAGAGACTGCGGACACAGTACAGGAGATGACCAGAGACTGCGGACACAGTACAGGAGATGACCAGAGACTGCGGACACAGTACAGGAGATGACCAGAGACTGCGGACATAGTACAGGAGATGACCAGAGACTGCGGACATAGTACAGGAGATGACCAGAGACTGCGGACATAGTACAGGAGATGACCAGAGACTGCGGACACAGTACAGGAGATGACCAGAGACTGCGGACACAGTACAGGAGATGACCAGAGACTGCGGACACAGTACAGGAGATGACCAGAGACTGCAGCCACAGTACAGGAGATGACCAGAGACTGCGGACACAGTACAGGAGATGACCAGAGACTGCGGACACAGTACAGGAGATGACCAGAGACTGTGGACACAGTACAGGAGATGACCAGAGACTGCGGACATAGTACAGGAGATGACCAGAGACTGCGGACACAGTACAGGAGATGACCAGAGACTGCGGACACAGTACAGGAGATGACCAGAGACTGCGGACACAGTACAGGAGATGACCAGAGACTGCGGACATAGTACAGGAGATGACCAGAGACTGCAGACATAGTACAGGAGATGACCAGAGACTGCAGACACAGTACAGATGGCCAGAGACTGCAGACAGTGCAGGGGATGACCAGACACTGCAGACAGGAAAGGAGATGACCAGAGACTGCGGACCTTTGGGGAGGGAGGGGGAGCGTGTACCTGAATTTGACAGGTACCTGTTCCCACTTCCGAGGAGTTGTCCTTCCTTCTTCCCACGCCGGCTTGTGACAGCCGGGTGCCCACTGCGCATGCGCGAGAAGCGCTGCGCCTTGTGAATGGTCCGGAGCCTTCTGGGACCTGTCATGTGTCCCAGAAGACGCCGGAACATTCATAAAGCGCAGCGCTTCTCGCGCATGCGCAGTGGGCACCCGGCTGTCACAGATGCCAGCGCGGGAAGACTGTACAGCGCTGGAGCAAGGAACAGGTAAGGTCCTGCAGGAGAGAAGAGCTGAGCGGCCGGTCCGATATTCTGACATGGTGGCAGCAGAAAAACCAGACCGGCCACTTTATATTCGCTCGCTGACATTTTCCACCCTTTTTTGGGGGGAAAAAAGTGCATCTTATGGAGCGAAAAATGCGGTATATTATATGAGTTCTATTCAGAGTGTGACTTTTGTGTACAAGAATGAAAAATTAAATAACATTTACTAAATAAATCTGACGGGATCGCTTTATTCTAAGATTAATATAGAAGCAATTATATCACTCAGGGAAACAGAGATAATTATGTAAATCAAATTTAACCAGGAATCAGTGTAGAGTAAGAGATTATATGTGATCTATTCAGTTAGAGACAAGGTATGGAACATGATTACTACTCAGGGATCAGTACAGAAAGAATGACTACATTAAAGTATTATTTTTATATGTGATTTGTTCAGTCGAGAATAAGCATAGAGTAGGTTATTACATATCATCCACTGAAATAAATATGTGAAAACCTGTGCAATACAAACTCAGCATTTGACTAAAAATTGGCAGCTGAAAAAAAAAAAGGGCTTAATATGAGCCACTGGACCTGTCACAGGCACTCATCAAGACTGTGCGCCCCCCCCCCCCACACACACACACTTATAGAAGCTGTACTATAGCTTCTCCCAATAAAGTAGTACTCTATGAATGGAGGACAGAATGGATGAATTTTTTTTTGTGTATCTTCCTATCCTGGTGATGCACAATCCCCGCAGAGACTTAGAAAATGTTCCTGCATGTTCCTGCACTACTTTGATGTTACTTTAAGGCAACTTTGTTGTGACTTGAGTGCCACAGAGTGTAAAGTTGCATGTAAGTCGTGCAGAAACCTTTTCAAAGTCGCAGTGGCTTTGAAAATATTCCTGCACTACTTTGGTTCTGCTTTGATGTGACTTGTGTGCCAGAGAGTGTAAAGTCACATCAAAGTCACACTTAATACTTTTCTATTGCCCCCCCCCCAAAAAAAAAAACTCAGGTCTATTACACCAAACAGGCAATCTGCTACAGGAATAAAAGTCTCTCTTTCCCAAAATCCAGCAGCTGAAAATGCATAGATGTGAACATGTCCCATAGCAAAATATGTTAAATGAACCATTGTGTGTTTCTGACAAACCCGCTAAAAAAACCAAATGTGTGAACCAGGCCTTAGGTCATCTCTCTACTAGTTTTTAGCATGTTTTGAATGAGGGAAAATAATTCAACAAAATCCATTTTGCAGAAAGCTCTTGCAAATTACCGACTACTACTTTTTGCCATTTTTTTCACTACACAGATTCTGAAGTTGTGGAAAAATTGATAGTGAAAAAGAGAATAGTTCAGAGAAGCAAAAAGCAATAGTTTTTCGTTGATCTTAAGAACAGGTCCACTATAACAGCATGTTTGGGTACAGAATAATGGAAAAGTTGTATGTTGATATATTTCAGAAAATGATGTTTCTAAGAGGTACATTAATTGCAGCACATCAATTAATTCCAGGCATCTCTTCTGTGCACCTACTTGTAATTCTTTTCCCAACATTATATTGAACCGAATTTCAAAGTGCTTTAATGACTGCTGATTTCAGATTTTTTCAGTCTCTCATTTATCCTGTAGTCAGGGTCCTTGACAGTGCTTTCTGGCACTTGAGAGAAGGCTTTGATCAGTATGTTTCCTAAGTAGGTGAACGCAAAGAAATCTTGCCTGCTTACCATCATTTCCTGTATTCTGTACACTCATGGTCCTAACACATCAACAGGCAGTAATGACTAATAGCATGCCTTGAATTTATATATACCCATACAACTTCTTCTATATTTTTACATCTTACCTTATCCTATCTTGGTTGATTCTGCTGTTCTGCAGTAATTTCAACAGGTCACTTAATCTACTGCTTGTAGAGAGGGGTACAGGAGCTGATCTCGTTTTGAAAATGCTATTTGTCAGGCTGGTATGCTAGCCTTCTGAATTTGAAACATTCTGAGGCACTGATCTCAATCAAGTATAAAATGTAGGAAAGTCATAGAAAGTCAGAAAACTTATCATTTCTTGTTTCAGGTCATTGACTCAAAGTATAGAGCTAGAGGGCCAGCAAAAGCATAGGCAACTAGCCTGAGTCTGATAAGTTTGCACTGATAACTCGTGATGTTTTTAAAGAAATCTCTGCTAAGGTGCATTGGAATTTAAAGGAGATGCTCTTTTAAAGTCAACGTAAAATGACCGCACCTCTGAACCACATTATAGGAAACTGTAGCCCAGACTGAATGTATGCTTTAACCTTTAAATACAACAGCCATGGTGTGCAAAAAGCCTCCAGACTGCCATATTGCACTGAATTTTAGTGAAAATTACAGCAATTGAAGACTGAAAAGGAAAGATTTTTCACACTGATTTTATCCCGATTAACTGATCTGTAGAAGACTAAACAGCTGGGACTTTAGCTTTAACTATTGTGATGTGATGGTGGGAGTTGTACAAGGTGTGAACCACAGTTGAAATCCATCAAGTTGATCCATATTAGGACAAAAAGCGCAGTTAGAGCAAACATAATATTATGTGAGGTCACACTGCTGGAGGTGGTGGAATCTTGCACTTTTATGTTTTGAAGCACTTGGTGACTGCAGAAGGATTGAAGCACTTTAATGAAGATTATTGGACTTTTTCATTCAGTTTTATTCAATAACTTATTTATGTTGTTTTCCACTTAATATTGTAGCGCTGCACTGGTCACTGTGTATATTAGTTTACCTTATGTGGGATAAGGGTAATGTGCAAAAGCAGCTACATATTAATTTATAATTTCACTATTACATCTAGTTATCATTAGAAGTTTTTTGTTGATCCATAGAAGCACACAAGATTATATTTATTTAATAGGCAACTATCATTTTCAGCAAAAGCCAGCTTCGACATTCTTCAGTCTTTCCATATGACAAGTTTCATGTAATATTTCCAGTTCATCATTTCATGAGCAACTTTTGATTGTTCAACACATACCTTTTATAGTGAATTAAAGGATACCTGTACTGAGAAAAACATGTAGCTTGCTATTGTCCCCCTGAAAACAATATTTGCTTTGTGGTATTGGACTTCAATACTTAAAACTGAACTCCTGGAATAAAACTAAACGTAACTATGTAAACTTGCAGTGGGGCATCTGCATCTCAGTTTGTCCGCAGTTCAGTTTAGCCATAAAAAGCCCCCCAAACATTCTCTAAACCTTTGGTGGGCCAACTTACCTGTAATGAATATGATTGTCTCATCCTCTTCCTGTGAAGCTGCTGTGAAAAAGTTCCCAACAAAAACCTGTCCCCTCCCCTTCCTCCCCTCCACTGACAAATGCTATGCTGAGTTACAGGATTATCGTCCTAATTTACAGATCATGTGACAGACAGCGAAAGCAATATAAAAAAAACTTCTCAATGGAAGAGAAGAGAGCAGTTCTTCACTGGGGTTTTTTTCACAGCAGTTTCACAGAAGATCTGAAGCAACTCACAGTGACAGAAGTTCAGCAGCAGGAAGAGGACAGGGCATCCCTGCAAATAAGATATCTCCAGGATCCAGCAACCTGCATGATGGGGGACATACTTCTTACAGATAAGTTAGTTAACTAAAGCTATAGAGCTTGGACCAATGTGACTATGCATACACCATACCTGGCTGATGTCCCTGGAATCTGGTAGACACCACTACTTCACTGGTCTCCACTAGCTTTCAGGTCACATACTGAGCAGTGATTACTTGGCATCATCGTGCACAATGCAGGGCTATCAACCCTGCACTGTATTGTCAGGAATCGAGCCTGTGACCACAGCTCAGAGTCTCTTAGAGAAGATGTTCCAGGGACCAATCGCATAGATGGAGGGAACCTGCTGAAGCCAGGAATATGGTAAAAAATTACACCATATCCCAGTACCCCTGGACTAAACAAGAATTTAACCAATGCAGTGCAGATAAGCCCCACTGCGAGAGTACATTTTCTTTTATTCCCAGGGTTCAACTTTAACTGGTGTAAAATAAGTATGCTTCTAGTGAAGTCAGAAATTCTTGTCTCCATATTGATTCCGGATGATGCAGACAAATCTGAAGTCAGAGGATTCGCATGAGACACTTATAGCTGGCATTATCAGAAAGAGTTTCCATATGTCTTTTAGTTTAGTTTTGCTTTACGTTAGATATCTGCAAATTGTCTAATTCACCCAGCTAGCATTATTTTGGTCAATGACTAACAGTTATGCAATTGTACTGCTGTCATGATATACCCAATCTGAATTACCTAGGTTTGTGCCATGTTTACCTTAAGAATACATACTACAGGCAGAACAGGTAGGTTTAAAATATTTGCCAAAGCTATTGATTTATTTAGTTTACCCACCTCTGGTTTCTTCATGATTTCAATAAAATACATCCGATTCTTCATTGGGTAAATGATAATCAAAACATCACCAAAGTCTGTAGGTATAATGCCCCTTCTGTAGCTTCTAGTGTGTTCAGACCACACAATGTGAACTTCATCATTTCCCAGGTGTCGAAGCTGAAAAAATAATGGCTGCAGTTAGTTTATTGAAGACTTTTTAATATAAAGATAAGCATTTTAAAAGCTGAAAAATTCACCACTAATGCCAATCTACAGATGTACATTTGCAAGGAGGTTTAAGGAATTTGGTGTGTTGTAATGTTTTATATTAAAATGCATGCTACCTTTATTTTGTGAAAATAGCAGAGTGGTCAATGCCATTAGTCCTTTCACAGTAGTTCGGATTGCTTGATTTGAAACACCACTAAAATGTATGGGTTTCCAAGGGGACCAAAGTGGTGACTGTTTCAGTCAATAGAACACTATTCGGTGAGAGGGTCCTGACCCTCTTATTGACGGGATGAAACGTAAGCGGAAAGCATTTAGCAAATTTGACAAAACGTAAAGCCCAGCACTGGCCATTTTTTTTAAATATGCGCCCCCAACATTCTGAATTGAATGACTTACAACATACTTTGTGGGGTCATCTTGGGGGCAGAGAGGCCTGAGCCTAGGTTGGACTTTTACAACTAAGGCCATTACTGAATAAAGATGAAAACCTCTGCTGATTGTCCGTCTGTTCATCTATATATCTATCTATTGCTACTTCTATCGCAATCCAGCTCTGGTTCTATTCTTCGCAGTCCTCAAACTAAAGATAACATTCCATCAATTTATGCATAGCATAAACGTCATACGTTGAAAAGTTAATTATATGGCTCATAATCAGAAACTCTTAATGTGTACTGTAGCTGTAAGTGCATGCAAAGAAGAACTTGGAGAAGTTGCACATAACTGTTCATAGTCAGTGTACTTGCTAGATATGAAAGCTGGAGAGTATTCTACCCAACCTTGTCTCTACCTCAGACTCACAGTCATATTTTCTTCTGACTAGGACATTTAGCTGCAAAAATTAAACATGATGATAAAAATAAAAAAATAATGAAAGTCTGTCCACTCCTGTGTGTCCTTTAAACCCTAGAATGCTAAACAAAAAAAATTCCTTTGCTAGCCAACACTGGCCAACTGAAATTCTAAAACAGTGGAAACAGACATCCAATAATCTATTGATCACAACAGGGCAAAGGCCTAGGGTGCACGCGTAGTTCAAGTAATGTTTGAGAGGGTCAGGTCAGCTAGAACAAGTACATGTTACTGATGTCTATGCTAAAGCCAATTCTTTTTCCATGAACTTGTTCTTTCCAGCAGCAGTCTGGGCCTGCTATCAAGCTCCTAAACAAATGCTCATTTTTTCAAGCCTTAGCAAAACACTATAATAGTTTAAGAGGATGCCCTTCTACCATGTTAACTCACTTGCTGAAAAGGCCATCTCATTTCCCTTCCTCTGGCCCCTCCCTACCAGTCTTTCTAATATGCAGCCAGCCGGGCAGCACGCCACTAGTGACACTGGTCATGGTACACACCTAATGGTCTGACCTCCTTTCCCTACTAATTGCATTACATGGCCAGCTGGCTCCAGCAAGAACTTGTCTATTTGATTGAAGAATTTCTGCTGTCGAATAGTCACGGCTGCTGCTCCTACAAAGTATCTTGAGCCTAACAACCTCATTGTTTCCCTGACAGTGTGCCCATCCTAAAATCGAAGTTTTATTTGTAAATTAACAGAGAAACTTCCTGCCAGACCAGCGGTGCCTGGAGACTAATAATGTGCTCCTTTCATTCCCTTTCACTCTTACTGTATCACTGCCAATTTGTTTTTCTGCTGCCGGCCAGCCCCGGGCTATAAAAGCCTGGTAAGACATAAGTGCAATTATAGTCCTAGAGTTAAATGAATTGGACAAATCCAATAGCACAGCCCTGTCCCCACTTTACAAACCCCTACAGCAGAGAGATTAGCTGCTAAAAATCTAATCTCGAAATAGCTAACAAATTTCTGCAGCAGAGGCGCAAGAGTTCACGATGGGGCTACATCAAGGTCTCTGCATGGAAAAAGGTTCTGCCTCAAACATGGCCAAATATCAAATAAGCCAAGGCTATTTTTCCTACTTCTTAAAGAACATCATTTCAGAGCTGTTAGCTGCAATTTAGTTAGGATAGCAGGACGGATTGTAAGAAGCTGTTAGTCTGATTGATTTTCTATTCTAGCAGAGACATCCTGATAAAAAATGCTTATTGCTAATGAATACAAATCTCTGAGCTGAAAAAGGTACAATCTGAGTCATGGTTCCTTCGGTGGGGAACCTTCCTGTTAAAACTGAGGCATCCAGTATTCTGTAAATGGTATGCTTTGAAGGTGGTCAACAGCATGACTGGATTCATCTAGGCAGCTTTATGCCACAGCTAAAAGTAATTTCACTTCAACCAGGGGTGGTTCTGATGCGTAAAAGTGCCTCAGCTGAGAAGTCACGGTCAAAATTCTAGCTAATCAATTCACAATGAACATGACACTTTCCAGAAGAGGAACACAAGGTCAATAATGTCGCACAGAGACACAGCTTACAAGGGCACTTGTTCAGGTTATCTATATAGTTATTCAAAGGAAATGGGGTAAACTGAGAGAACTAATAACAAAATTATCAAATGAGGCAAACTACAGGTACTGAGTGAAGAGGCAAAAAGAAACTGAAAAGTTTCAGAACAGCAGATTGCTATTTATTTAACGGTGTAGTGTGAATGACAGTTCTGAGGCTGTGAACGACCAGATTTAAGTTTCTTTAGATAGATATACTCTGTTGAAACCTCATTAATTTCAATTTATATTGCTCATATTTACTTTTTTGGTTAGAGAATCATCAGAGTCAGATAACATCCGTGTAGACACATGGAAAATCACTTCAACAGTGGAGGTAGCATAGTACGGTGCAGTTTGTCCAGTGCTTCCATTTCTCTGTAGACCACCCATAAATCCACAGTGTGTGGAAAGGTCAACCTGAACCATAAGAAAAAGGGAAAGTACAAAACACAATCAGTACTTGGTAACGGTTATGAGTTAACCTCTACTCTGCATGAATATACTTTCCTTAAATTAATGAAATTAGTCATTTTACTTGTGAATATTGATCTTTGACAGTCATAAGTCTAGAATCATACCCGGCAAAAAAAATAAAAATAAAAACAAATTGGCACTATAACTTGCCTATATGGTACATTAGTGTGCTACATACGCAGGTGGAGCACTTAATGCCTCTTTCTAGCTGGGAGAACTGGGTATATAGGAATGAGGACACCTTCTGAAAAAGAAAGCCTCATGCTGATTTCAAGGCTGTGAAGCCGGATGCATTCAGTCCCCAGTGTCTGATACCTCAACAACTTAGAAACATGTCTCAGAGTCTCCCAGAAGTCAGACTTCATATACAGTAAATGGGACACAGAGATCATGCTGCATCTGAGTACATAGTAAACTAGGCAATATGTTACATTCCTGATGAGATTTCCTGAAACTGCCTAATTATAGTATAAAACGTCATCCTAATAGGTCAAAAGGCTATTCTTTCATCTCTGAACACACAGAGCCCTAAATGCAAGTACATAGACTTTGAATACCATAGACTTTGACATGCTACAGGCAGTGGGGTTGGACCCTGCAGCTTTGCTTCCCGGGTGCACTAAAATGCTGGGCACAGGCTAAACATCTAGTGTGCATGTGGCCTAATAAGTAATTCAGAGACTGCCTTGCCATGCAATTACCTCTACCAATCAGAAAAAAAGATTGAACATAGCTTGACTAAAATGTGGGCATCTTTAGTATTGTTTTCTCCCTTTGCAACTAAGCAGGAGAAGCTTCTGAGACTAGACATCGTGTGATTCTGCTTGCATTCATGCTTGATACTGGTCCGTTCGGTTCGTTTGTAAGGAGCTTTACATAACAGGAAGTGAACTGCTATTTTTCAGGAGAAGTTCCAGACAAAAGGTGAATCTTTCAGGGTACTTCTAAGGCACAATGACCATTTACACAATATATGTTTCTTATTACAGAGCAAATCTTTACTTTCTAAATTCAGATAAACTTTAAAGTAATTTCAAATATTTTTGCTTCATTTAATAAAGCGAACAGCAATTTGTAAAGCATAACAACCCATAAAATCCCAGCAGTAATTATCTGTTATTGTTCTGACAGCTGTAAAATTGACTATTTACAGTGTTGGGTTATTAAAGTAGTGCTCCGCCTCCATACAGTATACCATAGTGGTGTCAACTAACACAAAATGGTAAAAACTGCAAACAATAAGTTAAGTTTTATTATTTCATAACATATACAGTATACTGATATTCAGATAACGATATAAAAAGAGAAATTTCACACTAGTGACCCATCTGCTATTACTATCTATAGCCCTTAGCTGGATAAGGTTTTACAAAGCTATAAATGTCTCTCACAAACATCAATGCTAGCTTAATGCTGCCATTTGAGTGACAATATCTTGGTTAGAGATGGCCTTCTGCTGCTAAAGCCTCGTACACACGATGAGAATATTGGACGAATGATTGTCTGTTTTTATTTTGCATGCTAGTCTCATATCGAAAATTAATTTACTAAAATTATGAAAATTCTCGTAAGACAGAATACAACTTTAAAAGTGATGTAATGTATTCTTTCAGTTCCGGGCATATGCTATCTTGGTTACTCTATTTTTTTCAGACGAATACTGTACTGATTAAATGAAAAACATTAGTTCTGGTATTGTACGAGAAAGACTTTTGTGCTTGTCCCTTCAGATAATTTTGCATGAACTGTCATGATCAGCTCTCTAAAGCTGTGTACTAACAAATATATTATAAGACAATCGCACCGAAAGCAGTATTTTTTGTCCAATTTTCTGAGCTATCTGCCTACAAACACAGATGGAAAAAAAGTTCCACACTGAGAAGAGTAACAGTAAAAGATAGCATGGAAGCACATGCCCTAAAGTGTAAACCACATTTATCTTTTAGCAGTTAAGGGATTTATAATTGGACTGGATACATTCATAATAAAGCAGTTTATATGAGTAAGTGTTTACATTTTAAAGAAAAAATAATGTAACTACTAAATAATTTTATTTAATAATGATTTGGGAAATACATGCATAATATATTCACCATTAATCAATTCACTACCCTGCCGCATTGCCACTAGAATCTCCAGCATTTAAAACCTACGGGTGTGACAGATGCCCATGTCTTCATCCTCTAGACATCCTCAGACATCCGACACACCTGTTGTGGATATTGAAGATTTCACAGGCCCCTTTCAAGTAGCAGGATAATAATGGACTGACCAGAGGTGCTAATAGCGAGTATTATACATGCATTTAGAAAAAAAAATAATATAGAGCTCCACAAGTGTCAGTCTGCCATGGAACTTCTGTGGATGATTTCTTTGGAATCAACTGGTGTTGTGAGGTAGCAGAAAAGGTAGGATCGTCTCCTGGTGGCTGCCGTGACTATTTAAAAACAATCCTGTGAATGACTGAAATACAAGTACCGTTAGCCTTTCCGGCAGATGGCTTGTAGTTCTGAATGGACTGTGGGGACACTGATGAATGGCCTTGTAGTTCATTCACATGCCCTGCAGCTTGTAAACAGTCAGCTCGTAACACGATACGGGCTGAAAGCTACAGGGCTTGTCTGCAGGAGTCTGGCATTTCACTGCTGATCCACTGATCACAGGTGCAATGCTTTCCAGGCTCCTTAGGGAAAAAAATAATACATGTACATTTTTTTTCCTGCAAAAATATGTGCACTTATTATTTCTTCTAAATAATAATAAAAAAAAATATCCTTTAAGGGCCAATTCACACCACAATTCCTGCATTCCGGATGTATTTCTGAATGCACATTTTTTATTGCAATCTGGTGAGTTTTTTTTTTTACACTGGAAACACTGTGCATGCATTTTTGACGCAGATTAAAAACGCACTGAACTGCATCAGGTGTGATCCAGCCCTAATTCACACATCACAAATTTACTCACAGATGCAGAAAAACATTGTTTGTTTAATGTTTTCTGATAAGGTTTAGAGCGGTATTAAACCCAAAACCAAAAATTGATTTTTATTGCAGCTTATAAATACTTAGATGTGATGGCTGCATCAGTGTTCGTTTTATTTACCCCTCTCTGTTTTCGCCTGGTGATCTGGCCAGTAACACACCTCCGCTATTAAAGTGCCTCCACTCTGGATGAAGAAGCACAGGGCTGCAGCATTGTAATTTGGGGGGGGGGGCTGTTAGATGTAGTAGCAGATTTGGATACACTGACAAATGGAAGAATAACTCCAGCTAACACTTTACAGTAACAGTTGTTTTTGTTGGATAAAGGTTTTACATAAATTAAAGCTGCTCATTGTAAGCATCCTTGTCGGTAGTAAATGGTTTGTCTCAATCCCCTAAACTGCTACATCTACAGGACAGCTTGTTCTGTTGAAAAACAACAGACATACTGGTCAGATCAGAAAAAAGTAACGAAAGAAGCCTAAAAAAAAAGAAAATAATGCAGCCTTCACATGATAATTACAGTATTATTGTAGTATAAACAAACATGATTTTACTTTTCAATCGCTGTAATAAACAAAAATCCTTGTCTACTTTTACGGCATACACAAAGGGGAATAAAACCCAACTAAATGGCCACTAGCAGAATTAAAACAAAATTAAAAAAAAAAAAAAAGACTGATTTTATTGGTGAGCAGAAATGACAGTTTAATTTCAGTTACCTCCCACCCAAGTCCTGCTACAAACTCTTCATACGCCTTGCTTCCGCAACTGTTAGACAGTATGGAGCACTTGTCTTCCTGTCCCTCAGCGATGTAAAACACTGCAATCTTGTGGGTTTCCCGACTGCAAAAAAAGAAAAAGTAATTTTATTTAAAGTGTTTAACATACATATACTGCATAAATCACAACTTTTAAATATAATAATACTTAAAGTGGTTATAAACTTCAGACATGAAATATGAACAAAGCATATCCATCTATAGTGCGTACGTGCCTCAATTAAGAGCACTAAGTGCTATTTCTGTCTGCTGCATCATTCCTATCAGCATGAATCACCTCTGACAACTTTTCCTAACACCAGGAGAAAAATAGTGACAGGGGAGGGAGCTCCAGTAGATTGACAGCCTCAGCTCTGTTCCGGTGAGCTGTATGAAGTGGGGTGTGCCTCTTCCCTCCAATTAGCTGTCAGAACTCTCCTCACTGAGCTCTGCAGTGTGTAATTTCAGCTCTCTGCCCCCTTTTTTTGTGAACTCTCAGACAAGCTTTATATATTAAGCACTTTGAATGGCCAAGACCTGTGATTAACAGGTGAGGCCGCCAATGACGGTGTGGGTAGGGCGTGCGCGTATATAACACGTGATTTTGGACACCCCTTCCGCCCTGTAGCAATATTTCTACTATATGGCGGGAAAGCAGTTAAGCTAAGTCAGTAATTGGGAAAAGATCATCTGTAGGGAGCCTACAGGCAATACTGGTGACTGCTCATTTGCCCTCTGTTGTTTTTGGGTGGCAGCTTCCGCAGTCGAGGTCATCTTTAATACATGTTTGTTTAATTAAAGCTTATATTTCTGTTGTAAATAGAATATGCCAGCAGATTCTTATATACTATATTGCTAAAAGTATTGGGACGTTTGCCTTTACAAGCACATGAACTTTAATGGCACCTCAGTCTTAGTCCGTAGGGTTCAATATTGAGTTGGCCCACCCTTTGCAGCTATATCAGTTTCAGCTCCTCTGAGAAAGCTGTCCACAAGGTTTAGGAGTGTGTCTATGGGTTTAACCATTCTTACAAAAGCGCATTTGTGAGGTCAGGCACTGATGTCGGACAAGAAGTCCTGGTTCGCAGTCTCCGCTCTAATTCATCCCAAAGGTGTTCTATCCTGTTGAGGTCAAAACTTTGTGCAGACCAGTCAAGTTCCTACACCCCAAACTCACTCATCCATGTCTTTATTGACCTTGCTTTGTGCAGTCATGTTGGAACAGGAAGGGGCCATCCCCAAACTGTTCCCACAAAGTTGAGAGCATGAAATTGTCCAAAATGTCTTGGTATGCTGATACCTTAACAGGTTCCTTCACAGGAACTAAGGTTCCAAGCCCAAACCCTGAAAAACACCTCACACCATAATACCCCCTCCACCAAACTTTACACAATGCAGGCAAGCCGTTCAAGTACCGTTCTTCTGGCAACCGCCAAACCCAGACACATCCATCGGATTGCCAGAGAAGCATGATTCGTCACTCCAGGAAATACATCTCCACTGCTCTAGAGTCCAGTGGTGGCATGCTTTATACCACTGCATCCGACGCTTTGCATCGCACTTGGTGATGTAAGGCTTGGATCCAGCTGCTCGGCCATGGAAACCCACTCTATAAGGCTCGCTATACACTGTTGTTGTGCTAATCTGAAGGCCACATGAAGTTTGGATGTCCTTAGCTACTGACTCTGCAGACCATTGGCGACTTCTGCGCACTGTGTGCTTCAGCATTCGCTGACCCCGCTCTGTCATTCTACGTGGCCTACCACTTCATGGCTGAGTTGCTGTTCTTCCCAGTTGCTTCCACTTTGTTATAATGCCACTAACAGTTGACAGTGGAATATTTAATAGCAAGGAAATTTCACGGATGGACTTTTTGCACAAGTGGCATGCTTGAATTCACTGAGCTCCTGAGAATGAACCATCCTTTCACAATTGTTTGTAGAAGCAGTCTACATGCCTAGGTGCTTGATTTATACACCTGTGGAAATGGAGGTGATTGGAACAGCTGAATCCAATTATTTGGAGGTGTCCCAATACTTTTGGCAATATAGTGTATAATTTACTAGAAGTATGATGGACAGTATGTATCTCTGTACCCGAAACCTTGCCTACACCCACATGCCAAACCATAACAAGAAGCTTTCACTCTTGCTTCTGCTTTCATCGTTTATTTCAAACTATAGGAAAAGCAACAGTGTATCGCTTGGTTTTATTACGGCTAAATCTGAAGTTCCAGCATAGAGATCTCACTGCCCTCCAGAGGTAAAAGAATCCAGTGAGAGATTCAAGCCACCATTATGTAACATGGAACAGGATTTGGCACTGCTGGAAGATTGGTCACAAAAGTGGAAATTGAAGTTTAATGTTTCTAAATGTAAAATAATTCACCTAGGGAAAAAGAATCCCTTGAGAGAGTAAAACACTGGAGGTACAGTGTTGGCCAGCACTTTAGAGGAAAAGGACTTGGGGGCACTTATTTCAGATGATTGCAAAATGAGCAGTGTGGCCAGGCAGTGGGGAAAGCAGATAGAATTCTAGCATGCATCACTAGAGGGGTCACCAGCAGAAGGAAGGAGGTCCAGATTCCTCTACATAGATCTTTAGCTAGACCTAATTTAGAATACTGTGTCCAGTTCTGGAGACCTCACTTGCAAAAAGATAAGATAGAACGAGTCCACAGACAGGTAACAAAAATGGTGAAAGGTCTGGGGGATAAAATGTATCAAGGGCGACTTCGGGAACTTAATATGTAGTCTGGAGGAAAGAAGGAAAAGGGAAGATACGATTGAAACCTTTAAATACATCAAGGAGGTGAATAAGGTTCAGGAGGGCAGTATTTTCAACACAAAATCAAAATCAAGAACACGGGGACATGACCTTAAACTAACTGGAAGAAAGTCCAAAACTAATCTCAGAAAGTACTATTTTACTGAAAGAGTAGTTGATGCTTGGAATAAACTTCCAGAAGAGGTAGTGAGCCAGTCAACAGCTTCAAACATGCTTGGGACAAAACAAACAAAATGCCCACCCCCCAAACAAAAAAAAAAACACAAAACACACACACACTCGATGGACCATTTAAGTCTCTTTCTGCCGTCACTTTTCTATGTTTCATTATCCACTAATGAATTATATTTTGTTGTACTGAAGCATTTAGAGAAGTAAAAATATATTCAGTCATATTTACAAAAAAATTAACATCACATTTCTAATAGATAAATAAATTGTGGCATGCACTCCTGTGACCTGAAGCCCGCCGTTGGCTGACTTCACTCAGCCGGTCCAGGCTGGGGAAAGATCCCAACTTCAAAGTCGGGATCCACCCCAGAGTCTGGAGTGCCACCTGGCTCAGCCTCTCAGTGAAGTGCTGGGAACCTGAGTCAGCCGCTTCCTACCCTTCCACAGCCCAGCGCTCCTGGGGGGCTGAGCAAACAGCGGTGACTGACAGTCCCGCTCTCTGCTCGGAGCGGCTGTGAGAACTCAGCGATCATGTGAGCACTGAGTTCTCACCTTTAGAGCTAGCAGTGGACAGATGCAGCTTGGGATCGATGCTGCTGCATCCACCTAGGTAAATATAAATAGGGGGGAAAAAGCCCTACTTCTCTTTTATAGGGAATGAATAGTGGCTTTTTATATGTTCATTATGGTTACTTTTTAATTAGGTAAATATAAGAAATCCACTTGAGCGACAGAAGATTTTAACCCCTCCATGACCAGGCCATTTCTTTCCTGTATACAGCACTGCGCTTATTTAACTGATAAATTGCATGGTCATGACACGCTGTACTCAAATAAAATTTATATAATTATTTTTCACAGAAATAGAGATTTCTTTTGGTGGTACTTGATCACTACTGGGTTTTTAATTTTTTACGATATAAACAGAAAAAGACCAAAAATTTAGAAAAAAACAAAAACATTTTTTTTTACTCTCTGCTATAAAACATATCCAATAAAGTTTTACTGCTACAGGGTGGCTCTCCTGTGCAAAATCACATAAAAAAAGTTATTTTGCACCTCCACCACGCAGGGGGCGTGAGAGACTGTAAAGCTGGGTGCAATAAAAGGCCCTTGAGACAACAGGTCGGGCCAATACGGCAGGGCCCATGGCCCGTCTACTGCCATCTTCACTATGTCTGCATACCAGGCCCTCCTGGGACAGTCCGGAGCAATCAGTATCACCGGAATAGACTCCTCCCGAACCCTGCGTAAGAGACACGGCAGAAGCTGGATCGAAGGAAAGGCATAAATCAGTGAGAACTGGGTCCAAGGAATCATTAAGGCATCTACCCTTGCCATGCGAGGGTCCCTAACCCTGGACACAAAAAGACTGACCTTGCTGTTTAACTTGGATGCACCCCCTCAAAGAGGTATCGAAGGATACCTCTTTGCCTTCAAACTGCAAACCTAGTTCCTCAGGGTGCAACGTTTCTCTGGAGGCAGAAATACCTTTGCCTGAACAGTGTGTCTAGGACTATCCCCAAATACTCCAGGCTCTGCACTCGCTCCAGGGCCGACTTCTTGAGGCTGAGCACCCAGCCCAGCTATTCCAGGCTCTGAAAATGCTGAGCCCCTACCGCAGAAATCTTTGGTGAGGAATGAATATTGGTACATGTAGGTATGCATCCTTGATGTCTATAGACGATAAAAAAATATCCCTCCTGTAGTGAGGCCACTATTGACCGAACCGATTCCATATGAAAGAATTGGACATTTAGGAACTGATTTAGCCACTTGAGGTCCAAAATCGGCCTTACATTCCCATTTGGTTTTGGAACTATAAACAGGTTTGAATAAAACCCCTGAAACCTTTCACCCACTAGATCCTCCGTGATTATTCTTTGAGCCAATAGGCAATCGAGTGCATGAAATAAAGCTCTTCTTTTCTCTGGATTTATTGGTACATTTGATCTTAGAAACCGGGGAGAGGGTAATACCCACAATTCCAATCCGTATGCCAAAGAAATCATGGAAAAGACCCATTTGTCTTGGATTAGAGCCCTCCATGCGGCCACAAAATTCAAAAGCCTTCCCCCCACCCAAACAGTTGGGGAGGGCCCTTCATAAGGAGGCAGATTTTGGATCTGTCTTAGACAACTTTTTCACCCAGTGTTTCCTTGGGTTTTGATTCTGAGATCTACCCCTGGAGGCTGGGACCTGTGTGTGGCGAAATGACTGCCTGGTAAATGAGGGCCCAGCAACCAAAGCCCCTGACATCTTAAAAGAAGAGTGTTTGGATTTTCTCTGATAAGAGGGACAAGCGAAAAATCTGCTGAATTGAATCCTTAAGAGTATCAACCGTGAAACAAAAAGCAAGTGGAACATCCTCCAAATCCTTAGCCGAATATTGCCCCTGCACTGATGGTCTTCTAATCCGTTGCTTGACACGGTCAGAAAGACTAATGCTAAGGCAAATGCTAATAGCAGCCACAGCTGGCTATTCAGCAGAACCTGCCAGGGAGAAGGAGGCCTTAGGGAGGGACTCCACCTTCTTATCCAGCTGGTTCCTTAAAAACTTGTACATTATCCACAGGACACGTTAAAGATTTATTCAGGGTTGAAATCGCTGCATCCACTAGAGGCAACCCCCATTTCTTTTTTTTTCTATGGGGTACAAAACAGAAAACCTCTTTGGTGGAACAAAAACCCTCTCTGGGTGATCCCAGTCAGCATACATAATTTGCTCCAAAAGAGGATGTACCAGAAAGGCCTGAGTACTCTGTGAAGGTTTCAAAGAGCCCAGAGAAGAATAAGTAATCTCAGAGGTTACTATCAGAGGTAGCCTGAATCTAGACCTTACCATATCAGTAAGGTCTTGGACTAAAATTCTCCGAGACTGGGAGGCAGAGACATCCTGCTTCTCCTCAGGCTGTGACTCCTCAGATAGAATTTCTACTGTCTGACCTTCCTCCAGCTCTTCTTCATTCCTGCTCCAGGATTGGTGGTTCTAGTGACAGGGGTCTATCCCGCTTCTTAGTGCCTTGAGAAACTGATGCAATCATCCCAGCGATCTTCGAAACCCGCTAAGGCTGAATCAAGATCCTCCTTCGTTACATATGCTGAGGCTGAAACAAAACGTTCTGTGCTCTAGGACTCAAAACAAGAGTGGAAAGGTGAAAGGATTCCTTGAAACAGTTCCACAAATGCATGGAAGGTTCTGAAGCGCTAAAATAAGGCTGGGGAAGCCCGACCAAAACTGTGAAGTGAAGCAAAAAGAAAGCGCACACTAACCTTGCGCATTACCTCCGTAAACTATGAATTTATTAACTAAAAAATATATATACTCACAAACAAGGAAGTATAACAAGCATAAACAGATCCTCAAGGGAAATTGAAGTGTAGAGCCAGTGTAAGTCACATCATGAGGGCTCCTGCACTGCTCCCGTCCGGCCATTTATGTACATGGGCCAGACGGGAAGTGGTTAAATATGAATTAAACATTGTTTTCAGTTTGTGATGCTTAGATACGGTTAAAGCAATATTAAACCCCAAAGCAAATATATATTATTTTGCATCTTTAAATATTTTTAGATGTGATGGCTGCATTAAATTTTTTTTCTAGGCTTTCTTTCCTTTATTTTCACCTGGTGATCTGGCCAGTACCGTAAGTCTACTGTTTTTCACAGAACAAGCTGTCCTGCAGATGTAGCAGTTAATTCAGTTTTGGACAACCTGTCTACCACTGATAGGGGTGCTTACAATTGTCAGCTTTTATTCATTTATGTAAAACCTTTAACCCGATAGAAAAATACCTATTGCTGTAACTGCTTACAAAAAGTATTAGTTGGAGTTCAGCTTCAATTTGTTAGTGCAGCTAAATTTGCAAGTATATCTACCCCCTCCCCATCCCCCAGACTGATAATGCTGCTGTCCAAAGGTGTTCACCCAGAGTGTAGGCACCCTAGTGTAGGGGGTGTGTTACTTGCAGGAACACCAGGTGAAAACAAAGGGAAAGCCCAAAAAAACTAATGCACCCACGACATCCAATGATTGGTAAGCAGCAATATATTACTTGTTTGATTTTGATTTTAACAGAGTGGTTCCTGGGGCAGGGCTAAGCTTTTACATGAAATGTTATTTGTACATAGCTTTATTTGCCTATTGGTTCTGAATTTACTAGTGGTTTTTGAAACTTGCTCATTCATTTATATATTCAGTTGAATTGGCCAGATTTTCTTTGAACACCACCTATAATTACCACAAGAATTTGGTTATTTGACAATTGGTATAAAGAAAGGTCTAATATGCATGGCCTACTTTACACAAATGCCGTCTGTTTCTATATTCAGTCAATGTGCTGTTTTATATCTATGCGAGTGACTTTAAAGGCACCTCCAAGCCAATGATGTGCCACATATAAAACTTGCATCTTTATAAAGAGACTGATGGTTATAGCAAGCACAGCAGGACACTCATTCAATAATTGCCTTTTTCTTCATCTAGCCAATGTAAATCTATAAATTCCTGACGTTTGCCTACCTCAATTGTCTTCCAATTAAATTATCACAGGGATTCTCTTCACCTAATTCAATTTCTCCCCTTGCAGTATTAATCAACATCTCTGCTTAACAACAGCGTGCTTTGGGTCTCTTGGGACCGTAACATTTCCACAGAACATGTGTCTGAGAAATAATTTGTTGTACAAGATGATCATAGAGCAACCAATGGCATTTGATCTGTACTGTCATTGCATTTTGGTAGTACATGTGCAGCAGGTTCAGCGGTGACATTTTTAACAGCAGTAAAATGGAAATGGTATATTGAAAAACACCTTTCAGGTAATGTCAGGCTGGCCGTTAATTTACTAAATTCTCTAAAAGACCCTCATCATTACTGTGCTCCTATAACATGTTAAATAACCAACTAAACTGCAATATTTTTAAACCTCCCAATAAGTCCTATAGACTGTGCTTTCTTTACCACTTGACTTCCAGAAGGTTTTATGTCCTTCACGACCAGGACGTTTTTTTGCTATTCAGCACTCTGCTTTAACTTACAATTGCTCAGTCATGCAACACTGTATCCAAATGAAATTCAGATAATTTTCTTCACATAAATAGAGCTTTATTTTGGTGGTATTTAATCACCACTTGGTTTTTGTAATTTTTTTCTAAATGAACGCAAAAAATTACAATTTTGTAAAAAAAAAACCCCCACAATCTTCTTAGTTAATGGTTATAACATTTTGCAAACAAATAATCTTTCTTCATACATTTAGGCCAAAATGAATGTAGTCTGCTACATTTCTTTCACAAAAAAATAACCCAATTCAGTGTATTTTATTAAGTCTGTGTGAAAGTTATAAAGTCTACAGACTATGGTATGTATATTTGAAAACTGATCAATCCTGATGTACTGATTGCCCATCTCATTTCTTAAAGCTCTAAAATGGCAAGTAAATTACAGTACAAATATCCCTACATGACCCCTTTTTGGAAAGTAGACAGTCCAAGGTATTTAGTAAGAGCCATGGCAAGTTTTTTTGAAGTTGTAATTTTTTTGTCACAGTTTTTTTGGAAAATGAAGAAATAAAATAAAATTTGATTTTCTTTTCCACATTTTTTTTTTATATACTGTTGCCAGTGCAGTACAGTATCATCATATGACTGGAGTGGTAGTTATCAGGGATACTGACTAGTGAGAGTATGCTAAAAAAAAAGTTAAAATTGTAAAACTTTTTTTACATACTACCATCAAAGTATATCAGTGTAACCATAGTGACACTGTACTACTTTGGGGGGTGATCAGATTTTTATTTTTTTTACACTGTTATAGCTTATAACAGTAATAATCACTGTTAAAAGCTATAGTCATGAATGGCTTTCATTCATGACAGCTTGCTTACTATTGTGATGCTGTGATTGGCTACAGCTAATCACATGGTACAGGGTGCCAGGTACCATGTGATAAATGTTGGGCAATAACAGCATTACAATAGCCATTCGTGACAGTTTTGCTTACATGTAATCACTTTGATTGATCATAGCAATCACGTTACCCCAGCCACTTACAGCAGCCAGGTATCAGGCATTGTGATCTGCTGTGTCCATCAGGGTATTGTGCACAGCATGTCCCAGGGGGGCAAGCCAGTGGACATGTGCTAAGTGACGTACCAGTACATTGCTTAGCCTGTAACTTCTGCTCACCCGCAGTAAATCTACTCTGGGCAGGTGTGTGACAAATGCGGTGCCAGACCCATACCCTTCTCATCAAATCATGAGAAAGGACTGCTCAAGCTCACACCACGCTATCACTTATGTAACAATACCACTATTAGCTGCATCCTGCACAAAGATTTTCCAGCTTGCAGGACCATAATCTAGGTGCCAGCAGCCTGAGAGCGATTGTCACTAGATTAAGTTGAGAAAGCGGAAACTCACAATCTTAGCAAGAACAAATCTAAAAAATAAACATCTGTACAAATACTGTCACCACAAACAGGGATATTCAGAGATTTGTCATATACAGTAGCACTCTTCAAGAGTCAGGGATTCTTTAGTTGGCATTAAAAGCTTTAGTGACAGTTTTAACACTTTTCAAAATAGAGTTTAAAAATGAAATGGTCAAAATGGTGCAAATAAAATATTTACAGAAAAAGGTGTTACAAAGAAATAAAGAAAGAATAAAGCAACAGAGAAATAAAAAAGTGTTGAAAATGAAGAATACTTGCAAAGTCCTTGGGTTTACAGTCCAATTCATCAAGCAAAAGTGGCTCTCTCAAGTCTAGTTCAGTGTTTCTTGGTTGACGTTCAAAAAAGAGCTCACAAACTGCTTGCACTCTTTTTATCTGACATCAAGGGGGGTGTTGACAGAGACCATCTGACCAGTTACCCAGTTTAAGGGGTGGTGGCTGGGAGGTCACCACGTTTATGACTGTATCATAGCCCTCCTTTACATACAGTTTTTTACTAATATTAATATCTTCCACTATGTACAGGTTGCATTCTCTAAACTGGTAGATTATTGTTTAGTACTATATTTCGTGTCTAGGGATACCAAACACCGAGTATTTCAGATGGGTCTGTCACCCAGGAGGTAGGAGACTGCTATCTCCCCTTTCATATGTGCTAGCTTATTCATGTATGACCTTTTGTCGTTATGATATTCCCCATTCAAATATTTACTTAATATCAACGTGTCCTGTTTTATTTTATGAATTGTGTGTGGATTTTGTTAAGTTGTGACTTGGGCAGAGGTCTCAGAGAGGTCGTCCCACACATGACTGATTTCTGGGTAGACATTTTATGGCATGCTATGTGTTCTTAGTGCTTCAATTGTCCTGCAAACGATAAGTGACAGAACGGAAAGGATTTTTTCATAGTTTTACGATAGGTCAGAGGGAGGTGTGTGCTGGTGTTTGCTGTCCTTAAGTTGCGATAACAGGCACTTTTGAAATGTGTCAAAAGTGAAAGGCTATGAATTCCGCGGATTGAAGGAGGAGGGAGGGGGTAAGATCACTGGGCTATATGAGACCTGAACAAGACTGGTGTCGCCTACAGCTTTCATGAGCCCAATGAGCACAACCATTCAAGGGTGACAAGTGGTAAAAGTAATTTTAAAGCTTTAGTTCTTTTTTTAACTATTAAAATAACAAACATGTTCTACTTACCTGCACTGTGCAATGGTTTTGCACAAAGCAGCCCTGATCCTCTTCTTCTGGAGTTCCTTGCTGGCACTCCGGGCTCCACGCCCTCCTCAATGAGTACCCACAATTGGAAGCTGCTTCCTATAGGGGCATTTATGCATGCTTGATCCCAAGCCGATGGATTGACTTCAGTACAACCAGCCTGCCCTTAGACTTATCGAATCTCAGTTGGTTCAGCTTAAAGTGAACCAGTGCTTTGCCCATGTTGGTTTATTTTAGACATACTTACAACCAATTTGCTCCCAATGCTCTTTTTTTGGCTGCCAGGAATGAGAAGATGATGCTCTGTGTAAGCTTCAAGTCACAAACTGGAGCCTACACAGGACTGAGGATTCTCACCCCACCCCCACTTGACAGGTGCCTGAAAGGACAAAACAAATGAACAGCACCGCTGTCACATAAAAGGAAAGGGTGGGAGTCACATGGTCACCTGTATGCAGAAGCAGCAAAGATAAAGAGGAATAGATGCTGGTGATAACAACATTAAAGTGGGTTTCCCTTTAAACATCCAGCTGTTCATTTTTTAGGCTGTGTATTTTAATTAACCACACTCATTAGATCTTTCTAAATTATTGTTACCATAGGATTTGCCTGTCATTTTAAAATATTATGCTGCTTCATGACTTGGTAAATAAAGTTATACCCAAGAGGAACCTGATGAGACTCCAGATTGATTTGAAAATAATTCAATCCCTTCCATGGAAATCATTGTCTTTAAACAAATTACAAGAACAGCATTAATCCTTGTTATTTTTGCTGTAATAATGTTCCCACCAGTACACAGAATGCCTCATCAATATTTGGTAAAATGAGGCCACAGAGAGTAAAGACAGCATACCTTAACAAGATGCTCTAACTCCAAACTGGACAGGGAAATTTAATTTCTGCATTACTCTACATTACTCAACTCTGTAACAATTGAAAGCTAAAAGGATGAGCTTGACAAAAGACAACACAAAATGCTGAACAGTTGTTTTCAGTGCCAGAAAACAGATGCTATTGCATTTGGTGCAGGATTTGGCACCCAAGGTAAAAGGTTAGTCCAACAATTAAAGGGTTAAGAAAAGGCGTTAGTTTGAGTTTAGGGTTAAGATTTATGTTACATTTTGTCAGGATTTCCCTGCATCTTTTGCTGAAGAGTGAATTTCAAGTTTTGAGACAGACGGGGAACGATTAGCTTCAACCCTTCTGTGCAAGCACCAAACTACATCATCCTTGGTCTACCTTCTAAATCCCAGATGAAGAGAACACTAGCACTGCTGCTTACACAAAGGTGGCATCATGGTTATGGAGAAGCAGGCTCTAGTCATCCAGCAGTAAAGTTTCACTTCAAACCAAAGAATCTGCCTCACTTAAAACACTAAACTATTACTTAACTAACTCAATGTTAGTATATTATTTGTAATAATTCTACTAATTTTTTTTTTGCAGGTAGGAAGGAACACCCCTTTGCAAAGGAATATGAGTTTGAAGGTAAGTTAAAAGGTGTTTACTGAAAATAACAAGTACATCAAGCAAACATGCTTTGGGGGAAAGGACTCTTCTTCAGGGATGTTGCTGCATGCTATTAGATAGGAAATGATGCCAAGCTGGATATATATTTGCAAGGTATCTGAGTGACACTTGTAGTTGCAGAGACAGCAATGAGTAGGATGATTGGTGCCAAAGGTTTAAAAGTACTCTTCTTTCTTCCTACTTTTCCAAGTTTATCTGTGGAAACGACCATAAGGCCATACCAAAAAGGCAGCAGCCCAAGCCCCAAGAGGGTTCACCCCCATTATCCAATTCTAGGCACAACCAACTGGAGGTACTTCTTCCTACATGCCCACATAAACACCAACCCACAACCAGTGACTGACCTAGTCAGTATAGACCGGTCTCCAGCACAAATGAGATTAAGTTTAACTTTAGGAACAATCAGGGGCGTGTTTTATGTTAGTGCAGGGCTACTTTTGAACAGTAGGGAGGAGAACATAAAGAGACACCGTGTCTATTGGCCTAATTGAATCTGTGTAAAGCCCGCATGACCTTTTTTTTGTTACCAATGCAACAAAACCCAAAGCTTCTTTCTCAGTCACAGCTGTCATCAAAATACTAGGCGTTGGCTGATGTCAGAGTTTAGAGAGCGGTGACATCATCTCCCCTATCATGTGACAGCACTAAAGCCTAGCCACTAGCAGCGGATTTATAAATATGTTTCATAATCTTTAACATTATTCCTTTTCTTCACTGGTCTGTTGTGTGGCAAAGTTGTTACAGTATCCCATGTTGTACAGATTGTTTTCTCTCTAAAATATCTATAAAATAAAAGCCCAAATGTGTGTTGTTTTTATCTGCTACCATGTCAGCAGTCCATTGAAATGAACCCAATCCTTGCTACCTGGAAAGCAAGCTTTCTCTAACACTGATGCAACAGAATCCATAAATCAAAATGCTGACAATACATGTGCTGCACAAGGCTTTCCATCAATCAAAAGACCAAATCAAACACTACTGCTTGGTTATTCATTGAAATGATTCATTTTAACACAGATTTGATGATAAAACTGTGATTTATGACTAATGCATGATTCTCATAGTAGGAAGCATGCAGTAATAGTTGAAATAATGCCAAGCCATTAAAAGTCTAAGAGGGCCAATTAACTGTGCATGAAAAAAGTTTGCTTAACTGCATCCTAATGCGGGCAACATGCCATCAGCTGTGAAAACGAAATAAAGTCTAGATAGGGGGGAAAAAAAAGTTTCCTACCCTGGCAAAGTCCTTGTGGAAGCTCCTGTTTTTCAGCTGGTGTACACAAAAGGAAATCTATCTCCCTTGGCACACAGACATCATGAATAGTGCATGATGATCCTGGCATGGGTTAGGAATAATCAAAGCATCCTTTGAGGAACAGCTGAAAAAGGAGATTGTAGGGCCAATCGCTTGTTGGAAAAAGCCATGCGAGTAGAACTCATTCACACTTCCTAATGTCCATTTTAAAAGGCAACAAAAACATTTTGCAAATTACATCTTGTATGTAAAAAGCATGATAGTGGAGGGGGTGAGCAGATACATGGATGTTTAACATATAACCATGTACAAAGTTGTATGATACAATACATATTTCCACTAACAAAAAAAAAAAGTCACAATTGGGCTTTCCCAAGAATCTGAAGTTTTATTATAGACCTTAACCACTCGCCGACCGTATCGTTTACATGTGCGGTGGCAAGGTGGCTCTACTGCGCTGGATCACGTACCTAGTATGTGATCCAGATCTTCCAGGTAAGGGGCGTGCGCATGACCGCCGCCTTGGCTGTGCTGTGATTAGACACAGCACAAGCCAATCAGCGGGTTCCGGCCAATGATTGATGGCTGGGACCTGGTGATCGGCAAAGAGGCTGACAGGACAGAGCTCTGTGTAAGTAAACAATACAGAGCTCTGCCCTGTTAGTGGGGATGTGCAGATTTTTGTTTCCCTGCAAACTAGGGAATAAAATCCAGCTCATCCCCTAGTAAAAGTACACACACAAAGCATTGTTAGGCATAAACTTAACCCTTTGATCGCCCCTTGATGTTAATCCCTTCCCAACCAGCGTCATTAGTACCGTGTCAGTGTATATTATTAGCACTGATCACTGTATTAGTGTCACTGGTTCCCACAAAGTGTCAATTAGTGTCAGATTGACCACCGTACTATTACAGTCCCACTGTAAGTCGCTGATCGCCACCATGCTAGTATATATATATATAAAAAAAAAAAAAAAATACCCAGTATATATCCCATTGTTTGTAGATGCTATAACGTTCACACAAACCGATCAATATAAACCCATTGGGATTTTGTTTATCAAAAATAAATAGAATACATTTCGGCCTAAATTTTGAAGAAATTTGATTTTTTAATTTTTTTTATTGGATATGTTTTATAGCAGAAAGTAAAAAATATTTTTTTTTTCCAAGTTTGTCATTTTTTTTCATTTACAGCTCAAAAAATAAGAACCCTAGTGACGATCAAACACCACCAAAAGAAAGCTCTATTTGTGTGAAAAAAATTGTATAAATTTCATATGGGTAAAGTTTTGCATGACTGCACAATTGTCAGTTAAGGTAACACAGTGCAGTATAGCAAAAAATCGAAGGTGGTAAAATCTTCCAGAATTCAAGTGGTTAAAATGTATTTCTATTTCTGCATCCAAATTTGGATTTGGAAAACACCTTCTTTATATCTGTTACATTTACATAGCACAACTTAAAAAATGATTAAAAAATTGTGGCTTACCTTTTTTAGATACTCTATGCTGGATCCCCAAAGAGAGGAAAAATCCTGCTTAGCTCTCTGTTAATGAGAGGGCCGAGCAGCCTTTTTTAAAAATCATAATTAACCTTGTTTGTACTGTGTAGGCAGATCAAATGTAACTAGATTGGAACACTGTGGTGTTGATTTACTAAAACTGGAGAGTGCAAAATCTGTTGCAGCTCTGCACAGAAACCAATCAGCTTCCAGTTCTTTTTTTCAAATTTTCAAAATCCAGTTGTCACAGGGACAGAAAGTGAGATGAAATCTTCTGAATAGGAGCACAGACAGCAAAACAAACATTAAAGGGGTTTTAACCCTTCCCCATGCTATCCAAAAAAATTAAAAAATGTTTTTTTCTGGCTGAAGTTACACTTAAAAAAAAATGTACCTGTTTCAATTTACATATAAATTCAACTTAAGAAGCAATCTTGTTCATAACCGGGGGGACTGCCTTTACTGAAATGCAGAAAAGGGGTTGGAAGTTATTGCTTTTAAAATACTGTAACATTTGTATTTCTTTTTATTTAATATCAAACATCTCAGCCATTTGCAAAAATCCTCCAGATTTTATTTTGTTCAACCAGGTTTATGTTAACAACTTCCATTTTCATGCATGTGGGAAACAAAGTTGATATAAAACATACAACAACGTTTAGCAATGTCCAAGTCTAGTTTGTGTCCAAATCAGGTAAAATGGTCTTTCTTAAGTGGTATCATTATACTGATTTGGCAGAATAGGCAGAAAGCACAATTGAGTATGGTCCATACTTTGTATTTACACTAACAAATAAAAAAAAAGTTTCATGGGCAATACTCAATTGTTCTATTTACAAGTGCTCTAATATGGCTGCGATTAACTCAAGCAAGTAGAATAGGCAGCAAAGGTCCAGAGCAGATAGTGCTAACCTAAACAAATGACTGATTTTTCTACCAAAGTCAAAAAAGATTTATGTGTGTTACAGGAGTTACTGTAGGTTACTGGCATTACACAAGGTACCTTAGGGTTGCCAATTGGTAAAGAGGCGATTTATAGGTTTTGATCATTTCAAAGATGACCTTCAGAAAGATATAAAAACACATTAATGTAGTCCTGTATTTGTTAATAAATTCTGTATTTTTGTAAATGCAACCAGTGCAAGTACCTGAATGTGACTTGCTATCAGCTTCATTTTATACTCTGCACAGCAGCACTCAGATTGTGAGAAGATGAGTTGGAACAAAGAGCCAATAAAGTGGGCCACAAGCAAATATGCAGAAAATGAAGAAGCATGATGTGCAGGTGTTAATGGATCCTAGTATAGCTCCATTTTAAACGTTTTTAAAAATGCCTTGAAATATAGGTCAGTTAACTGGTGTTTGCCCATTTAATTTGTGGCATTACTTAACAATTTTTTGTGAAACAACCAATATATAAAGTAGCTTCCACGAAACAAAACATACTAAAACGTTATGTAATTATTACACAGAACACTAAGATTAATAAAAATTTTGTATATTAACCGAAAAAAAAAAAATCAGATCTCCCTTGAACGAAACGAAATGTACTGTCTATTGTATGTACAATTGTTTTCTACTTGTAAAAGGGATCAGTTTAGTTAACCACATGCACACAAAACAAAACACACAGTTTTGGGTAAATGAGCTATCAGTACACTAAACAATGGTCATGCTTTTCCGCATATCTGTGGGTCTCATGAACCACTGAAAACAATATGGTACATGGGTGGTTAATATCTTAACAGTTGTTTACCAAGAAGTTGGAGTGATTCCAGAGCTCCTTTCAGTAATACATTTCCAAATCTCCATACTTGATACGATAGCAAGAATATCGATGAGAATACTTTAAAATGTAAAAGTCTTAGAAAAATGTCTTTAAAAAAAGCACTGCAATAGCCTAAATACTTGATCAGGAAAATACACTATTTTTAAATGTACAACATTGTTTTGTTGCATTCTTGCTTCTTTGAGGATTTCTACTCGTTAATGACTAAGCAACAGCAGTTTCCATGCTTTCAGCATGACTTCCCATAACAGCCCGTTTGTCCTCAAATGATTTCTTTTTAATGGCAAAAGACAATTCCTCCTGCTGCTCTGACTGAGCCACTAGAGGTTGGTGCCCAGCAGCTGGTGGGGAAACTTTCCTTGTATCACCAAGGCCAGCAACAAAAGACTTACATTAAAAATAATAAATGTATGGATAACAGAGAATTACAGGAACATGAATGTCCTCTTGGGGAGCCTGTTGACATACACGGTGGGAGAGAGCCAGAGTAGAACTTGCAGACTGGATTTGTCACCTGCATTTTGGTTGAAACCACTTTATTTTGGTTTGAATGAAAAGATGTTTTTTTTATTCTCTCTATAAGCGTCTGGCTGAGATTTTGCTCCACTTACTTGCTACCTTTTCTACTGTGCTTCTATCCTATTTTTCCTGACCTACATTTTTTTGATTATTAAGAAAGAAACAAAATTAACTTGGGTAGGAAAAAGCCTAATGAAAACCTAATAAAGTATTACATTGTTCCTGTTATACATGTGTATCAGTGAAAACCATGACTTACCATTAAAAACTTCAAAGTTTTTTTTTTTTTGCTTTAATTGAAATGGCCTGCCATGTTCAGAACTCTATTTAACTGCCACCAGGAGTTGAAAACAGGTATGTAGGTACTTGAGAGGATCTCCATTATGCAGATTGCGACATCAGAAAAAGTCAAGCTCTAGGCATCCTCCACAAACTACTGGTCAATAAAGTAACTACTTCCTCTAGGTGACTAATAGCAAAGTGTGAGAGGTGAGGGTGTAGATAAGGGCCAGAGTATGACTTTCTCAGAATAGAATACCATGGGTTTTGGAACTTCTGGTGAATTCAAGTAGTTAAACAAAAGTTCAGACATCTATAGGTACCTTCTTTGCTACTGGAACTGTTAAAAACGCATTGGCAGACTGTAGGTGAGTAATGTCCCTTGTGCTTGTTTTGTGTTGGTCAACTTAGGGTTTAAAAATACTACAGAGAGCTCCTGATATTTTCCACTCAATCCTCAGAAATTCATTATTACTCTGCTGCCTCATCATTCCTCGGCTTCTCCTGGCATGAAATGGCAAGGCACACAGGCAGGGCCACTGTTAGAAATCATGGGGCCCCATACAGCCAATCTGACAGGGCCTCCCACCCAAAAAAAATCAAAATGATATTTCCGTAAAATATACACAAAAATCATTTTTAGAGGAGACAAACACCACATACTTTGAAAAATTCCTGCTAAATCTAAAAAGATACAACTGTATTGAGGTAATAAATAAAGCTCTGTGTATATGAATAAGATCTTGGAGCTCATTCACATGGGTGCTGTGGCCTGTACAGTGTGAATCTGCAGTTTTTTTTATGTGACTGGAGATGTGTGTAGGCAGCCTATGTTACACTACACAGATGTATGAACACAGCCACAAGTCCTAATTTTGTGGTGTAGGTGTATGACTCCGAAACAGTCGCCTTTTCTTTTTTAACCGCTTCCTGACCGCCCTACAGCAGAACTACTGCTACAGGGCAGCAGGGCTGCGCAAAATCACATATATATACATGTGATTTTGCATTTCCAGTTAGGTGGTGCACGCACTCCGCCCTACCCACACCACCATCTGCAGCTACAGATGTCGATCACCAGCCCCTGGCGATCGCCAAGTATCATTGATAGGGGACAGACCATGGGGGATATGTTTTATAAAAAAAAGTCAAAAATATTATTATATATAAATATATATTATTTACATTTTTTTATACTAGTAATGGCGGCGATCAGCGAGTTATAGCGGGACTTCAAGACTGCGGCGGGTATTCTGAAACTGAGTGGGAACTAACGGCCACTGACATCCCCAGTGACACTAATACAATGATCAGTGCTAATAAAAAGCAGACACTGTACTAATGACACTGGGCTGGAAGGGGTTAATATCTGGGGCAATCAAAGGGTTAACTGTGTGCATTTCACATTGTGTGCTGTGTGAGTTTTACTAGGGAGATATGCTGTTTTGTACAAAGCAGAATGTCCATGCACACAGGAGAGACATCTGTGCTGTTTACACACAATTTTTTACATCTCAGCCCTACCGACGATCACTGTGTCTCGGCCAGGGGTCACCGAGTTCTGGCAGGGGATCGCCAAGTCGAGATTGAGATCCCAATCAGCCAATAGCGGTGCGGGTAGGGAGCATGCACGCCCCCTACCCAGAAATGCAAACCACGTATATATATATGTGATTTTGCACAGCCCTGCCACTCTGTAGCACTACTTTTGCTATAGGGCAGAGGGCAAGCGGTTAAAGTAGAACTATAGGCAAAAAATGTTTTTTCTATTTTGGATAGAATAATGGGGTTATAACCCATATCAGGTTTTTTTTTCACCATCTCTGTCCCATTGCGGAGATTTTCCTTCACTTCCTGTCCCATAGCCAAACAGGAAGTGAGAAGAAATCCCAGCACATTAAGGGAATCCCTTGGGGACCCCCAGGTCACCAGAATTAGTACCCCCATTGGAAGATTTCTCTGGGGACAACCCAAAATTTGGGATTTTCTTTTACTTTCACTTTGAATGATAATGGAAAACAGGACAAACAGAGAGTGAATCTCTTTAATGGGAGCACATACAGAGATACAAACTGACAGATGTTCTAATCTATTTACACTCTTTCCAAAACTGAAAAAAAAAAGTTTTGCCATTAGTTATACTTTAAAGTCTATGGGAAGCGTTTTTGAATTGAAGATAATGCGAGGTGTTTTTCCATTGAAGTCTATGGGAGGCGATTTTGCATTGAAGTCTATGAGAGGTGATTTTGCATTGAAGTCTATCAAAGGCGATTTTGCATTGAAGTCTATCGAAAGCAATTTTGCATTGAAGTCTATAGGAAGTGATTTTGCATTGAAGTCTAGGGGAGGCAAGATCTTGCTTTGAAGTCAAAGGGATAGGATTTTGCATTGAAGTCAATGACACGTGATTTTGCATTGAAGTCTATCGACAGCGATTTTGCATTGCAATCTACAGGAGGCGATTTAACATTGAAGTCTAGGGGAGGCAAGATCTTACTGTGAAGTCAATGCCACGTGATTTTGCATTGAAGTCAATGGCACATGATTTTGCATTGAAGTCAATGGCAAGTGATTTTGCATTGAAGTCAATGACAAGTGATTTTGCATTGAAGTCAATGGCAAGTGATTTTGCATTGAAGTCAATAGCATGTGATTTTGCATTGAAGTCAATTGCCTGCAGCAGGGCTAAATGTAAGAAAAAAACAACACCTGTCCGGCGCCTGAAACTGCATGTCTCAGGCATCGGGCGATATGATTTGCACATTCCTGATGACTGGAAGAGTGGGGGAAAACTGTGGGATAAAACGTTCTATGTGAACAGATTTGGAATGGATGAACTGGACCCATACACTATGCTATTCCACTGAAAAAATACAATACCTGTATGGGGAGAACAATGTTAGGTACATGGCGAATATATTCCAGGGTGACAATCTGGAATCTATCATTATGCATGTACAGGCATACCTCAGTTTACGAACACCTTGGTTAACGTAATGTTCAGTTTACAAATGAAAATCCATTGAAAATAGTGCCTCGGTTTAGGAATTGTTCTCGCAATGCGAATGGATTAATTTGTTTTCAATGCATTTACAATTTTTTTTTAATCATGTCCCTGAACAGTATTTATGCCTTTAAAGTGCACTTTATAAAGAGTTTTGAACAGATAAAAGACTATTTTTTGTCTGACCTCCAGAATGGATTAATTGGTTTTCAATGCATTCCTATGGGAAACCACGTTTCGGTTTACAAATTTTTGACAATATGAAAAGACCCGCAGAACGCATTAAATTCGTAAACCGAGGTACGCCTGTATGTTTGTTACTGACAGCACCGTATCACTGGATCTATGCTGCCCTTGGTTATGGCCTATGTCAGTTCTGAAGAAATCCAACCCCATTTACAGTAATGCCTGCATACACGTAAAGGAAATTTGAGGTTATATGTACACACTGAAAGCAGATTATAAATGATCAAGTTGAACTCTATAGGAAATGCTCTCAAGAGGAATCCTTACCACTGCCTGGAATCCAGATTTTTAAGCTCTCGTAATAACTTTGAGTTTTTCTTCAACAGATGGAAATTTTTTCTGCAGAAAGAAAAGTGGTTAGGCTTTAGCTTTTACATAAAAATGTGTTTTCTATTGCTAAACCAAAGGCAAATATCAGTATAAAGCTGAAATCAACAGAAATACACTTTAATACAATTGAACTACTAATAGAAACACCAAACAAAAGGACACTGGGACTTTTCAGGTTCTTCTCATTGACAGGTAATATATAAAAATGGGTATGGTATTGCACAGAGTGGCCCCAAACCGCCTCTCCTGGGGTCTCCCACCAGCGCTCTCTGCTCCTCGTCTTCAGTGTCTGCCCCCTTAAGTAAACTGGTTGCTATGGGGGGCGATGTACGGGCTCGCTCCAGAGCCAGTCTGTGTGCATCCATAGACACACACTGCACGCAGCATACAGGCTCCCGCAGCTGCCCCATGTGAATACAGGGAGAGAGCCGCTACAGAGAGACACAGCACTGGATCGTGTAAGGACTCAGATACTGTAAGTATTTGAGGGGAGAGAGGGTGATAGTGCTACTGGGACATTTTTTACTTTAATGCAGGGAATGCATTAGGGTAAAAAAATGTGAGGACTTTAGAACCATTTTAGAATTATGACAAAAGTTAAAAGAAAAAAACATACAATACAGCAATGAGAAATTGTGAATTCACCAGGGGAACACCCTAAAATCAGTATATGTCCTATTTTGACATATATAGATATTGCTGAGTTAGTGGGGATTCTTTGGGGGTGCTCCTCTGTGGAAATTAATTATTATTAAGTACCGTCTACAACAGTATATGCCATTATTTTTTTTATAGAAAAGCCCCCATTTAACCTATTCATGACAGACGTCTTAATGCCTGAACACAGTTTTGCCACTTTGACATGTGTTTGTAAAACTATACATATTATCGCAACTAACTAGTGTATCCAGGTGGATTATACCTTATTTTTTCAGGAAAAATTGGGCTTTCATTTGGTGATAAATGGTAATAGCCATCTCCTGATTTTTTTTAATTATCAAAAGAATACCGACACATAATACAAGAAAAATATCATGTTTTAAAATGTAGCTGTATATTTCATGCTACTAGTATAACTTACTGCCAAATAATAACCCAAAATAAATTCTCCTGCTCCTAATGATAGCAGCGATGCCGCAGCTTTTTTTATCCTACCTTGACATCATTGACACTAATTTACAGAATTTTTTTTAATCTTACCTAAAATGCGCTGACCTTAACCATGACCCTAACCCTAAAACTGACCTAGATCAAACCCCGATCTTGCTAGGTTTTCTTTATTATTTACATTATTTTTCTTTTTTTACACACACTTTTGTTTACCATTTTCTCTTCTAGAAAAGAGAAAAACATACAATGCATCTTTTTCTCGATTCAAGAGGAAAAACACAGGGGTGAACTGTACAGTGACTGATCTCTTTTTTTCTTTTGAACTTGAGGTGGGTGCGCAAAAACAAAACACCTGTAAATGAATAAAAAGTGCATATAAACACACATAAAAAAGTGCACTTCGGGTTTGTCTCTGGTCCACCTCCTAAAGTAGTAGGACCCCTCTCTGACCCCCTGGGGTGCTCCTGACAAGGGAAAGGCACACTCAGGTCCACTTAGCCAAAAGGCCTGGCAGACCCCTCACCTCAAGGTCAGCTGAAGCTGACCGCTGAGTACTAGGTGAGGGGTTCTCCCATGGAAATACCCCCAAGACAGGGAAGGAAGTGTAAGGTTTCTGTGGTAGGGAGTCCTTGTAGAATTCCCCAGGGCACAGAGTCTAAGCCCCAGCCTGCTTCTACACCCTGATGGCGGGGACAGACTTGCAGCAAGCTGGAACCAGGTCGCAGCCCCCAGGTTCGCCCAGCTGACGATAAGGAGCCCACTCTGGTATGCAGAGCATAGATGGCAGAATGCAGAAGAGGATCTGGGAAATGAGCTGAGGTCAGGACAGGCTGCAGCCAAGCAAATCAGTAGATAAAGCCAGAGTCTCTACATTGGAAGTCAACCACTGAAATCATATAATAATAATAATAAGCAAACCGGAGCACAGAGAACTGGGAAGGTGGTCAGGCAACGTGGGATGTATTCAGCATGTCTTATATAGGGAAGTAAACTAGGAAGAGGGCTAGGGAGTGATAGAAGGGAAATGATACGTGATAACAGAAGCCAAAAACACTTGTGAATAGAATCACAGGTCTAGCAGAAGCACTGCAGCAAGAAGGTAAGAATTTCCCAGGCAGGAAACTGCAAGCTAAACTGTAACATGAAGGACCCTCATGGCCAAACATCCTCCCCTTAGACTTTAGGGAAGGGCCAAAGATCCACAACCTCCATTCTGAGTGAAAAGTGAACACAAACATAAGTGCAAGTGAAGCACACGTGGAGAGCAATTAAATATGCAAAAAAATGCCAGTGCAGGTGCATTGACTAGTTCTTCTGGCCTAGTAACAAAAACTGCCCCAGTCTCAGCCAAAAGGCTTAGCCCATGAGGCATAGTGCATAAAAAAAGTGGTGTGCTTGTTGTCACAGTGGGGTCCCAAATCCATAGGGCATCACTTCCAGGGGACACTTGACTCTGCAGGCTCTCTGCCTTTCCAACCCCTGATCAGACAAGGTAACACTGTCTTACCGTCAGCCCTCGGGTTCCTCCACTAGAGAATTACTCCCGTGCAACACCCAGTGAGCGCTCTGGTTTATGTTCCTCACAGGAAGCTCCCACAAAGCCCCTATTGTACAAGCAGTAGCACTATACAAACAGCCATCCTATCAACATAGACAGGACGAACTGTGGAGAGCACCCTGCTGGACACAGTTAGGAACAGATACTACATTTGATCTTAGCCAAAAGGCCAAGAAGTGCTATAATAGCCAATCAAAGGTTATCAGAGAGATTAGGTGATCGGGAACCAGGCCCCCCTTTTCCCGACCGTTAGCTTGAGACCTGGGGCTCTCAGTGGGAGGCCAGTCTCTGTGCAGGGAGTGCAATCTGTTCTCAACACAAACACAGGTACGCATATATGAGGCCCCACGGATAAAGACCCACTTCCATGAGGCCGTATATACACTATATTGCCAAAAGTATTGGAACTCCTGCCTTTACACACATGAACTTTAATGCTATCCCAGTCTTAGCTCGTAGGGCTTAATATTGAGTTGGTCCACCCTTTGCAGCTATAACAGCTTCACTTCTTCTGGGAAGGCTGTCCATAAGGTTTAGGAGTGTATCTGTGGGAATGTTTAACCATTCTTTTAGAAGTGCATTTGTGAGGTCAGGCACTGATTTTGGACGAGGAGGCCTGGCTCGCAGCCTCCGCTCTAATTAATTCCAAAGATGTTCTATTGGGTTGAGGTCAGCACTCTGTGCAGGCCAGTCAAGTTCCTCCACCCCAAACTCACTCATCCATGTCTTTATGGACCTTGCTTTATGTACTGGTAAGCAATCATGTTGGAACAGGAAGGGGCCATCTCCAAACTGTTCCCACAAAAAATTGTCCACAGTGTCTTGGTATGCTGACACCTTAAGAGTTCCTTTCACTGGAACGAAGGGGCCAAGCCCAACCCCTAAAAAATATCCCCACATCATAATCCTCACTCCACCAAACTTTACACTTGGCACAATGCAAGATCAAACACAGCAAAATTTTCCTTTTTTTTTTTTATATTAATATACAGTTGTGTTCAAAATAATAGCAGTGTGTTGAAAAAAGTGAATAAAGCTCAAAATCCTTCTAATAGCTTTTATTTCCATACACACAAATGCATTGGGAACACTACACATTCTATTCCAAATCAAAACATGAAGAAAAATATATCAAATTTGTGTTGTTCCTCTAAAAAAATTTAAGAAAATTGAATATTAGACTGTTCAAAAAAATAGCAGTGTTTGTATTCTTCTTTACAAACTCAAACATTCACTATATAAACTGAAAAATGTTTGAAGATTTTGCTTTCCTTTGAATCACTTAATTAATATTTAGTTGTATAAGCACTGTTTCTGAGAACTGCTGTACATCTGTGTTGCATGGAGTCAACCAACTTCTGACACCTGTGAATAGGTATTCCAGCCCAGGATGATTGGACTACAATCCACAGTTCTTCTCCATTTCTTGGTTTTGCCTCAGAAACTGCATTTTTGATGTCACCCCACAAGTTATCTATTGGATTAAGATCCGGGGATTGAGCTGGCCACTCCATAACGTCAATCTTGTTGGTCTGGAACCAAGATGTTGCACTTTTACTGGTGTGTTTGGGGTCGTTGTCTTGTTGGAACACCCATTTCAAGGGCATTTCCTCTTCAGCATAAGGCAGCATGACCTCTTTAAGTATTCTGATGTATTCAAACTGATCCATGATCCCTGGTATGCGATAAATAGGCCCAACACCGTAGTATGAGAAACATCCCCATATCATGATGCTTGCGCAACCATGCTTCACTGTCTTCACAGTATACTGTGGCTTGAATTCAGTGTTTGGGGGTCGTCTGACAAACTGTCTCCGGCCACTAGACCCAAAAAGAACAATCTTACTTTCATCAGTCCACAAAATGTTGCGCCATTTCTCTTTAGGCCAGTCAATGTGCTCTTTGGCAAATTGTAACCAATTCAGCATGTCTTTTTTTCAACAGTGGGACTTTGCGGGGGCTTCTTGCAGATAGCTTGGCTTCACATAGGCGTCTTCTAATTGTAACAGTACTCACAGGTAACTTTAGACCTTCTTTGATCTTCCTGGAGCTGATTGTTGGCTGAGTCCTTGCCATTTTGGCTATTCTTCTATCCATTTGAATGGTAGTTTTTCGCTTTCTTTCACGTCTTTCAGGTTTTGGTTGCCATTTTAAAGCATTTGCGATCATTTTAGCTGAGCAGCCTATCATTTTCTGCACTTCTTTATATGTTTTCCCCTCTCCAATCAACTTTTTAATCAAGGTATGCTGTTCTTCTGAACAATGTCTGGAACGACCCATTTTCCTCAGAATTTCAGAGAGAAATGCACTGTAACCAGCATGTACAACATTTGCTGCCTTCCTTCCTTAAATAAGGGCAATAATTGCCACCTGTTTTTCAAAGAATGAATGACCTCACTAATAGAACTCCACACTGCTATTATTTTGAACATGCCCCTTTCAATTAGTGATTCAATTACACAGAATCAGCAGCATGCATGTCATGACTGTTGGATTTCTATTACTCTATTACACCTGCTAGTAAATTAGTTACCATGTAGAAATATAATTTCTACCAAAAACAGTGATTGATCAGGTTAGTGATGTCTGACTGCTATTATTTTGAACACAACTGTATATATATTTTTTTACACTTTCTTCCCAAGCAAGGACAAAGATATCTTTTCCTCCATTCAATAGGAGTAAGAAACACAGGGATGGCCTGTACAGTGACTGACAGTGACACTTTTTTCTTCTGTAGTGAGCACACTCGAAATTTAACATCAGGAGCAAATAAAAGTTAACACAGAAAAGTGAAGCACACAAAATAGTGCACAGGGTATACACATAGTCATCCTCTGAAGGGGACCCCAGCCCTGATCCTCCAGAAAGAAAGACTCCTGACAGGGACTGGGGTACTCATGATCCACCCAGCCGAAACCGGGCAGAACCTTTTCTTCAGGAGTCCTGTTGAAGCAAGACCTACCCTAGTATTCCAAGCACTAGGTGGGTATCCCACGGAAGGGAGACCGCATAGGAGGGGAATAGCCTGACCAAAAGGCCACATGCCCCCCCCCCAGCACTTTCAGGGCAAATCTGGAATTACACCCTGCTAGTTGGGATGAGTGGCTGCAGAAGAAGGACAGACCAAAGCTCTCCACACAGGCACAGCGTGTTGCAGGGGATCTCCTGGAAAACATCACATGCGGGTGGAGCAGTGGGAGAGGCTACGTGTTGCGCAGGACCTCCTTCTTTGTCAAGCTTTGTCCTTCAACTTCAGCTATTCCTGCATCTGACAACACTGCTATCCAGGAATACAAGGGTGGACACAGAGAAACGCTCATGCTGGGGAGTGTTGAGTACATGCCTTTTCTATTTTAATTTTGTGAGTGGCCATTTTGCATTTGATTTTAAGATTAAAGCTTTTAACTCTACTGCACTTAGTGTGCACTCTTCTTGTTTCTATGTCACTTGTATATTCCTCAAGTTTGTGAGGAGCAGAAACAAAGGCATCAAGAGGTGTTCAATTACTCTTGATGATTCTAATGCCTGGATTATGGATTTGTGGTTATATCCACCTGTGGACATGAATGGTTTCTGCTGATGGGCTTTATCTGATGGAATTGTCTTTGCTTACTTTCCAAAAACTCTGCTATTTACATTTTTATAGTATTAAGTATTTTGGGTGTGCTAAAAATGTTTTTGGTATTATTTTTATTGCTGGTCCATAGGTAGCTTTGAAATGCCTTCAAAATCACTAGTTAGAGGTCTGAACACAGTACACAACAACTCTAGACTCTTCCACATACCTTCTCTCCCATGAATTCATCCCTAGATCATTCAGAAGAAGCCTACAGAAATGAAATGGTGCCTGAGGCTCAGCTGTACTGGGTTCCTCTTGGCATGAGACCCTGATGCTGGGGTCACAGTTACACCTCTGAATGTGCTCAGCCTCACTGGAACTCTGTCTTGTGATTGCCTCAATGATCTCCTCTTCCTGTTCACGGCTCATTCCAACAGGAGGTAAAGCAGGTTCATTCAGCTTCAGCTCCGTATGTTGTAGGCACTCTGGACTTATGGTGCCAAGTCTTTCCAAAAGTAAATCAAGAGCATCCACTCCTTCTCCTTCCACTGGATCTGACCGTGACAAGCTCTGATATTCAGAGACCTGATGTGCTGTCTTCAGTTTTCTCTCTTTTAAAAAAATAGCAGGACATTCTAGTGGTCCATACATGATTCCACCATCCCAAGAGTATTTCCCTGAGATATCTCGGACAATTATCCGTACATCACCGGGTACTCCTGCTGAGTCTCTTCCAACAGAATTTTCTGCAGGGATTTGCAGATATGAAATAAGAGCACTATCGTTGAATACAAAAAGCTGCAAGTTGGGACTTCGGAACACATCATTTGACAACTCTGATGCCTCCACATAAGGGTTATCCTGATTCTCGTTAATCAAGCTGTGTAAAATGGCAGGGCCACCACTGAGTGGATAGTGTCCTAAGTGATTCACAAGCTGTGTCATGACCATACGAGCTGTCAGAGGGATGAGCTCCATATTTCTTCTCTTCTTTTCTGAAATAGAAACACAAAAATACAGCATAATTTAGTGTTTAAAAGGTACATTCCAGGTATAACAAAATTTGAGTATTACAAGGCATAAAGGGAACATGTATGCCTACTCAGGGATTCAGTATTTCATTCAGGCATTACTGTAGGCAAGAAATTCATGCTACCTGCTTTTAATCTGGAGAACTGGGGAACCCCTTTTAAGTACATGTTTAAAATGAAGTATAGTTATTCCTGAACACACCCAACGCATAAATGTTCACATTAATTTATTAGTTTATATCTACTAGTTGACAGTGGATACAGTCTATATCAGATATTAAAATAAACATAATAATACCAAATGATTAAATAAACTGTCACTGACGTATACAGAGTTTACCAACTAACATGATATTAAATTACTTTACTGAATAAGACAGACACCATTTAATAAGCATCACATATATTTATAAGATTAGCTGTAAAGCAAACTGCTGCTTTTAGCTCAGAAAACAACACTACAATATCACTTGCATGAACATTACTCTTTTGACAAAACTGTACCATTTTCATTAAATTTAATGACTTTTACAAGGTCATAGGCATTCTAAATGTTTAATGCAATTTCCTAGAACAACCTTAATACTTTTTTCCATGAATTTGGGGGAGCAAGCACTTTTTGTACTAAATTATTCTTTATTCATAGGAAATAGGGGAAGAAAATAGGGGAGAGAAATAGAACACAGAGAGAAAACAGTGAACGAGACCAAGAGTCACCATGCATGTTACAATTAGGGATGAGCAGTCAGTTTGGTCCAAGGTTTGGTACAGGTTCAGACAAATCTGTTTGTTCAGGTGTTCCTCTGAACGTCAGACTTTTAGTTCATTTGGAGGGAGCTGAACGCCATATATAGCAGCATTTTTTCTAAAGCTAATATATATGACAGCTTCCTCTGCCAATGGTTGATAAGGAAGCAGCGAGTGCCGTACCCACCATCTCCTTAGCAACCAGTGGCATCACCCAGCCCATTCATTTGCTGTTGGGAATTTTTGTCTATGTAAACAAAAGGAAAGGGATAGCGTTGACATCACTTACCAAATATTGCCACATATTTACATTTACATTTTGCAACATGGACTGTAACTGTAACTCGCCAGGCATTGGTAATTGTGATTGATGTGGACCCCTTATTCATATAGAAGATGCCTCCAGCCTGCAGACCCCACAACCACGGAGACAGGCTGTAGAAAAGAGGCCCTTGTCCTGATCAACATGAGGACAAGGAGCTTTTAGAGGGGGGTTCTCTTGGTCCACCATGTTGAGGGCCTGTGCACTGGTATGGTTCAGAAGGAAGGGGATAGGACAGCATAGGATCAATAACAGAGAATGCTAGCCGTTATGTAGCTTTTTTTCTGATGCCACATGTGTGTGACATCTGTCTTATGTTTGTGACACAATGGATCTGTTAAAACATATTAAGGGGGTAAGGCATGTCCCTCCTGGTGCCCTACTCATGTCTGTAGATATTGGGGCCCTATACTAAAATAATCACCCACAAGCAGGGCATTGGGATGGTGAGAACCCTCCTTATGGAGCAGGAACAACCTGTTTGGCCATTTATTGAGTTAATTTTACAATTATTGTATTTTATTTTTATTCAAAGCCATTTTGTTTTTGCCAACCCCGAGTACCCCCAGGTGTGTGTACTATGGGCACATGTTGCGTACCCTCATATGCCAACCTGTACCTGGAGGGGTGGGAAAGGGCTGTTTTTTTCCCTAATGAGGGCTTTGCAATGTACCTCGGCCATGCATTGTGCTGGTTCAGGTACATCAATTACCTGTTCATTATTTGGACAGGGCCCTTACCTCAATTGGACCATTTTATGCTAGCTTTGGGTGGCAATCCATATAATCTTAAAATTCACAATAATTAATAGTGCCACCAAAATCTCCTTTCTTAATGTAGAAATCCTCATTCAAGAAGATGATTCCTTAACTACTTTGTAACGTAAACCCATGGCGGGCAATATCATATTGCAAGCTTGCAGCTCACAGCCATCTATGTTGGTTTAAAGTATTGCCACTGCTCAATACATTCATATACAATGAAATTGTAGACAAAGATTACGTTACCCAGGCAGTGTTACTAAGGCAGAAATAGCTAGCCTGGGGGTATAGCAAGTCAAATTTGAGAAAGGCATACAACAAACCCCTGCACTGCTCCAGAACCTTATTACTATTTGAGACTAAACCTAGGGAAGTGAATACCACTGTGAAATTTAATACCAAATATTCGACACAACTTCATGATGTTCAAGCCAATTTGACCCAACATTCGCATTTATTGGTAGATGATCATATTCTGTCCACATACAGTCAGGTCCATAAATATTGGGACATCGACACAATTCTAACATTCTAACAAGCCAATTGTCCCATTACTTTTGGTCCCTTAACAAGTGGGAGGCACATATGCAAACTGTTGTAATTCCTACACCGTTCACCTGATTTGGATGTAAATACCCTCAAATTAAAGCTGACAGTCTGCAGTTAAAGCACATCTTGTTTGTTTCATTTCAAATCCATTTTGGTGGTGTATAGAGCCAAACATGTTAGAATTGTGTCGATGTCCCAATATTTATGGACCTGACTGTATGTAAGAGACATACTGGAGTGTTTTGTCAAGCTATATCTTCAGGAGATATGGTTACTTCTATTCATTTTGTTAGCAATGAAGATTCGATTCGCACCCCCAGAGGAACATTTAGAGGGATATTTCCGTGCGGCAATTGCCCCCAATGTCTTTGGGTTCAGCCTGGTATGCAAACTATCTTTTCCAATGGAGAATTGTCCAGATCTAAGCATTATGCCAACTGTATTACACAAGGGGTGGTGTATTTGATGCTCTGTACCTGTAGAGCCTTTTGCCAATTAAGGCAAAGAATCAATATACATTATATTGCCAAAAGTATTGGGACGCTTGCCTTTACACGCACATGAACTTTAATGGCATCCCAGTCTTAGTCCGTAGGGTTCAATATTGAGTTGGCCCGTCCTTTGCAGCTATAACAGCTTCAACTCTTCTAAGAAGGCTGTCCACAAGGTTTAGGAGTGTGTCTATGGGAATGTTTGACCATTCTTCCAGAAGCGCATTTGTGGTATCAGGCACGGATGTCGGACAAGAAGGCCTGGCTTGCAGTCTCAGCTCTAATTCATTCCAAAGATGTTCTATCGGATTGAGGTCAGCACTCCAGTGCAGGCCAGTCAAGTTCCTCTACCCCAAGCTCCCTCATCCATGTCCTTATGGATCTTGCTTTGTGCACTGGTGCGCACTCATGCTGGAACAGGAAGAGGCCATCCCCAAACTCTTCCCACAAAGTTGGGAGCATGAAACTGTCCAAAATGTCATGGTATGACGACACCTTAAGAGTTCCCTTCACTGGAACTAAGGGGCAAGCCCAACCCCTGAAAAACAACCCCACACCATAATACCCCCTCCACCAAACTTTACACTTGGTACAATGTAGTCAGGCAAGTACTGTTCTCCTGGCAACAGACAAACCCAGACACGTCCATTGGATTGCCAGACAGAGAAGCGTGATTCGTCACTCCAGAGAACACGTCTCCACTGCTCTAGAGTCCAGTGGCGGAATGCTTTACACCACTACATCCGACACTTTGCATTGCACTTGGTGATGTAAGGCTTGGAAGCAGCTGCTCGGCCATGGAAACCCATTCCATGAAGCTCTCTATGCACTGTTGTTGTACTGAAGGCCACATGAAGTTTGGAGGCCTTTAGCTATTGACTCTGCAGACAGTTAGTAACTTCTGCGCACTGTGCGCTTCAGCATGTGCTGACCATTTTACGTGGCCAACCACTACGTGGCTGAGTTGATGTTGTTCCAAGTTGCTTCCACTTTGTTATAATACCACTAACAGTTGACCGTGAAATATTTGGTAGCAAGCGTTTTTCATGGATGGACTTATTGCACAAGTGACAGCTTATCACGGTACCACGCTTGAATTCACTGAGCTCCTGAGAGGGATCCATTATTTCACAAATGTTTTATAAAAGCAGTCTGCATGCCTAGGTCCTTGATTTTATACACCTGTGGCCATGAAAGTGATTGGAACACCTGTCCCAATATTGCTGGCAATATAGTGTATATATTTATATTTTATGCATATTTTTATACTGTTTATTTTATTAATGTGTCTGAGCCTGGGTCCGAACCTGGGACTTCTGCAGTGTGTGGCAATGTTTCTTCTTGCAGAGCCACCAGAAATGCTGGACAGCTCTCTTGACAATTATTGGAATATTCCTGCCATGACCTTGTTTGTCACGAACCTTGAACCCTTTACTCCTCCAATGAACTTCCTGATTTAAGCCATGCCTCTACGTTTCCTGTTTGCCAGATTACTGTGCTCTCTTCAGCCAGTATCTTGCTCCTTGTCTTCCCTGCTGCCATTCATATTTTGCTACCATTAGTTATTAAGCTTGGCTTGTTCCTTGACTATGCTTCTGCCTGATCCCAACCTGCGACTGCTCTTTACTGACCTTTGGCTTGTTTACTGACTATGCTTCTGTGTGATCCTTACCTGTTTAATACGCTACTGGACCTCCGCTTGCTCACCTCCTGGTGGGGTGATCTTGAGGACCACGACCTAGTGCTAACACGTAGCAAAATTCATCTCCACCATCAGGAGCTCTGGTGAACACCAGTTAGTAATTGGACTCTGCACCTCAGTCGAGCCCACTCCTCCACCAAGGTGCCCCGCCTGTGTACCTATCCTGCTGGTTCCTGTGTGAGCCATTCCACTGCTATAGCAACTGGTCTTCGAGCCTGACCCTTGATCACTACAGAATAATCTGGCCTAAACATGGAGACCACTATAGCAAACGTTCTAGCTCATCTTAAGCAGACAACTGCTGAGCTGCAGAAATTCGGGTTATCTATCAAAAAAAGTTGCCAAACTAGAAAGTATAGTGGAAAGGCAACAGGGAGAGATTCATACTCTGCAGAGACAACCGCTGGACCAAGATGATATAAACATGCATATGCCTCAGCCTCAACCATCTAAGTTTAATGGAGACCGCCACCATTACAGGTATTTCCTTAATCAGTGTCGTATATATTTCCAAATGCACCCTGCTGCTGCATTTCCTTTAGAGAAAAAGAAGGTAATTTTTATTATGGACTTCTGACTGGGGAAGCTCTAGCTTGGGCCTCCCCTAATATATAACAAAACAGTGCCACGGTGAATAATTATTAGACTATTTTGACCGCAATGAATCATGTCATTAGTCCAACCGCTGTGCTACTGCCGAAGCAAAGTTGCATAGTGTGCGGCAGGGTGAACGCGGTCATTGAGTACACAGCTGAATTCAGATGTTGGATCGCAGATACCACTTGGAACCCTGCAGCACAAAAAAGCCATTTCCGCCAAGGGCTTTCTAAAAAGGTAAAGGATGAACTCACCAGAGTAGAGACTCCTAATGATCTCGAGGACTTTATCCAATTATGTATCCAAATTGATCAAAGACTTACAGAAAGGAGGAATGTTTGGAAATAATGGTGGCATGCATCTCTCTGCTAGTCTATTTGTTCAGCAGGATTGAAAAGTCTCTCTGGGTTCTAAGCTGAGCCTATGCAGGTTGATGCTATCAAGAGATCCATTTCCTTTCAGGAGAGAGAGAAGACGTTCAGAAAACTTGTGTCTATATTGTGGGGACTCTGTTTAAACATTACAAAGAATATAACAGAATATGCAAAAAGGAAATAAAGGCTGCAAAAATTTAAAACAAACAACAGATTGCAAAAGATAGCAGGACAAACCCCCAAAAATTCTTCAAATATATTAATAGTAAAAAGGTCCGGTCCGAGCATGTAGGTCCTTTACAAAATAATCTGGAGTGGGTGACTGGGGACAAAGAGAAGGCAAATTTATTAAATACCTTCTTCAGCTCTGTGTATACAAAGGAGCATGGGGGAGCTCTTGTCCATAATGGACATGGTACTGACACAGCTTCAGATGATTCACATTGGCTCACAACTGATATGATCCAAAAATATTTAGACAGAATAAAGGTGAATAAAGCACCTAGACCAGATAGCATACACCCATGGGTCCTTAAAGAATTGAGCTCTGTCATGTCAAAGCCATTGTTTCTCACTTTTAGGGACTCTTTAATGACTGGAATAGCACCCCTGAATTGGCGTAAGGCCAATGTGGTGCCAATATTTAAAAAGGGGTCAAAATCTTTACCAATTAATTATAGACCTGTTAGTTTAACTTCTATAGTTGTGAAGATACTGGAGAGTATAATAAAAGACCACATAGATGAGTTCTTGCTGGAAAAAAATATTTTAAGCAACAGAGCATGGATTCATGAAAGACAGAAGTTGTCAAACAAATCTAATTTCTTTTTATGAGGAGGTGAGCAAAACATTGGACAGAGGGATGGCTGTAGACGTGGTTTACTTGGATTTTGCAAAAGCATTTGACACACTTTCCCACACATGGATAATGTGTAAGGTAAAGTCTATGGGCTTGGAAAAATCTGTATGTAAATGGATGGAATACTGGCTAAAAGATTGTATTCAGAGAGTAGTGGTTAATGATTCATACTCTGAATGGTCTAGAGTTGTTAGTGGTGTACCCTAAGGTTCAGTGTTGGGACCCTTAAATTTTCATATATTTCTAAAGGATATAGGGTCTGGGATTAAAAATACCATTTCAGTCTTTGCAGATGACACCAAGCTGTGCAGTGGAATAACGTCCTTACAGGATGTCTCCAACTTTCCTGCCGACCTCAATGAACTGTTTAATTGGGCAACTATGTGGCAAATGAGGTTTAATGTTAATAAATGTAAGGATATGCACTTGGTGGCTAAGAATATGCATGCATCATACATACTGGGGGGGGGGGGGGTACAACTGTGGGAATCAATGGTGGAGAAGGATCTGGGAGATTACAAGCTTAATAATAGCATATAATGGAACTGGAGAAAGTATAGAGAAGGGCAACCAAACTGATAAGAGGCATGGAGGAGCTCAGCTAAGAGGAAAGATTGGAGGAACTGAATGTATTCTCTCTTGAGAAGAGGAGATTAAGGAGGGATAGGATCAACATGTATAAATACATCAGTGGTTCATATAGTGGACTTGGTGTAGAGTTATTCACCCTGAGGTCATCACAGAGGACAAGGGGGCACTCTTTATGTCTTTATGTCTGGAGGAAAAGAAATTTAATCTCCAAACGTGGAAAGGTTTCTTCACAGTGAGAGCTGTGAAAATGTGGAATAGACTCCCTCAAGAGTTGGTTCTGGCCAGCTCAGTGGATTGCTTTAAAAAAGGCATGGATTCTTTCTTGGATACACAGAATATAACTGAATACTAACGTTTATAGGTAAAGTTGATCCAAGAAATATCCGATTGCCTCTCGTGGGATCAGGAAGGATTTTTTTTCCCTGCAGGAGAAAATTGCATCATGCTTTGCTGGGTTTTTTGCCTTCCTCTGGTTTTTTTTAATGGTTGAACTGGATGGACTTTTGTCTTTTTTTAGCCAGACTATGTAACTATGTAATTGTCCTAACAAAGTTAGAAGATAAATTGCTGTGACTGATTTGATTGTGCCTCAACAAATAAACTATTAGCCAGTCTATCTCCCCACTGATTCCTGAAGAAAATAAATTCTCTACTCTCTTATTTTGTCATCCCTATTAAACTTATCTCCGATTGCTGTGAAATCCTCTGCTCAGCTGGGGGGAACTTTATGGATACAGAAATTTCCCACAGCAATAATATTCAAGCACGAAATACATTTGCCCCGATTGATATGGAGACGGTTGATGGTTCACCCTTATCTTCAGGACCTGTTACCCATAAAACGGTTCCTCTGTTACTCCAGTTTGAGGCTGACCATTGTGAGACTATCAGCTTTCAGATAATTACGTCACCCAAATTTCTTGTCATCCTGGGCATTCCTTGTTTCTCCACTCACAATCCCTCCATCAACTGGGGAGTACAGACTATAGATTTTACGTCCCCCCATTGCGAGAAATACTGTAGGGAACTTTGTCCAACAAGTTCTTCACTGGCCAAGGAGTCACAACTTAATGTGGTAACTATCAAGTTATATGACAACTTGCCTCCACAATACCATGGGTCCTGGGATGTCTTTGATAAGAAAATCGATTAATTACCTCCTCATCGCCCATATGATTGCCCCATTGAGCTGCTCCAAGGGGCAGAAATACCTTTCGGACACTTTTTCAATCTGTCAGAACCTGAATTAAAGTTGCTCAAGGAGTGGCTCGATGAGAATTTAGAGAAGGGCTTTATTAGACACTCAACATCTCCTGCAGGAGCAGCCCTGCTCTTCATTGAAAAGAAAGACTCCACTTTGCATCCATGCATTGATTACAGGGACATGAATAAAATCACTATTAAAAACCATTCTCCACTCCCCTTGATCTCTGAAATGTTGGAAAGACTCTGTTCTGCCAAAATATTTACAAAACTTGACTTATGAGGGACATACAACCTTGTCCACATTCATCAAGGAGATGAATGGAAAACTACCTTTAGAAAGAGGTATGGGCATTTAGAATCCTTGGTTATACCTTTTGAACTTTGCAACACCCCTGCAACTTTTCAACACTTCAATCACTTCAATGTTTTTTGTGATCTGTTAGACCAACTTGTGATTGCTTATCTGGATGATATTCTCATCTTTTCCGATAATCTGGAGAAGCACCGCTAACATGTTTACACTGTCTTTCAAAGATTAAGGAAGAATAGACTTTACATTAAATTGGAGAAATGCGAGTTTGAACAAACCCAAATCCTGTTCTTGGGATATATTTCTCCAGAAGGAGTGAACATGGAAAAGATCCATATTTTGCTACATCTCGTTATTGACCCTTGGCTTGTTCCTTGACTACACTTCTGCCTGATCCCATCCTGCAACTGTTCATTACTGACCTTTGGCTTGTTTACAGACTATGCTTTGGTGTGATCCCTACCTGCATAATACGCTATTGAACCTCCGCTTGCTCAGCTCCTGGTGGGGTAATTTTGATGATCACGACCTGGTGCTAACACGCAGCAAAAGTAATCTCCACCATCAGGAGCTCTGGTGAATACCGGTTAGTACTTAGACTCTGCACCTCAGGTACGCAGGGTGACCTTCCTGTGTACCTATCCTGCTGGATTCTGTGTGAGAATATAATACATAATGTGGTCTCTGTATGATAACTGGGTTGACTGAATTAGCAGGACATGTACTGGGTATTTGTGTCCACATACAGGCCAGTTATGTGGTAACCATTATGTCCGATTATTAGTTATCACACTTCTGGTTTTCAAATGGTATTGTTTATGTAAGGTATATTAAATTGTTGGATACATTCTCTATATTATATGTTCGGACCTGTTCAACCATGTGATGTCCGTGGGTAACAGTGCCCTGTACCATCAGTTGGTTGTTGGTCCCCTGGGATGAGTCTGTGTTGTCCTGACAGGGGGCGGGGATGGGTGTTGTCTTGCTTTGTCTGGGCTCCATGACTCCTCAGGGTGGATTGGTAAATCCAATTGTTCTCTTTTCTATTAGGGAACACACCCTTGTGGATTCTTACTGCCCATTTGGTGGGTATCTTAGTTTAATCATCGCTATATCTTGTTTTTCCACACATTAATACTCCACTTATACTTGTTGATTTTTTAGTAAGCTTTAATTGAATATAGCTTAGCCAGCCTTGCTATTTTGAACTACCTATATTTTTTCTATAGACCCAGAGTCCAATTTTTGTCATGGTAATTTTCTCCTGCTGTGAATGTGGCTCACCTTGTAATAATTTTTTTCTTAGAACATACTATACATTGCCCTATTTATACTTCAGGTTGGTGAGCCGCACATTTAGCTATGAATATATCTGTGACGAACGTTGTACCTGACCCCACTCGTGACAAAGGATCAACCAATCTCACACCGCGTTGTCACTTGCGTAAGGATACCACTCTCAGCCTCACCCTGCACAAAGATTTTCCAGCTCACTGGACCACAATCTAGGTGTCCCAGCCTGAGAGCAATTGTAACTGGGTTAGTTACTAAGTAATTAACTCTTTAAGCTACCACCACCGTTTTTTGACTGAGAAGGAAGAAACTCATAATCTCAGCAATGACAAATATGAAAAATTAACGTCTGTACACACACTGTCACCAAAAACAGGTGTATTCAGAGATTTGTCATACAGTAGCACTCAAGAGGCAGGGATTCTTTAGTTTCCATTAAAAACCTTAGGGACAGTTTAACACTTTTCAAATAGGGTTTAATGATAAAAGGGTCAAAATGGTGCAAATAAAATATTTACAGAAAAAAGAGGTTACAGAGAAATAAAGAGAACAATAAAGCAACATCATTTTACGATAGGTCAGATGGAAGTGTTAATCTGTATACTTTTTTTTTTTTTTAATGGTCCGTAGAAACAGGCATGCCTGCAGGCCTCAAATAGTGGTTTACAGTTCTGACCCAGGCCTGCATGCTGGTGTCTGCTGTCCCTAAGTGGAGATAACTGGCTCTTTTGAAGTGTTTTAAAAGTTAAAGCTATGAATTGCATAGTTTGCAGGAGGGGAGGGGTAAGATCACGGGCTCAGGAAAAACAAAATGGATGAGACTTGACAAGATGGCCTACAGCTGCCATGTACTTACTGAGCACAACTAAATTAATATCATATAACCTTTTGGACCCAAGCATGGTGTTTTTCTCATGTTAGGATACATATTTATTTTGTTTCTTTCTATGTATCCAGGAATTGCCTTTGCCCCATAATCATCTTTTTGGAACAACTTCTAGAGAGCTCTTTGGAGAAATAGTGTGTGCACGGGTGGGTTATCCTTATGGTGCACATACATCCCTATGACACTTACCAGTATTATGTATAGGTATTTGTTTTGTGGTTTGATTGATGGCATATGTATGGCTCCTTTTCTCAGGTGCCCGTTTTCTTAGGTGACCCCTTTTTGGAGCAGCTTATTTTATTAATATTTTAAACACAATGGTATCGATCAAACAAATACAAACCAAAATGAAAAAAAAAAAATAAGGTTGATCTAATAAGACTAAGGCAATTATAATAAATATTGTATATACTCTAGTTAGTATGTTGATATACATCCCTAGAGTCTAGTACCTCTATTATATACTGAGTTCTAATTTTAAATAGGTAACAATATGAACGCAAACGTTTAGAGTATCTACTAATCTATGTACAAACTTAGGCCCCTTGCACACGGGAATTATAATTTACTGATGTTTACTCAGGAACTTGTTGACAGAAAGTCCTTAAGTAAAAACACTGTGTGTAAAGACCTGAGTAGTGTTGCATATAGGCAAGTAAAGATGCGTAAGCGTATACACTTCAATGCCAGTGTTGTAATATACTAATTTTTATGCAAGTAAACATGCTTATACAGTTAGGTCCATATATATTTGGACACAGGCACAATTTTAGTTTTTTTTCAGGTATTTACCAAAACATATTCAAGCTATAGTTATATAATGGATATGGGCTGAAAGTGCACACTCTCAGGTGTAATTTGAGGGTATGTACATCCAAATTGGAGGAAGGGATTAGGAAGTACAGCTCTTAAGAGTAGCCACCCCACCCCTTTTTAAAGGGACTAAAAGTAATTGGACAATTGAATCAAAAGCTGTTTCATGGCCAGGTGTGGGCTACTCCTTCGTTATCTCTTCATCAATTAAGCAGGTAAAAGGTCTGGAGTTGATTCTAAGTGTGGTATTTGCATTTGGAATCTATTGCTGTGAACCTACATCATGCGTTCAAAGGAGCTGTCCATGCAAGTGAAACAGGCCATTGTAAGGCTTCAAAAATGAAACACATCCATCAAAGAGACAGCAGCAACATTAGGAGTGGCCAAATCAACAGTCTGGTACATTCTGAAGAAAGAAGAAGGCACTGGTGAGCTCAGAAACATGAAAAAGCATGCACATTCTTTGGACGAATGAAACGAAGATTAATCTGTACCAGAATGACGGGAAGAAAAAAGTGTGGAGAAGGCTTGGAACAGCTCATGATCCAAAGCACACAACCTCATCTGTAAAACATGGTGGAGGCAGTGTGATGGCATGGGCATGCATGGCTTCCAGTGGCACTGGGTCATTGGTGTTTATTGATGATATGACAGAAGCCAGAAGCAGCCGGATGAATTCTGCAGTGTTCAGAGATATACTGTCAGCCCAGATTCAGCCAAATGCAGCAAAGTTGATTGGACGGCGCTTCACAGTACAGATGGACAATGATCTAAAACACACTTCAAAAGCAACACAGGAGCTTTTGAAGGAAAAGAATTGGAATATTCTGCAATGGCCAAGTCAATCACCTGATCTCAACCCAATTGAGCATGCATTTCACTTGCTGAAGGCAAAACTAAAGGCAGAAAGACTCACAAACAAAGAACTGAAGACAGCTGCAGTTAGAGCCTGGCAAAGCATCAGAAAGGAAGAAACCCAGTCTTTGGTAATGTCCATGGGTTCCAGACTTCAGGCAGCCGTTGCCAGTAAAGGATTCTCAACAAAATATTAAAAATGAACATTTTATTTATGATTATATTCATTTGTCCAATTACATTTAAGCCCCTGAAAACGGAGGGACTGTGTATAAAAATGGTTGGTTTTCCTAAAATTTGTACTTGATATTTATGTTCAACCCCTTGAATTAAAGCTGAAAGTCTGTACTTCACATTCATTTGGTTTTGTTTTAATTTATTCTGGTGGCATACAGAACCAAAAGTATGAAAAATGTGCCTGTGTCCAAATATATATGGACCTAACTGTAGACAAGTAATCAAGTATGTGAGTAAATTGCTGCACTCAAAATTTCTACTTTTGTTTTATGGCTCTGTATTAAATGCTGTATTACTGATCTCTACTCAGCTGTGTTCATTATCCCCAAAAACAATAATGAATCTCATTTCGAATCACTAAAAAACTCTTTCTTACTCTCGTGGCCTAAGTATATCGTAAGGGTATAACACTTGAAGTTGTTAACACTGTTAACTTAAATGAAAAGAAAACCTGCAGCACTTTGGTATATCACTTGCGGCCCTTGATCCACAGCAATTTGTAGTAGAAACATTGATTGGGGTAATAGGAAACATGTAATCATAGTAATTATTCTCAATTTTCCTCATGTAACATTCCCACTTTCAGATTATCTTCTACATCCATCCCCAGCCAAAAATGTAGCATTTCCGCACTCTTTGACCTTCTGCAGTTTCTGACAGTCTTTATAATACATTACATATATTGAACAGCATTATGCGGTCCTTTGGTGATGTCAGGGGGCGCTTTTTAGGCCCCCTTTAACTCATATGTTGACAACCACTGCCCTAGGCTCACATAGGAAAGAGAGGAATTCTGTGAATCCTTTCACTGAACTCCTGAGAAGTTCTGAGCATTGACCATGTATACCACGTGTTTCTATAATGTTCAAATCTGTCATTTTCTTGTGATAGCATTTTTTCCAAATCCCTATTAGAATCTAGCTCTATTGCCCATTCAGCTAGAGATGGAACAGTTCTCGATTTCCAATGGCAAGGAAACACTGCTCTCGCTGCTGAAATAAAATTACGAAAAAATATATTTTTTAATTGTTTTAAAGGGGCATGGTATTATAGATAATAATGCTTTCTTTAGTAAGTTTGGAATTTGTATCACCGTAATCTTAAGGTATATATCAACTAATGTTTTCCCAAACTGTTTTATTCGGTGGCCATTCCCACCATATGTTCATCATGTCCCTTTCAACCTACGGCATTTCCAACAAACATCACAGATGGTTGGATACATGCAATTAAGATGACCAGGGCATCTACCATCTAGAAATAAATTTGAGTCCCTTCTCCTGAGCTCTGGTCGCTATTAGTTAGTATAAAGCATTTTCCAACTCCTGAAGAGGGATGGTAGTTTGAAGTTTTTTTCTAATTTAGATGTATATTTAGGTAGCCCTGAATGGGCCAGAGAGGAAAGGATTGACTATACCTGAGAAACTGCATGAGATGGAGAAGTATTCTGTAAGAGTAATTCATCAAAAGTTGTAGAGGTAGAGTGAAGTTCAGAAATATCTGGAATAGTATGAATAAACTAAATAAGTTGTAATGAAACCATGAGTCCACTGGCAACCTCATTTGAGGGCCACCAGATATAAAAGAAGGGTCAGCTCGTAAAAGTTGTGATAATCTGCGGTAATTTCTTTTAGTCCAAGGGCCAAAAATATTGCCCATGAAAGAGTGCGAGAAAGCGGAGATGTCAAAAAAAGGGTGTCATACAACCAAGATACTGTGAAATTCTCAGATTTACAATGGTCTGGTCCCACAAAGAAGCAGTTTGCTTTGTGATATTTGAAAGGTTCTATGGCAGTTCAAGGTGAAGGAGAAATCCAAGGTAAAGCCAAGAAATCTGTAGCAGTCAGTTCAAAGTGAAGAAGAAATCCATGGTAAAGCCATGAGATCTGTAGCAGTCTGTTCGAAATGAAGGAAAAATCCATGCTAAAGCCATTAGATCTGTAGCAATCATAGGTTTTCAAGTTGAACCCATTGCTTTGTGGAAACATGATGGAACCAGTCAAGAATTCTAATAAGAACTGCTGTTTTCTGATAAACAACTGCATCAGGATCACCTGCTTCTTGGCACGTCTTCGGCAATGCAAGAAATTTATATCAGAGCCTAGGGTGTTTGTTGTGCCAAAGAAAGCCAGAGAATATCTGCAGAAGCTTTCGTATATAGGACTCAGGAACTTTTAATGGGATCCTTTGGAATAGGTAGAGAAATCTTGGGATAACATCCACTTTAGAAAGTTTTTCTTGGCCTAGCCAGGATAAATGTTTACTAGAGTGCATTCCCACACTTGACCAGGTAAGCCGATACATCTTTGTGATGCTTTTGACTTGCCTCATCTATGGCTGACAAAATTTTAGCAAATAAGACACTGCTAATCACATAAATATATATGTGTTATTATGTTTTAAGTTTTTTTTTTCTTGCCATGCTGTGCTAATATTTATGCTTGTATACATTTAGAAACTACTGTAACGATCCCTTCATCCTCCTGAGAAAGCAGTTTTCCATGAAAAATGTCAAGAAAGGAAATTTGGATGTCCCTCATAGATTATACAATTGACCTTCTGGGAGGTTTCTTGGTATACGTTGTTTCATCATTACAAGAGGAGCTGTACACATGCAATAGTACACTCTCATCTCTAGTTTTAGAACATTTATTTGTCGGGAATATGGGGAAAGAAATGGTGACTAATGCAGATGTATTGCTTACCTTCTGCCACAGTGAGGAGATTGCTGAAATCAGAGGAGTTATATGAAGGCGGAGGCTCAGAATTTTTTACATTCCCTAAAGGTAGAAATGGGTCATAGTCTATAGAGGAGAGATCAGCCAGACTTAAAATATACTGGCTTTGTTGAGTGTATGTGTTGGAGCCACACACACAACAATGTAGAACCTGAAAGAAAAAACATTAAAAAAAAATTAAGGTATACTATAATACAGAGAACAATAATAATAGTAATTTTTGAGGCTGCATTCACACTATAGCATTTTGTGACCATGCACAAATTCATGCAATTTTTGCATGTTTATTAAACACACAAATATACATCACGCTGGCAGTTGCAATTCACTGTTAATAGTGCCTCAAGCATGGAGAGCACACACATGTTCACAATGCAAAAAGCACATGAAAAACGCAACAAAACTCCAAAAGGTGCGTGAGCTACTTTGCTGCATTTACCCTGCATAGGGCAGCCAGATGAAATGAATGGCCTTCTCCATGCATGAAAAGTGACAAAAAAAAACAAAACCTTGTGCATGTGTAATGCCTGGCAGCACGCATCATAGTATGAATGGGGCCTAACAGACCAAATTTAAAACATTTCAAGTAGAATATTTATATAAAGGAAACCAGAAATAGACAGAAATTACATTAATCTTTAGAAAATTCTAGTTGCCTGACTGTCATGGCATCACTGATCCAGTGTGCAGATCAGTAGTTTTCCCATCTCTCCTGCTTCAATTGTGTCCATGTCCTGAGTCTGACTGTTAAAACCAAAGACAGCCAGGTGACTAGCATTTTAGAAAGGAGATCAACAATAGAAACTTTCTTATTTCACTTTGCACAGGATCCATTTAAAAGTACCATAAATATTAAATATAAACATTGGCAATCCAAACATATCATTATGATTGCTAAACGATTTTCTCAACAATCCTAATAAGCATATATCAGATGGCATTTGTCTCTCATTTGTCTGTTATTTATATAACATAGATACATTTTACAACACTCTACAAAGATTCCGGACATCGGCCCCATTGCGCTGAGTCTACTATTCACTTTGAATAGGTTGCCAATACACCACAACATGTATAAAACAGACACGTGGCTTTTTTAAATGCAGCACACAGATGGTTCACAATTGTGTACAGTAGTGTGCTATGTGAACAAATAACAATGCAATGTATCACACTGCGTTTCATGTGTTGATGTGTTGCAGTAACACTCATTTTTACAGCATGTTACTACCAGGCACAGGTGTGAATGAGCCCTTGCAAGTGAACCTGAGCCAACAATCCAGTACTGCAAAGAAAAAAATGCTTTCTTACATAACCATTGTTACAACTATGTGTAATGAGCTTAAAGAATAGGTTCACTTAAAAAACAAAACAAAACAAAAAAAAAAACACTTTTTTTGCAGGTAAAATTTATAATGTTATTTAAGGACCCTGTAAAGCATTGCACCCGCAATCAGCTGATTGCGGGTGCAATGCAGGGCTCCTGCATTCCTTTTCATTCTTGATGATAATGGAAAAAAGGACACAAAGAAAGGGTGATTCTCCCTAACAAGGCCCAGACAACAATACAATCCGGACGTTGCTCTAATCCCTTTTCACCCTATCCAAAACTAAAAAAATAAGGTATGCCTTTAATTATAGTTTAAGACAGATGGTTTTGCAAAGCCCGTTTCTCTAATTTTACAGTTAAATAAAAAAAGAAAAGAAAAAAAAAAAAAGAAAAAAAAGAGCACCAGCAACTAACAAAACAGGAAAATGAAATAAAAACAAAAAGCACTATGATTAAAAATCTTCTCTTGCTACACTTCTTTGGATAAAAAAATGTCATGAGTGAGACTGCCTTACTGAACTAATTCTGGCAGTAAAGAAATCACACATCAAATCAACACCACAAACCTCTACTTGACCCTAACAATCAATGAGGTGTAGAGTGACCTAACCACTAGATTGAAGGCCCCAGGTTAACAATGTGCCAGTTTATAGAAAGACGACTCACGTGCTGATGGGATCATAACAACAGAATAAAGATAACATTAAATGCACACACATATCATACTTACTCTGTAAATGTAGTCAAGGAGGGATGGTTTAGGTTGATGTGGCTCCTCAAGGGGGAATGTAGATATTGGCTCAAGCAATGTTTGCAGGGGAAGGGCCATGCACCAGTCTAACAGGCACAACAGAAGGGACACTATAAACTGAAGGGGGACAAAGATGGTTGAATTTTATAACAAACAAAGCAGTTACACAGCTGGGCAGTCACTTTAGAATTGAATTGTGTATTATCGCTGACAGTTTATAACAGTACTATTTCACAGATTTATTTTGCCATTTCATTGAGAATGCAAAGAGCAATCCTTTATTGATGTATACTGGAATCAGATCGCATAAATCTTGTTTGGGTCCCAGGTCCTTGGGTAAGGGTCATTTAGGAAAATAGCCCCTGGTATGTTTACATGAAGTTAACCACAAGTAATTAAAATACAAGATCACTTAAAAGGGTTACAGGTGAAGCTTGGGAGAGTGGAGTCAACTAGAGGCTTCTTATATCTCTTGCGTACTCATCAATAAAATCTTGCTGACATAGTTCTTAGCTCTGTTCCTGCCCACCTTGGAACTTTAAAGTTCCATGCTAATGCTGGGGTGCATCCTTAGTGATCGGTGAGATCGCTAACAAGTACAGGAAGAAACAGTAAATGGCAAGGAGCTGCACATGGAAGACCTTTTCATCTAACTTTCTTCTGACTGGCGAGGTAAGTACTGGGAAATTTTTATGTCTTTTCTCTTCAAATGCAGATGTTTTTAATCCCCAGATATTTTAAGTGTCTCTGAGAAAATATGACTTTGTGGTTATAAAATATACCTTTTTATCTGCCTCCACTGAGGAATTTTCTGCACTTGGCAAAAGGAAGGAAATCGTAGCCACAAGAATCTAAAAGAAGAGATCCAACCGTTACTCAATATAAAGATGACTGTATGCTACAACCTCAAAGGGGAAATAATCTAATCTGAGCTGAGCCAAAAGTAACCAAAAGCCCTCCAAATTAACCAGTGTGTAGCAAAGAAAGGCAAAGGGGAAAAAATTATCTGTGTGGCTCTGCCCACTATTCCCTTATTTTTAGGATATCTGACAGAATGAGGCTTTACTGTGCTACAAATCTCAAACACATAAAACTGTTTTTAACTTTAAATATTCTTTCCAAACTAGCATGTAATATAATACCAGTCTTATTGAATAAAATAAAACTGTAGTCACACTTTAGTATAACTGTATCTGCTTTGCACATGATGTAATCAGTTAACTCTGCCACTGTATAGTATAATTGAAAAAAATGCGAGTGATTGGTCAAATTTGCCCAAATGGGCTGTATGTATGAAAATTGCAGTGAACACTGTGGTGGCTAAAACCTGAATTTAATACACTCTAACATTTAACACATAAAGGGCATTAAATATATGACTGGCATTTATGTTATTTTAATAGAATTACAGCATGTAGCATAATAGTCCTAAGGGTATGATCAAGCAGCTCCATGGAGAAATGCAATAAGCAGACCAGACACAGAACTTGGTGAAGTAGTAATTTTTAGAATTTACATTAAAAGCAGGATCTGATAATTATCTGTGATCCCCTGTGCATGAGTTGCAGTAAATGTTGGTACATATGGATTTAACAACCCAGAGGTGACTCCTGTTTATCTCTGGATCCTATGAGGAACTGGTCACTTGTACACAACACATTATCAACATGTCCATAGATATCTTACTGTAGGTCCCTTGACATTTATAGACTCATCTGAAATGTCAGTGGTAGAGGATTACTCAGAAAAATCCTACCTCAGTGATCTTTCTGGAGAGAGGTAACTCAGGATTCTGGAGCTCTCGCCAATATGAAACCAGCAGCTGAAGGACATCACAGGCCACCTGCGCAACTGTTTTATTAGAGAACTGCAAGGCAAAACAATATAAATTGGTTTATATTTGGTGATTTCAAAAGCACTTCATTTGGGAACAAAGTTGCTTTCCCACTAGACAAGTATTCTTTAAATTATAGTTATGTATCTCCTAGATTGTAAGCTCGAAAGAGTAGGGCCCTCTTACCCCTCGTACGTTGTTTGTTGTTGTTGTACTGTGCCATGTATTGTCCCCCCCTCTATTGTACAGCGCTGAGCAAACCCTTTGGCGCTATATAAACTCGAAGTAATAATAATAGTAATGTAGAGTATATATCTGCACTTTCATACATAAGGTATTGTTACATTTAAAGCAGCAGCATTACACGCAAAACACTTTAATACATCACAGCTTACCAGTCCTTAGAATAGCTGCATTAGTTTTCTTTTTTAGTCTTTTGTTCTCTGTTTTCACTTGTAATCTTGCCAGTTAGGCCCCTCTTAGGCCCCTTTCAGACGGGCTTGTTTCATTTCATCAGTTCAGTTACATTTATTTAAAGAAATAAAAACGGATGAAGCTTACATCAGTTTTTCATACATATTACATCAGTTTTCCATTAGTTTTTTTTACATCCACTGCCAATGCAAAAACAGACCATTTGTCTGTTTACACCCTTTGTGTCCGCTGTTTTTTTTTTTAAACAGATGTAAATGGATGATTATCCGTTTACATCCATTTTGCCATAGAGATGCATTGATGTTGGTTTTTCATCCATCAACAGATGGATGAAAAACAGACAAAGGGTCTGCATATGTGAAAGGGGCCTAACACACCTCTTGTACTAGAGAGCCCCCACTCTGGATTAATGAGCACAGGGGCACCTTTGGATAGCAGCACTGTTAGATGTACTAGCGGATTTAGATACACTAATAAACTGAAGCTAAACTCTAGCTCACACTGCAGGTGTGCAAGCAGTTACAACAGTTTTTTTTTTTTTGGGATAAAGGTTTTGTATGATCATTGTAAGTACCTGGTCGATGGTAAATGGTTTGTCTCAATACTCTAACTGCTACATATGCAGGAGAGCATGTTATGTTGAAAATCAACAGGCTTACTGGCTGGATTACCAGATGAAAGTAAAGGAAAGTAGGCCTAAAAGAGAAAATGAATGCAGCCATCTCATCTAGGAATTGGTAAGCAGCAATATAATAAATGTTTGCTTTTGGGTTCAAGGTCACTTTAACCATTAGCCGCCCGGCCAATGGCCGTTTGGCGGCTTCAGATGTGCTCCTCCATTCCAGGTGCACGCCATTTGGCGTGCTCCCGCACATGCGCCGTTTGCGCTAGTGCAGAGTGGCGCAGCAGTGCGATCTGTCGGCGGCCGTGCACCTCGGACGCGGCCGATGACAGATCCGAGTACCGGCTCCCGTTGCTGGTACCATGTGACCTGCTGTGACCAATCACAGCAGGTCACATGACAGTTGTATACATGAATGGCTTCATTCATGATGCCATCCATTGTATACTAGTGCCTAGCTGTGAATGGTCACAGCTAATCACATGCACATGTCATGTGATTAGCTGTGACCAAATCACAGCTAAGCACAAAAAAAAAAAAAAAAAAAAAAAAAAAGCTGAATGAATCGATTTCATTCAGCTAAATGCTTGCTTATAGCAAAGTAATTCTTTGCTATAAGCAAATTGTGTAAAAAAAAAAAAAAAAAAAATACTGACCACTTTCCCAAAGTAGTACAATGTTACTATGGTAACATTGTACTATTTTGGTCATAGTAAAATATGAAAAAAAATCTTAAAAAAAAAAAAATGTAATAAAAAATTAAATATAATAAAAAAATAAAAAAAAATAAAAAAATATATATATATTTTTTTTCATACTGTCACCAGTCAGTGTCCCTGTTCACCGCCATGCCAGTTATATGATGATGCTGTACTGCACTGGTGACAGCATGTAAAAAAAAAAATAGTGAAAATAATTTTTTTCATTTTTTCATTTTCGGAAAAATTATGACAAAAAAATACAACTTCAAAAAACTCGCCATGCCTCTTATGAAGTACGTCGGACTGTCTACTCTGCAAAAAGGGGTCATTTGGGGATATCTGTACTATTCTGACATTCTTGGACCTCAAGAAATTAGATTGGCCGTTAGTACTTCAGGATTGATCAATATTCAGATCTATACCATAGTTTGTGAACTCTATAACTTTCCTACAAACTAAAAAATACATCCTAATTTGGGTTATTTTCACCAAAGACATGTAGCAGAATACATCTCGGCCTAAATTTATGAAGAACAATTATTTATTTGTAAACTTTTATAACAGAAACAAAGAAAAATGTGTTTTTTTTTCAAAATTTTTGGTCTTTTTTTGTTAATTTAGCAAAAAATAAAAATCCCAGCGGTGATTAAATACCACCAAAAGAAAGCTCTAGTTGTGTGAAGAAAATGATAAAATTTTAGTTTGGGTACAGTGTTGTATAACCGCGCAATTGTCATTCAAAGTGTGAGAGCGCTGAAACCTGAAAAATGGCCTGGGCAGGAAGGTGTAAAATTGCCTGGTACTGAAACGGTTAAGCATTTATGTCTCATTAAGATCACAGTGCCTTAATGGTTAGCACTTCTGCCTGGCAGTACTAGGGTCACTAGTTCGAATCTCAAGCATGTCAGCACCTCCCTGGAGTTTGCATGTTCTCCCTGTGCTTGCGTGGGCTTCTCCTGGTACTCCGGTTTCCTCCCACACTTCAAAGACATGCTGGTAGGTTAATTGGTTCCTGTCTTAATTGACCCTAATATGTGCATGTATGAATGTGAGTTAGGGAACTAAGATTGTACGCCCTTTGAGGGTTAGGGACTGATGTGAATGTACAATATATGTATGTAAAGTGCTGCGTAAATGGACGGCGCTATAAAAGTACCTGAAATAAATAAAAATAAAAATAATAAAATAAAATAATAAAAATTGTCTGCTCACTAGGTTATTTAATAATAAAAAAAAATGTGAACACAATAGCCAGTAAAAATAAATCAGCAACCCTGTTCTACTGCCTGCTTTAAGCTGACTGAAAAATGAATCATGTTGTTGCTAAGGATCACTGCACATTACAGACCATCACTGTTTTGTGCACTACCTTGTTCAATAAGACTGACAGTCAAGCTTTTGTATATATTAACAAGTTATGTTATGGAACCTAAACTGGGTACAGTGCAAGCAACATCTGTATTCAACCGCTTCCCCGCCAACCTATAGTAGAAGTACTGCTACGGGGTGCAAGGGCTGCGCAAAATCACATATATATATACGTGATTTGCATTTCTGGGTAGGGAGTGCACACCGCCCTATCCATGCCACCATTGGCGGCTAGGCATGTTTATCACCTGGCCGGAGATTCCCCGCCGGCACCCAGCGATCGCCATGCAAAGCTGACAGGGGAGAGACCTGTGTGTAAACAACACAGCTTTCTCTCCTGCCAGCAAGGACATGCTGTTTTGTATTTCTCTGCACAGCAGAGGAATACAAAAAAGCATGTCCCCAAGGTAAAACAGCACACACAAGAAAACACACACAGCACACAGTTTTTTGATTGCCTGAAAGTTAACCCCTTTCTGCTCAGTGTCATTAGTACAGTGTTGGTGCTTTTTATTAGCATTGATCATTGTATTAGTGTCACTGGGGATGTCAGTGGCAGTTAGTCAGTTCCCACCCAGTGTCAGAATGCCTGCCGCATTCCTGCTATAAGTCACTGATTGCCGCCATTACTAGTATAAAAAAATAAAAAAAATTACAGTATATATACCACCATTTGTAGACACTATAACTTTCACGTAAACCAATTAATTTACACGTTTTGGGATTTTTTTTTTAGCAAAGACATGTAGCAGAATTTATTTTGGCCTAAATTTATGACGAAATTTAATTGTTAACATTTTTTTATTGGACATGTTTAATAGCAAAAAGTCAAAAATATTGTTTTTTGTTTATAGCACAAAAAAAAAAATAAAAAAATCGCAGAGGTGATCAAATACCACCGAAAGAAAACTCTATTTCTGGGGAAAAAAAGGACATAAATGTAATTTATGTACAGCGTTGCATGACCCCGCAATTGTCAGTTAAAGTAATGCAGCGCCATATTAAAAATATGGCCTGGTCAGGAAGAGGGGTAAATCCTCTGAAGGGCAAGTGGTTAAAGCGGAGTTCCACCCAAAAGGGGAAGTTCTGCTTTAAAGATAAGTTCCCCGCTCCCCAAAGGTGACAATTCTTAATGGGGGGGTACCCGAATTCGACAGGTACCCGCTCCCACTGCGATCGCCTAGGCGATCGGAAATGGAAGTTGTCCTCCTACCCTCCCTCCCCGAAGTCTTGTGGGACACGTGATAAATTCCAGAAGATGAAGGGGTCATTCAGGAAGTGCAGCGCTGCTCACGCATGCACAGTGGGCACCTGGCTGTGAAGCCACAAGCTGGCACAGCTGGGTGCCCACACGGAAGATGCCGGTCTCCTGGAATACAGGACAGCCGGTGAAATGGGCTGCGGCAGGGGCAACGCGGGATCGTGGGACAGTTTTTGTAGCTGCTGACTTTTATTTTTTTTACAGAGTGAGTAGAACTTCGCTTTAATCTGCACAGAAAGAAAAGCAGTGGAGATATGGCAGTAACTGTCCATGGTGCTGAAATTAGCAACACTGTGAGGCCAGCAAAGAGCAGTGCACAATAAGGCCTGTAAAATCAGGGCAGCTGCAAAGCAGAAAAACAATATCATAAACAGAATGAAAACTATGCCTTATAAAACACATGACAGCCCTTTATGTCCTTTTCCTTGGAAAAGAAGACACAACCACAATGCAATTGCAAGAATAGCATATCAGATATTGGTTTTAATTAGCCTGGCATAGGTTTTTTAAAAAGTAAGAAGAATAACTGATTGGAGCAGGCATTTTCACAGTAAAACGACATGTCCTATTGCCTAGTCATTAAGCTTAATTGTTTCTTTAAAGTTCTGCATGTAATGAATTATGCCTTATCCTGCCCATCACGCACCAGAGGGAGTCTGTAAGTGTGAACTGTCTTTGGTATTTACATAATGCATATGAATTAACAGAAAACAAACATTTCCCAAGAACCTATCTATTCAACAGAGATCAGCATTCCGCTTCCCACTGCTACATTACAGACATGGAAACAAAGCTCACCCCATAATTATTACAATCGGATTGTACAAACGCCTATAGATCTACCAACAACGGCTTAGTGCAAAGGACTTTTGCTTTGGACACAATTTGAATGCATTGCTTAGGTAGCGCCTCACATTACTATAGTTTTGTGAAGATCTAACGGAGATTATGCAGAGATTACACATTGAGGATACAACCTGTATGACCAGACTAAGGCTCTCAGACACTGTAAGGTATATCCTTCTATACCATGGGTGCATACTTTTCTAAATTTCTTCCTGAGCAGAAGGAGCAGCATATGTGATGCTGATGCCGCCATTCTTGACCAGGGTTCTGCTCAACATTAGCTTCCTGCAGGGGTTGCCAGGGATTCTCTGACCTGTGGCTGACTGACCTCCCATTTGATAATGCCTGCATATTTCTGGGGCCAACTCCACTTGGCAGAGCTTGCTGCATGGCATCAATGATATTTCTAGATGCCTGTAAGAGTGGCATTCTGACCAACACTGTAAGTGGGATATTCTTGCAACTGGTCAGCAAAGTAAAGAGCATTTATTCCCGATTGTCAATTAGTTGGTTTTAGTGGGATTTCCCCCGCCAACACATTATGAAGCAGTTTACAGAGTACCTGTTTACCATGCATGTCTGTCCTTCTCTTAGAGGCATAAACAATCTAATCTAGTAGTATCATAAGCACATCATCCTTTACATACATCCCCCGAATGGCTCATTTGCTCATAAACCAATTTACATGCTTTTGGACTACGAAGGAAACTACAGATTCTGGCAGAAACTAAACCCAAGGATCCAACAGTGCAGTATGCTAATACAAAATATCAATGGTAAAATGAGTTCATATCTTGCAAATGTAACATGCACTTCAGTGGTAAACAATATGATTCGACCACATATTGTGTCATGTTAAATGGAGCCTCTTGTACATTCATTTGAGCTCATTAGCTAACTGCTACAAGTACACATGTGATACAGAATCTTCAATCAAAACAAGAGAACAAAAGGGAACGGCTTGTAATACTTGGTTATTCCTCTCCCACCTAGTGTGAGTAATGCCTCAGCCTGCAATCATTAATTTAAGCATTTACTAGATATTAGGTTTGTGGTATTGGTAATACAAACACTCGAATCACAATCTCCAGCCCACAATCATTAATTTAATAGTGCATTAGATATTAAACATGCAGTATGGCTCTACAGAAACCCAAACTTAGGTTTCCCTTCAACTACTAGAGAATTTGATCTAACTACTCATTTTCATGTAGATAAGTGATAGTTGTTACTACCTCTTTTACATTAATCATGAATACAGTTAGTAGTCTAATCACACAGTCACATGTGTGTAACTAAGGTCAACAATGTTTCCAAGATTTCAAAGGAAAGGGCCATCTACAAAACCTCTATCACAAGAGAAAGAGTGCCCATCTTTAAATTGTATCATCAATGTTTACTTTTACTTCAACAGAAGACAAACGACTGTTGTAATAGTGAAGATGTTGCCCACAGCAACAAACATCTTCCATAATTTACTCTTGAAGGCTCATTTGTAAAACTAATTACAGTCTTTATTGCAGTCTGTGCTCTGGAAAGTGAAATTCCCTATCTCTATTTGTCCTGGTGACCAGTGCCAACAAGTCAGAAAGCGATGGGAAATCCAAAATTTTGAGATGTCACCAGAACAGAAATAAAAGGAGAAATCTTCCAACAGATAAACATCATTTAAAAAAAAAAGATTTTCTCCCACAACCTGTTGTATTTACAGGACATGAAGTGAAGAGAAATCACCCTATCCGACACAATTACCAAAAAAAAAAAAAAAAATCTGACATGATAGATTACATATGATCTGCAGCTAACTCAACTACAAGTTAGATTGGCAAAATATTGTATACAATTCATTGTTCATCATTCATTTTATCACCAGCCCATACTGAAGATGATTTCTGAAAAGAAGAACAGTATATACTGCACTTGTCTAGTTCTGTAGGATTGTCAGGCACTTCACTAGCTACGGGCTGTGTGTCAAGTCCTGTTCTCCTGCACTAGACACATCCATCCATTAAATAAAAGGTCTCAGCACAGGCCAAGGCAAAACAAGCTCACAGCAGAAATTGAGAAATGAAATGTGTGCAGTACATCGCACTTCTTGAAGAAAATATAAACAATACCTTTAGTGTTACGCCAATGACATTAATGGCCTCTATAACCTGAGGGTGATTGGTGTGCTCTACTAGCTCTTCACAGATCCAAACTCCAAGACAGCAGATTGCAATGCACCTTAAACACAACAGTGTAAGTGTAAGAAACACAATGACAGCAAGAACAAGAGAAGAATGCATTAATGGAACATTGGAAACATCAAAAAACAAAGAATCTCTAAAAGGAGTCACATTATAATAATGAACACAGTGAATCAACAATTAGGAACTGCAAGTGAAGCGATTTAAACAAACATCAGCACATATGTAAATAAATTTACCAACAAGGGCAGATTTTAAAAAAATTAAGAGAACTTACAGCAGTTACTGATCACAATCAATCTTTAATTTAAAAGATAAAGTCTGATTCACTACTATGGGTAACTGTTCCACTGTTGATCCAGTCTCTTTAAGCAGTTTTAGTAACGGTTCATGAACAATATGTCCAAACTAATTTTTTCCATTAAAGCAGAACTCTGGGCACAAATATTGCATCCTTGTAAAAGTGCACTTATGCCCTAAGGAAATTGTTCTTGTTTCCACTGATATCTGGGGGTTATTAAAGCCATCCTTTTGTATGATAAAGTGCATTGTCCCCTTAATTTCTGTTATACAAGACCAGTGGCCATTATAATCTCTGTTACCCCCGGCCACCGTTCTTGTAACCTCCCCGCTGCAGTACTGTAGACGGCAAGTGGTGACTTAATTACGCATGACTCACCGTAGTGGTCACAGACAACCGGTCTTATCCACCCAATTTATCTGCGTCTGCACACATACCCACAGACCTCAGCTCCGGCCCGCACATGCGCCCATTGTGTTATACATTTCCCTTAGTGTTATGTGAAATGTAGTTCTTTTTCCCCCTGAGGAGGTGATGTGTGGCTATATCTCAAGTCCTCCTCCTGGTGCCCAGAAGCAGAGAAGCTTTCTGTGGAGCGCTATGATGTTGCAGTGCTATAAACTCACAGAGATCTCAAAAAGCAAGTCCTTTTCTTTTCAAATTTGGCAGCGTTTTATTTGTACCAGCAGAGAGAATCTTGAAAACAAAATTTAGCAGGATCCTGGAGTGCAGCTTTAACAGTTTCATGTGATGTTTAACCACAACTGTAGTTTTGTAATGGATTCCTTCAGAGACCTAAAACCTGCCCTGGTACATCCTCATGTTATGTGCAAATCCTGTAAATTTGCACCATTGGCCTCAATTGTGCTTATTTTACTATAGCATCAGTATGCCTTTCTAAATTGTATACTTAAAATTGCAAACTGTATTTTTTTGCAAGCCTGTGCTCTGTGCAGCTGGTTGGCTATATGTCTGAAGATCAGTGTTACCTTTTAGCTTTGAATTGACCATGTTTTTATATTATATTCCCGAAGTATGCCATAAAGGACGATTTACAAAAATAAAACTGAGGTTTTCTTAGGTTATCTCTTACCTAGCAGCTTCAATGGGCTCCTCTCTGGCATTCTTCAATAAGCTGTTAACTAAGAAACTCTAAAGATAGGAGAAAAATAAAAAAAAAAAATTACTACTATACATGTATCTACCATAATATAAAAGGCAATTTAAGAGAAACTCTAAAACATGACACAGGTACACTCTTATATACTTTTGACCAATTTAAGCACATTTGGGACTGACAGTGAACATGGTAATCGTGATTTTTTTGGGCGATAGATATATAAAATTCTAACTTGGACCAACATTAATTGGGATAATCACTCAACTGTGAATCATATAAACCCAATCATTTAACATTTTCCACTTTGTAAAAACAACAAATGTTATATATACAGCACTTTTTCTATGAAGAAGTCTAATATCCAAATGCTGGAGAAGATTAGCGATTTTTTTAGTGAAACCTGAAGAGCTAAAAAAAACAAGCAGATATGGCAAGCTAAATGTAGCTTAGCTAAAAAAATATTCAAATCATGTCAGATTTGCTTAATTTAATACGTTTATATTGTAATGCGATGAGAAAACTGTTAAATATATATATCCTGTATAATAATAAGTGATAGTTGTCTTACTGTTTGCTTTCTGTGTGAGATCAGTGGTCACACCCTCTGCTGAGTCATCACTACAGCTTTGAAATCAGTATGATGTGGAAGATGTAGTGGTGACTCAGCAGGGGACATGTCAGACCACTGTAGAGAGACCAGTAAGCTGCCCCATACATGGATCGAAATTAGGCCAGTACAGCAGGGACCTGTGCATAACCAGCCTGTCAGGTTGCTCCCGAGCAATCAGTGCTGTAGTCCGCAACACTGATCAGAGCATTTTGATGATGGGGAAAGCTCCAAACTGTCAAAATAAAATACCACAGCAAATGTGTGGATGGGGGAAATGAGGCATCTTCTATTGTTCAACCCACTGGTTGAACGAAAAAAAAAAAAAACATAATGAAAGGTCTGTCTTACTCTCACACAGAGAGCAGCGGGTCTGGGAAGAACTTTATGCTGAGGCTTGTAAACTATATTTCAGTTATCAGCTACTACATTACTTTTCACTGACTTTATTTGAATACTTTTATTTGAATACTTTTGAATAAACTACATTTGAACTTCAAAATAACTGTTATATTGAAAAATTACATATTACTGAAATATGGAGCAAGACCTTCTCTTTTCTCTCTTCACTCAATGACTAAAAGTTATACCTTCCTTACCTTTATATCTTTGTCTTCTATGACAATATCATTTGCTCCAGCTGAAGCCTCCAATAAAGAGAGATCTTTGTAAGTGTTTGGAAAGCACACAAGTGACCCAAGAATTATCTGAGCTTCCAGCCGTGGTGCCTGCAAAAGGGGTGGCAAGGTCAAATCAACACAAGTGCAACTGAAAATATATTCGTTACTTCATTGTGGTATAGGTTTAATTAACATGCTATATTTAATTGTAGCTTTAACGCAGACTATGACTTGTAATGTTCTTTTTCTCTGCATTGCTTCTCTCTTTCAAAAGTGGATTTTTGCAGGACCTGAAGGACCTTACTCCTGAAGCTGGCATCACGGTAAGGCTGCAGTGTTTAGAACCTAGAAAACATGTAAACAGAAGACCAGGCAGCAGCTTTAAAAATCTGAGAAGCAGTTCCTCAATGCCTAAAAGGCCAAGAGGCACTCACAGATCTAGTAGAGTGTGCCTCGATTCTTAAGACCATAAGCTTGGATGTTGGTCTGCCTGAGTCATGTAAAGATGGTGGAATGAGAAGCTGATGCACGGGGTCCATCTCAAATGACAAAAAAGGAATGAGTCTTCATTAAAGAAGTAGGGGCTGAGATCTACACTCTGACAGCTTGAACCAAATCCATAAAATGTAGAAAAACTTCCTTTTGGTGAATTGGAACCAGACAAAGATACGAATAAAAAAACAATCTCTATGTTGAGGTGAAAGGCAAAAACTACCTTAATCAAGTAGGAAATCTTGGACCTCAACACCACCTTGTCCCTATGCAAAATCAGAAAGGTTTCTTTGAGAGATAAGAAACCAGTTCCGACACTTGCTTTAAAGAGGTGATAAAAGCAAAGCTACCTTGTAGATGGGCAACAAAGAAACAACCCCCAAAACAGGAATGGTTTTACAGAGGGGGGGGCGGAGCCTGGCCATGGCGGTGTAGGTGAGCACAGTGTGAGTGCTCTCCGATGCCTCTGCACCGCCTCGGATACCTGCAGGGGTAGAGCCAATGTGCCAGAGACCTACTTGAGTGTGGTTGGGTCCGGAGCTGAGCCGGCGGCCCTGGGGGCGGTGGAGAAAGGGAGGACTGCTGTGATGGGACTCGTAGGAGGAAGTTCGGCCTGAAGAGTGGGGCTGCTGGGAAGATGAGGAGACGCGGCGTGACCACGTGGTCAGCCGCGGAGGAGTACTGGGAAGGGGTAAAGCCGGCCGGCGTCCGAGGTGAGAGGAAAGATGCCGGTGCGCTCCCCCCCAGTGCATGAGTGATACAGCATACGGACAGCCTGCTCCCCTGGTGAAAGAAGCCTAAGCACAAGGGAGTGGGAAGTGATCTGACGGAGGAGAAGCCCAGAGGAATCCCCCTGAAGAGAGCAATAGAAGCTTGAAGTTTTTTGCTGGTGGCCTGTGCTGTCTCAATGGAAGAAAATGCAAAGAGAGGGTGAGTGTGAGCAGCTTGGGCTGGCCAAATTTGCATAATAGTGACTGCTTGCTTGAAGGGAAAAGAAGAAATGTGAAGGGGGGATTCCCTGGAGGAGTTTTGAATGAGTTAAGGAGAAATCAGCAGCACTAGAAGGAGAATATAGCGGAAAAGTGGACGGGCACGATAACAAAAAATATACATCTCAAGGAAATGTGACTCCAGAAAGGTCTCAAGTTGTTGGTGAAAAAAGTGAACTGGAAATGAGCTTGGAAGGTAGCCCTAGGCCCTCCCTGCGAACGAAATATAGTAGTCAACAACTAATAGAAAATTTGGAGATGAGAGAACCGGAAAGTGAATTACAAGTACCGAATAAGAAGGAGATGGCAGATATGTTTAAAAACCTAGAAAAAACAATAAAGTAAGAACTGGTAAATATATGGAGTGACTTGGGGTGGATGTTATTGAGGGTAGAGGAGACGGAGGACAGAGTTAAAAACCACGCCCAAGATATCTCTGATTTAGAAAAAAGGACAATAGGTATCCGGAAAGATAAAAAAAAATTGCTTTACAAGATGGAGGTACAAGAAAATAGAGATAGGAGAAATAATCTCAGGGTGAGAGGAGTTCCAGAGCTTGCAAAGGGGGAAGAAATATGAGGCCTTATCTGTAAAATTATAAACTCCATAATGGACAGACCAGAAACAGAAGTAGTTAACCTGGAAGGTGTTTTTAGAGTAGGAAGCATTCAACAAAGAAGTGGAATAGAGAAACCGAGAGATATAATTGTCCAATTCCAGAAGTAGGAAGATAAAGAAGAGATTTTGAAAAAGATTAAGGGAAGATCAAGTATTAAATATGGAGAAATGAACATACAGATTTTTGCGGATTTAACATCAGAGACAATATGGAGAAGGAGATCTTTGAAACCCCTATTAGAGATGAAAAAGCAGAATGTGGGGGGAGGGTATTAAGGTTGTCACCCTGCATGAAGGAAGGAGTAATAAAGTCAGAGAGAGAAGAGGAGAGGAGAAGGTAGAGAGGAAAAGAAAGAAAGAGATATAAGGAAGATGGAAGAGATAAGGTTTATAACTTATAATGTAAATGGGTTGAATTGTCCAGGGAAAAGGTTTGGATTATTGCAGGAATTACAGCATAGAACAGCTTCAGTGGTTTTCTTGCAGGAAACGCACTTTGAATTAGAATCAAATGTTAAGTTGAATTTGAGATACTATCCAAAATGGTATTACGCAGATTCCCCAATAAAGAGAGCAAAGGGGGTAGCCATAGGATTTGCAAAAAATATAAGGTTTGAGCTGGAGGATAGAAAGACTGATCCCGATGGGAGGTTTTTATTCCTGAAAGGTAAACTACAGGATATTGAATGCACAGTTGCTAGCATTTATTGCCCAAATAAGAAGCCGGAGAAAATCTTGAAAGGAGTTTTAGGAAGACTGATGGATTTCAGGAAGGGATATTTGATAGTAGGTGGAGATTTAAAATTTTGTATGGAGCCAAAATTGGATACAACTTCTTCTGTACAAAGGGAGGGGAGTAAGTCCCTGAGATCATTGAGGAAAGTGATAAGGGAATATCAATTGGTGGACAGTTGGAGAATTATGCCCATGAAAGATAGAGACTATATCTTTTTTTCAAAGGCCCATGAGACGTATTCTAGGTTGGATCATGTATTGATAGATCACCGATTAATTGAATCTTTGGTTAAAGTAACAATAGAGGTAATATCCTTCTCGGATCACGCTCCGGTCATGGTGAAAGTGTTATGGGGAAGGAGTCCCCCGGGAGGTTCGGAATGGAGGTTGAATGAGGCCCTTCTTTTGGATCAAGAAACTGAGCGGAGGATTGGGGAGGAGATTAGGAGATTCTTCGAAGAGAATGAGACAGGAGATGTATCGGTGGCTACAGTTTGGGAGGCGCATAAGGTGTATATAAGAGGAATCCTTATCGCAATTGGGGCAAAAAAGAAAAGAGAAAGGAGAGAGAAAATTAGTGGGCTCCTAAAGGAATTAGCTGAGTTTGAACAGATGCATAAAAAGAATATAACAAAAGAGATAACGCAGAAAGTAAAAAAAAGAAAGAAGAATTAGAGAATATGATGGAAGAGGAGAAGAGGAGAGTTTTTAATAAAGTGATATGTGAATGGTATAGATGGGGTGATACACCAGGAAAGTTTTTGAGAGCTTTGAGGAAAAAGAAGACTAGGAACTATATAGATAAAATAAAAAACCCCAAGGGAGAACTGGTTCACTCAACTAAAGATATTGCGAAGGTATTCAAGGATTATTATAGTAAACTATATAACATTGCCTCCCATGACTCTATAAAGAAGGATGGAACAGCAATTATTGAAAAAAGAAGGTTATACTTAAAAAATGCAGGTCTACCGAAATTAAATGAAGAACTTCTGAACTCCTTAGAGTCTGACATTACATATGAAGAAATAAGGACAGCATTGAAAAACTCCATGACGGGTAAAAGTCCAGGGCCAGATGGATACACTGTTAGATATTATAAAAAATATAGTGAGTTGTTAATACCTAAATTGAAGTCCTATTTTAATGCCTTCGGGGGAGAGATGGAAATGAGACGGGAATCCCTGCAGGCTCAGGTGGTCCTTGTTCATAAGGAACGAAAAGATGTCTCCCAGTGCTCAAGCTATAGACCAATATCGTTATTGAATACAGATACGAAGCTATATGCAAAGATTTTAGCAAACAGGCTGAAAGATTTAATGCCCGAGTGGATACATGGGGATCAGGTGGGTTTTGTCCAGGGGCGAGAGGGCAGAGATAACGGGTTGAGATCTTTGTTGCTCATTCAGAAAAGTAGAAAGGGGAAGACTCCGGTGGTGGTGCTTTCAGTTGATGCGGAGAAGGCATGATGGAAACATTGGAGGCCCTGGGAGTTGGAGCTAGAATGAGGGTATGGATAGGAAAGTTGTACAAGGACCCCTCTGCAGTGGTTATGGTGAATGGGGAGATGTCTGAATCTTTTGAGATGACACATGGAACAAGACAGGGCTGTCCACTGTCCCCATTGTTGTATGTTTTGTCTTTGGAGCCTCTGTTGGCAACAATAAGAAAAAATTTAGATATAAAGTGAATATGGATAGGAAATATAGAACATAAGGTGGCCGCTTTTATGATGGAAATCCTAGGATAACGCTCCCTAATTTAATGAGGACATTGAAAAATTATGGGGAGTTGTCAAATCTAAAATTCAACCCTACTAAAACAGAGATACTAAATATAAATCTTCCAAACAATGAAAAACAGGTGATACAAAGGGAGTTTCCCTTTGGAAAGAGAGAGAACTAAAATATTTAGGGGTAAAACTCACTTCTTCATATAAAAACCTGTATAAATTAAATTATATAGCAATGTTAAATGAGATCAGAGAAGAATTAAAGAGATTAGGAAGAGGAAATCCGTCCTGGTTAGGACATATAAACTTGATAAAAATGGTAATTGTCCCCAAAATCCTGTATAAATTCCAAATGGTCCCTATCAAACTTCCAGAGGTATATCTTAAGTTAATTAAAAAGATGATAACAAGGTATATATGGAGAAACAAAAAACCCAGAGTATCCTATGAAGTGTTAAGTAGAAACAAAGAAAAAAGGGGATTGAGAGTGCCAGACTTTAAAAGATACTATAAAGCAGTAATTTTAGCTAAAATATTTGATTGGACATATAATTTAAAAGGGAAAAGTTGGGTTACAATTGAAAATTCACTTAGTGGTAATAATTTAAGTAAGAGTATATGGGTGCCAACACAGTATAGAGGTTTAAAAGAGAGCACGAGTGTGCATACTTTAAATGTTTTGAGAGTGTGGGATAAAATGCACAAACAGATGAAGTGGGATTATAATTCCTTCTTGATGCCATTGAGGAATTCAGAATTCTTTCCGCCAGGTAAAGAGGAAATTTCAGGAAAATGGATTAAGAAGGAGGATGCCCAGTTGAGAGATATAATGAAGGGGGTAGAATTGAGATCTTTCAAGGATTTGGAAAAGGAAGAGGGAGAGATTTTCACTAAGATAGATGTGTGGAGGTATATTCAATTAAAATATTTTGTTGGGAATCTTCCGAAGCCCTTGAGATCTAAAAAAGATTGGAATTTGTTTGAGAGGTTGTTGGAATCACAGGAAATTGGGAAACACGGCACAGCTAAAATATATAAAATTCTCACTGAGTTAGACACAGAAAAAAAATTAATGTATAAAGAAAAATGTGAAAGGGATTTGGGGGTGGAGATCAAAGAGGTTAAACAGAAAAAAATATATAGATTGATTCATGAGAATATAAGCTTACAAGAGGTGGAAATGAATTATAAAGGTTTGATAAGATGGCACATTACACCGAGTACAGAACATAAGATGTGTGGGGAGAAATCACCTTGGTGCTGGCGGGGGTGCGGAGAGATAGGCACAATGTACCATATATGGTGGGAATGTCCAAAAATTCAAGTATTCTGGAGAAATGTAGTACATCAGATCAGGATGATTACCGAAATAGATGTTAGTCTGGACCATGGTATCTGCCTTTTACATAGTACAGAATTATCAGTAAATAAATATAAAGAAACAGGTGTATAGTACTATTTAAATGCTGCTAAAAGTCTGATTCCCAAGTTTTGGCGTAAGGTAGAGGCCCCAAAAGAAGAAGATTGGATAGATAGAGTGGATCAGATTGGTAGGATGGAGAAACTATTCTATATGCAGGAGGATAGGATGGAGAAGTATTTTGTGAAATGGGAAAAATGGGAAGAGTTTAGATCGAAGGTGAAAGTTTGAAGAGGTGACTTTTGTAAATAGGAATACTCTTCTAGTCTTTTTGTCTCTTGTCTTGGAGTTGATGTTGTAGAGAAGTGCGGGGTGGTTAGGGGGTGGGAGTGGGAGAGTTGTGGGGGGGAGGGAAAAGGGAAGGTTTTGTTAGGGGGGTGGATGGGGGTAAAAAGGGAAAATATTGTGAATGTTGGGTTTTATGAGATTGTTAAAAAGAATTGGTATTGTTGTTTTTATTTTTCCTATTATCTTGAAAATTAATAAATATTTATATTCAAAAAAAAAAAACAGGAATGGTTTTACAGGTGAGGCCACTGACATTTTTTTCCTTACTCATTTTTTCTGACTGTTTTTCACTAGTTTTGCATTTGGCTAGGGTCAGTGTCACTACTAGTAGCATGAGGCGATACCTGGACCCTACAGAGGTTGCACAGGCAGTCCAACTCCTCCAAGACGGCACATCAATACGTGTCATTGCCAGAAGGTTTGCTGTGTCTCCCAGCACAGTCTCAAGAGCAAGGAGGAGATTCCAGGAGACAGGCAGTTACTCTAGGAGAGCTGGAAAGGGCCGTAGAGGGTGCTTAACCCATCAGCAGAACCGGTATCTGCTCCTTTGTGCAAGGAGGAACAGAATGAGCACTGCCAGAGCCCTACAAAATTACCTCCACCAGGCCACTGGTGTGACTGTCTCTGACTAAACAATCAAAAACAGACTTCACGAGGGTGGACTGAAGTCCTCTAGTGGGCCCTGTGCTCACTGCCCTGCACCATAGAGCTCGATTGGCATTTGTCAGTGAACAACAGAATTGACAGGTCCACCACTGGCGCCCTGTGCTTTTCACAGATGAGAGCATGTTCACCCTAAGCACATGTGACAGACGTGAAAGGGTCTGGAGAACTCATGGAGACCATTAAGCTGCCTGTAACATAGTTCAGTATTACTGTTTTAGTGGTGGGTCAGTGATGGTCTTAGGAGGCATATCCATGGAGGGATGCACAGTCCTCTACAGGCTAGATAACGGCACCCTGACTGGCATTAGGTATCGGGATGAAATCTTTGGACCCATTGTCAGACCCTATGCTGGTGCAGTGGGTCCTGGGTTCCTCCTGGTGCACAACAATGCCCGGCCTCATGTGGAGAGAGTATGCAGGCAGTTCGTGGAGGATGAAGGAATTGATACCATTTAATGGCCCCCAAGCTCACCTGACCTAAATCCAATAGAACACCTCTGGGATATCATGTTTCGGTCCATCCGACACCGTCAGGTTACACCTCAGACTGTCCAGGAGCTCAGTGATGCCCTGGCCCAGATCTGGGAAGAATTACACCAGGACACCATCTGTATTCTCTTTAGGAGCATGCCCCGATGTTGTCAGGCATGCATACAAGCACGTGGGGGACATGGACTAGCCTGCTGCATCATTTTTCCATTTTGATTACGTTCCTAAAGCATTACCCAGTCCATATCAGTATAGATATACAGCATATTTTTCCCCATTGAGATCTGAAGTGTTTTCAAAGTGTTCCTTTAATTTTTTTTAGCAGTGTATGAATAATGTGCTTGTGTCCTTCACTGCCCAATTAGATATAGATACCCAGCAACCTTTTGTAAAGAGTTAGCTCCCAGTGCTTGGTTCAATTGGATCACTTACAGGGTCTTCAGAAACAGGGCAAGTGCTGGGGTGATGCCAGTGGCTCTGGACCCCGAAAGCTTTCCACAGCTAACTTTTATGGAAACTGGTCTGGAAAGCACCCTATGGAGGAACCAGTGTCTGAAGATCACTGCTAGGCTATCCCTAATGTGGTTCGAACATGAGATTCCAAAGGCCAGGCTGAAGACAGCCTCACAGGAATGCAGAGAAGAGAGAAGAGTTCATATTGAAGGTAAAAAAAAAATGAAAGTAAAAAGGTGCTAGCAAAAAAAAAAAAAAAAAAAAAAAAAAAAAAAGGTTAGTTTTTAGATTAATAAAAAATGGGTGAATTAAAAAAAATATAACATGTTGCAGAGAAGAGAAACCTGCAGGTGGTGAGTACATGCAAGTTTTTGGGTAGGGGTTGCGGAATGTGACCTTGTTTCAGGTTACACACTAAATATGGGTGTAACATGAAACATGGTCAGAACTGTTGACTTAGCCTTTACCATAGCAGAGCAGAAAACCAATGGTCCAAAATGTTTACTAATGTCCAATCCTCCTCTAGGCAGCAGTATAACACAAAGCTTGAAGACTTCCTGTGTCCCTCAATGGACGAGGGAGAAATATATTTTTTTTATACTGGAAAGCTATGTATGCTTACATAGTTAAGAACCCAAAGTTTGGCCTCAGGTGATATACAGAGACAAAGAAAATCCTCCTACATAAGTTGTACCCTGCTTATCAGCAGCTCTCTCTTCTCTACATCTGTTCAAAGTGCAGAATTTACACAGAATCTCTCAGCTCTGAAAAGCAGGGGGCTGGAAGCTAAAGTTGCACTCAGTGAGGATAGCTCTAACAGTTGACTGGAGGGAGGTGACCCCCTCCTCCCTCCACACAGCACACAGAAACAGAGCTGAGGCTGTTAATCTGCTGGAGGTCCCTCCCCATTACCATTTTTATCTTGGTGACAGGAAAACTCATCCAAACTGACTCATGCTAATAGCAAAGGAACGAAGCAGCAGACAAATAAGACACTCAGTGCTCTGGATTAAGACAAGTACAGAGGAATATGCTTTGATCATATTTCATGTCTGAGGTTTACAACCACTTTAAAGCATGAAATGTATATTCTTAAAAATTTAAATATTGTGTACAAACAATGAAAGCTTTGGCTGGGACAGAAAAAAGTGACAGAAGATAACATGCCACTCCACAAAAAACTTAAGAGTTTGCAGAATCCTACTGCAATTGAATATGAAATAATTGAAGCAAAGACATCCATAGATACAGAGGGCTAGCTGGACACAGACATTCTCTGACTACCATCAGGCAAAGCTACCTTTTAAAATTCTCCATTCACATATACGTTTGGTTTGGAATTTACAAGAGCTAGGGGTGGAAAGAGCAGACAGCTCTGGCACCAGTTTATAAGTGGGGGGAAAACAGCAATCAGGCATAATTTATACCTGTATTTTCCATTACAATATGGTTGGGGCTGTCTAAAGGTACTATAGGCATAAAAAGGGCTGAACTGAGATATGCTCATGTGATCTCTATGGACACCTTATACTCACCTGCAGTTTTTGCTCAGCCTATATCTTCATATAAAATGTTGAAATACAGGCAAGCAGCTAATTACATAGATGAAATTCATACAGTACATGGGAGCCATTCTAACAAACAGAAGTATAGTAGTTCAGTACAACTAGTCTTCTGTTTACACACATCAATCAGACAACATAGTTGTCTGTGACCTCACTTCTCCTCACTTTAAATGAGCAAACCAGACTCCAAATCTGCTACATGAACAATGAAGTATTAGCACATTGATGAGTACATTCCCAAGTCCAGTAAGAAAAATTTCACTGTCAAGCAGCACAGTTAGGTCCTCTACCACAAATATAGCGGCTGTACAACTGGGCAGCCTGAATCACATTTGTTGAGACCACAGAAAGTCAATGGAATTAAATCCGACAGAACATGTGTAGTGGATTTGCAGTGACTGATAGCATTGGTGACTTGCTGACTAGTATGTTTCCCTGGAACTATACTTGATGGCTAAGGGGTGATTCTTGCCAACAGCAACAAAAAGGAGTTGCAAAACCTAGACATTCTAAATTAAATATATTTACACTGAACAGATTGTCATAAACATGTCCAATGTACAGTTAAGGCCTTTGCCTATACGTCTGTGCAAAGAAGGTAATTCTAGAAGAGGTTGGTTACTTTAGGCTTCAATGGCTGTGAGCCTACAGGCTCCTGTATTGTGCATATATTTAAACTTAAGTATTATTCATAATGTATTTCCACATTCTAATGCCTCAGGACAGGAACAGCGCTGTAAGGATCACATTAAACACCGCAGGTATGACAGCGCACACATGTACTTAACCGCACTTTGATAGATTTACTTCCAATCAGCCTGTGTCGATATGATTTTATTTCCGGTTAGCCATCTTCTTGATAATTATTTCTGTGGTGCACAGAACTGGCGAGCGCCTGAGATTACAGTGACTGATTACAAGTAGTACTTATGATGGGAATTATTCTTCCCACGAGACACAATTAACCTTTCTTTGGTCTGCAACAAGTTCCCCCCCTATAATTCTCCCCACCCTTGAAACCCACAGTTGATTACCTCATGTTATTCTCATACTATTCTGTCAGTAATATCGAGACAGAAAAGCTTACAAAAGTGGAAAAGGGCAACTAAAAATAGTGCAGCTTAGAGATGCTGCAAGAATAATGGAGCTTTATGAGCAGAAAAATACAAGGAATGCTGCTGCTGCTTCATCTCTCAATCATATCCAGCCCATCTTCTTGAGCTCCATATTCCCTCTCTTAGCCTGGTAAATTGCTACAGAGAACAAGACAAAGCATATGCTTCAAAGCTGATTTTTCTCCAGGGAAACATCATTCTCAATAGGCTATTTGCAGGCAAACATCCAAAAATAATAGGGAAACTAGATTATTAGTTTTAATTTTATTCTGTACTGTTGATTTCTGTTAAAGCTGGATGGCTCTAAATGACAGGCATCTAGGTGGATTTATAGAGTTTACTTAGCAAATACTGTATCTCTGAACAGGTTCAGATCGCAAAAATGAAGCGATAAGTGGCTGAAACAGGGTTGATTAATTTTAGGCAACTTGCTTTGTATCTAGGTTAGTGCTTACACTGAGCAAACCTGAAGACCAGCTGATTGATCATGAAAAGGAATTTTATACTCAAACACATATGTACACTATTCAGCAGAGTATAACTTATTTTTCCAGACTTGCTTTTAATGATCATAACTTAAGCAATCTAAGCTTCCTTTGATTGCCAACCACTAGAGTTAATCCAGAAAATAAATAAAAATTGTGAACAAATAATAAAAAAGTATATTAAAATATAAGTAATAGAGTAAGAGCCATAGTCTACAGAACTTTAAACGTTACACATTAAAAATAAATAAATACAAGAATAGCCAAAAACCATTATAGCTTTTAAACAGAACCCTTCAGGTCCTGATCCCCACTCTTATTTAGTACATACTTAACACTCAGGGATAGGTTTGTGTGCTATTATTCGCTTGTATTGTTTTGCTGTCAGAGCATAAATGGAGCTAGATGTTAGGCTGTAAGAATCCCATAGGGCCTGTGTCCTGTTTCTTGACTGAGCTCTGGGATAAAGGACTGAAAATATGTACAGGCTGCTGAAAGAGAATTTCAAATAATCTTGAAATATTTCAGGTAAGTGACAGCACTATTGTTGTATAACTCTAACTAATGGTATTCATTTTAAACCAACATTTGTATACTAGTGAATATCCTACTGTTTCCCCAAAAAGTTTGCCATTTGTTATTTTCTCATTATTGTAAAACTTTCCACAAAGTGTGATGGTATTTTTTTCTTTAGCTTGGTCACCTCTGACACAGCAGACATGTCCCGCAGCCTCAGGCCCTTCAGAATAGCACCTTTCTAAACCTTGGCATTTTCAGTCCCCTTTATTGAACAAAGCTAATGAGGCTGTGAAACCAAAGACTACACAGTTCCTGCCACAATATTAGTGAAGATATGATTTGTTAAACTTCAGTTCTTTGATGAAACACCTCTGCAGAAGCAGCGTGTCATCCTATCCTACAATTTCACACATCAGCTGCCCTGGTATCTTTTTCCCCTGGAGACCAGTTTCATGTTGAACTAATGAGCTGACACCTGTTAGAGTGGAGAAATCTGAACCTTGTTAGCGACTAGGCTCTCTCCAGAGAGTGTGCACAAAGAGCATTGTCATACTCACCTCTAACATGTCTGTACTGAGAACCTTGGCCGCAGCTGTGATAAAGTCTCCTATCAGCATGGTGAAGCCGGGCAGGCTGAGGAAAAAGAAACTGGACGAGCAGTGCTTTATGACGGTATTCACAATATTCTGAAAAATAAAAAGTATTTTTTTTTTAAACTCAGTCCTCAGACTTTGATTTTAATTGCAGTTTTTTTAAAATTTTATTTTATTAAACTCTTGCAATGCAGAAGTTACAGTAACACAAAGTATAAATAGTACAAAAACAGGAAAGAACAGCTCCACCAAATATGGTAAAATGTACATCAAAAATTTACACTGAAATGCATAACCAAAGGCTGACAGATAGTGAGAATACCATTTTTCAGAAAGGGTAAAGGGAGATAATAGATTTCAGATAGTAGTATTGTCAGTTAGTACACTGGGAATAATTGGACTTGTATGGTGTATATCAAGGATGGGGAATAGAAGTTGCTGATGAGTAACTGGTGGAAAAAGAGGGCTGAGTGAGAGATAGAGAAGCAAATTGGGGTTAGAAAAGGGGGTAGGGATGGGGGCACTCCATCATGGTTGAAGGAGGATTGAGGTAGTGTCTTCTTTGACCCAATCCAGAAACTCAAAACATAGACCAAGTTGTCCAACTGTGCAAGAATTGTTCTTTTCTGGTTTCCTGAGACAGATGTTCCAAGTCCCTAATGGAGTTTAGTTCGGTCACCCAATCCCCGAGGGAATGTGTAGAGGTCGATGTACAATAACAGGGTATGACCGTGACAAGAAAATGCCTGAGGACATCTCTTGTTTGCAGATTTAAGGGGTCCAGGGATCGTGGATGGGAGGGCTATCATGGGAGATGTTTGGACAGGAGTTCCCATGAGCTTAAAATATACACTACATTGCCAAAAGTATTGGGACCAAAGCATTAGATTCAGGTTTTCCAGTCACCTCCATGGCCACAGGTGTATAAAATCAAGCACCTAGGCATGCAGACTGCTTCTACAAAAATTTTTGAAATAATGGGTCGCTCTCAGGAGCTTAGTGAATTCAAGTGTGGTAACGTGATAGGTTGCCACCTGGCCATCTGTGAAATTTCCTTGCTACTAAATATTTCACGGTAAACTGTTAGTGGTATTATAACAAAGTGGAAGCAACTGGGAAAAACAGCAACTCAGCCACAAAGTGGTAGGCCACATATAAAGACAGAGCGGGGTCAGCGCCTGCTGAAGTGCACAGTGCGTAGAAGTCGCCAACTGTCTTCAGAGTCAATAGCTAAAGACCTCCAAACTTCGTATGGCATTCAGATTAGTACAACAGTGCATAGAGAGCTTCATGGAATGGGTTTTCATGGCCGAGCAGCAGTGTTCAACGTTTACAATGCAAAGCATCGGATGCAGTGGGCTAAAGCACGCTGCCCCTGGACTCTAGAACAGTGGAGACGTGTTCCCTGGAGTGATGCATCAGGCTTCTCTGTCTGGCAACCGATGGTCTGGGTTTGGCATTTGTAAGAACAGTACTTGCCTAACTGCACTGTGTCATGTGTAAAGTTTGGTGGAGGGAGGATTATGGTATGAGGTTGTTTTTCAGGGGTTGGGCTTGACCCCTTAGTTCCAGTGAAGGGAACTCTTAAGGCGTCAGCATACCAAGACATTTTGAACAAATGTACAAATCAAGGTCCATAAAGACATGGATGGGCGAGTTTAGGTTGGAGGAGCTTGACTAGCCTGCACAGAGTTCTGACCTCAACCCAATAGAAACCCTTTGGGATGAATTTGAGTGGAGACTGCGAGCCAGACCTTCTCATCCAACATCAGTGCCTGACCTCACAAATGCGCTTCTGGAAGAATGGCCATTCCCATAGACACACTTCTAAACCTTGTGGACAGCCTTTCCAGAAGAGTTGAAGCTGGTATGGCTGCAAAGGGTGGGCCAACTCAATATTGAAACCTACGGACTAAAACTGGGATGCCATTTAAGTTCAAGTGCAGGTAAAGGCAGGCGCCCCAATACTTTTGGCAATATAGCGTAGGTCAAATAATCACATTCCAGACTGTCCGGATGCAAGGGCAGTCCCACCAGTTATGGAACATGGTGCATTTAAAGGCATGACACTGCCAGCAAGCATCAGAGACCATGTGGTTAAAGTGACGGAGGACCAAGGGCCACCTATACCACCTAGTTACAAGTTTTAAACCCTTTTTCTGTGTCTTTGTGGTCAACAACATGTTATGGGTCAGGATAAAGCACGTTTGCCAGACTGATGGGGAAACAGATGAAGTTCCTTTTCCCAATTCCGTGCATAAAAGCAAAGGTTTGGATGAGTGGCAGCCAGGATAATAGACTATAGCTGGGAGATAATGTGTTGGTGGGTCTTTCTGAAGAGCCAAAAGAGTGTGGTTTAGCAAGTACATCCAGTAGCGTAGAAATAGATCAGATGTAATATTTGCAATTTTTTGTAATGACAATGTGAATAAATTAAACCTGAAGACCCAAAAGAATACAGTCAATTTTATACAAATGTATTACAGCTCAAAATCTATGCTTGTAGCAGTTGAATTCCTCCTGTTCATGGACTAATTAGCTCCACAACAGAATACGGAATAAAAAACAATATTCTCTGCATATACTAAAAGCAATGTTTGACTTGGTAGACTATTCATTCACAGGAAACAGTAGGTGAAGCCTTGTACGGCCACACTGTTTTCAAAAAGTGACAGGGGGTGCAGGGAGAAGATCCCTCACCCGTTGTCCACAGAGCAGGGAACGCTGGCATAGGGAGATGGATGTGCAGGAGCATGTTACAGCCTAAATATGGGTATAACATGTAACATGCTCCTAAAGGAGAACTTATCCTTTAACTTAAAACAAAAATGTAATGTCCTATAGTAACACTAATTACATTTACATTTTTTCATTTACATTACAAGTTCACAAACTGCTCTGCATACAAAAAATGACACCTTCATATATTGTCTATGACAAAAAAAAGCTGTATAAGCCAACACTGTGCATGCACTGGCTAAGTATAAGATGTTAACAGCCAATTTGAATATTCTAAATTAAAGCATGAACCCAAACACAAATGTGTAATGTATTGAAGTTTACTAGTCCTTAGATGAGGTGGCTGCATTAGTGTTACATTTTTGGGCTTTTTTTTCTATTTACTCCTAATTATCCTGCGAATAACAATTTCTGTCCTAAGGGGCTATGCTCGCTCACTACACTGTATCTATGGAGGGAGACATTGCTGTCAGCCAGGCATGATTTCAAATAGGTCTTCTCTCTATCTCAGTTACATTGGGAAGGGGGGATTAGTAGTTTACATAAGAGAGAAACTGTAAAGCTGGACATACACAGATTACATATATAAAATGGCTGAAAGTCGATCCAGTGGTGGCCTCATAAGCAGAACCCAGTTCAACTTACACCCCGATCACATCAAAACCAATTTTGAAATCCTGCAACTTTGAAAAGATATCTGACACAGATGTCTATGCAAATCGCACCAAAAGTAGTACATGCACTACTTTAGAAATCGGTGTGGCTCCGACCGTGTTGGAACCGCATCAATATAACCGCTCCGATATGACCATGGGTGAGTTAGTGGGGAAATGCCTCCCACAGCGCTATTGCCGGCAGGGGGGGGGCATGGGGAGCCTTCCAGGCCAGCAGAACACGATTACTGCTAGTGACTACGGCTGCTGGCAGCATTCGCATGTAGAAAAACCTGACAGGCTGGTTGTACCCAAGTCGATCAATGGATTCACTGCCCATACATTGAATCAGCGTGCCCATAGGCTGAAGGATCGAATCTCGGCCAGTTCAGCATTTCAATCCATTTGTGGTCAGCTTTAGATTATGTGCATGACCAGTATAAAACAGTGTTTTCAATTTAGCAAACGTGAAGTGAAGATCAACAGGTATATTCTGTACTTTTAGAAAATGTTCTTAACCTGAGAAAAAAAAAAAAAGAAGAAAACTAATGTCGCCACCACATTTACCTGTGACATATCGCTTTTTTGTTTTTGGGTTTAGATGTCCTTTAAATGCCACTAAAGTGGTGATGCAAGTAACCCCAGTATGCCTACAGTAGTCAAATGGAAAGTCTAAAATTTTCAATGACAAAAACTAAGACATTATCTGAAAGATAGTTGTATAAATACTCTTTTCTGTAAAGAAAACAAGCACTGTAAGCGAACACTGATACAACCGAACATTTTGTTCCCTTTGGAACACTAAGGTAACTGAGTTTATTCTGTTTATTCCTATATTTGTGTTTACCACAGCTAGGCACCAGCAGCCCTGCAGCTGCAGATTTCTTATGGGACCTTGTGGTATTTGATGGCTACGTTGCTGGGATCTCATTAGCTCTGGTTACTCATGTAGATTCGCTATTCTGCTTTTCAACATTGAAAAAAAAAAAAGAAGGGCCACAGTGCATTTATAGCCACCAAAGGTGTATCTCTCTGCAGGCGACATCCACGTCCCCACCTCCTGCAGAGATGAAATGCACAATCTTATTTCTGACATGTCGACAGATTGTGTTTTCACTGGACAAACAAACTGGCCTAAATGCTTCTTTCAGGTTAATGTGTAAACTGGTTTTAATCACTTCCTTTGATACATTTTTAAGTCAATATCAGTCAAAGTAAACATTCTGAGAGTGAGCAGATGGATGCTGGGCCTCATAAAAAGTGTGCCGGGGCTGTGCGAGACAGAACAAAAGACCCACCTTTTTCATAATTAAGGGGCTGATTAAAGCAGAGGGCTCCCCACAACACACCTGTAATTACTAACACAGCTAGGTATTGTACTGTGCCCTCATCTGTGCATTGCAGGCAGCAAACTATCTGCAGCAGATGGGAGTGCGTCTCTGTTGACATATGCTACAATAAAAGGGCTCGAACAAACCTGGCAGCAAGAGGTGACAGAATGTAGCATATCTGAAGATTAATAACTCAAACAGCTATGCTGTTAAGTTTGCTCTGCCTGCTTTTACATCCATCTGTTGCGCATGGAAATGAAAACAAAAAGTATATTATTTGACCCCATCAAGTAATAAGCAAATGCTAGCACACAATCTTTTAATTGTAAAAACATATCTACATCAACTCGAAGCCTGTGAAAAAAATGTTTTTTTTTATGGTGATGCTTTGAACTGTCAGGCAAATCTGCAGAAATTGTAATAACTGGACCTGTGTGTGGCTACAGCTAAACAAATATGAACCGGAGAGGTTGGGGTTTTCGGAATTAATTATGACAGTTTTTGTTGTTCTGCTACTGCACCATCTGTGGAGCTGTGTGATTTATCAGCATAATGTAGGTAGTAAAGAAGGATGAGATTCAGATTGAACAAGAATGTGACCTGAAGCAAGCATGTTTATCGAGCAAATTGGCCCTTAATCGGCCAGTTTGCCCGCTCCAATCATTGAGTGCCGCAAAGAAACATTCAGGTATCTGGGGTGCCACCATTGACCATAAATGTTCATTGACCACATTTGGTCAATGACATCACTCCACTACAGGATCTCCTATGCTGTGTGTACTTTATCACAGTGTCAGGGTATCTGTCATTTGTGATGGGAGTGGGGAGAAGGAAACATCGTTGGGCAGTGTTTTTTCATGACTGGCGAGACATTGCATCTGTACACACTGCCATTTAAATGGGTTTAAACAATGAGACAATTTTTTTTCTCCAAGATTGTTAAATGACTATTTAAACTTGTGTGTTTATTTACCTTTCAATTTTTAGGGGGTTGATGTACCCATTTACTCATTCCCCCTGGGAGCCCCCTTATTATAAGGGAGCTTTCAGGGGGGAACCGCTTGCGACCCTCCCTTTCATGGCCACCCAGGCTGCATGCCTGGATAAAGGTCTGAAAGGATGTTTAGGGCAAATCCCACTTCATTCCAACCCTACATCCCCCTCCCCCAAACTTTATCCTACCCCTATAGTTTTTCAATTTTTTTTTTTTTTTGCTAATTGTTATAAATTGAGCCTTATACCATGTCAGTTCATGAGAAAAAAAAAAGGTGAAAGCACATGTAATAAATTTCTGCATATGGACAGACCTTTAACCACTTGCCTACCGGGAACTGATACCCCCATTCATGCCCAGGCCAATTTTCAGCTTTCAGCGCTGTCGCACTCTGAATGACAATTGCACAGCCATGCATAGGAAATGTTTATAATTTTTTTCCTCACAAATAGAGCTTTCTTTTGGTGGTATTTAATTGCCGCTGAAAGTTTTATTTTTTGCGCTATAAACAAAAAAAGAGCAAACAATTGGAAAATAAATTTTTTCTTTGTTTCCATTATAAAATTTTGCAAACAGGTAATTTTTCTCCTTCACTGATGTGCGTTGATGAGGCTGCACTGATAGGCACCACCGATAGGCAGCACTGATGAGAACGGATAAGCGGCACTGATGAGCTAACACTGATATGCAACAATGATGGGCACTGACTGACAGCACTGCTGGGTGGCACTGCTGGGCACAGGTGGGTGGCACTACTAGGCACTGATCAGTGCCGATCTGTCCTCTGACAATTGCCAGTTATCGGCAGTACTTTCCTCACGAAGTGACAGCGCGAGGAAAGTGCAGCCGATAACCGGCAACTGCAGTTACTGGTGATCTGCTGTGTCATTGGATCATGTGCATTGACATTGATCACGTGGTAAAAGGCTGCTGTGATTGGGCTTTTACCACATCACGTGATCAGCTGTGTCCGTAGGACACAGCGATTACGGAGATCGCCGGAGACGCGCGTTCTGGGAGGATGTCATATGATGCCCTCCCAGAACTCGACAACCACGCTGTAGCTGTCATTCGGCTATAGTGTGGATGGAAAGTGGTTAAAGACAAAGGGAGGAATTTTCAAAAATAAAAAAAAAGAGGGATCAGCTTTGTTGCTGATCACTTTTTTTGAAATTTGCACTGGAGCTATTGCTTAATTCATTCCATTTTGATCCAATCCTGCTTGCTCTTGGTGCATGCTGTCTGGGTACTTTCAGAAACAATCCCTACACAGAATGGCCCAATACTTTAGGGAAGAAGCAAAGAACAGATTTTGAGGGGTTCACTTTGTTTTAGAGGTTATAGTGATTGTATGGCTTGTGGGTTTTTTTAAATAACAAACGTCATACTTACCTACTCTGAGCAATGGTTTTGCATAGAGTAGCCACTATCCTCTTCTTCTCGGGTCCCCTTCCAGCTCTCCTGGCTCCCCCTCTTTTTGGTGCGCCACCATAGGAAGCCACTTCCCACTGTGGCACACCTGTGTGCTTAATCCCGAGCCACCCCAAGCCCCCCATTCCTGCCAAAGCACCTTGTCCCAATACTGACTTAGGGACAAGGGCCTCTTCCCCACAACCCTGGTTGGTGGGTCCCTGAGTGACCCCTATGTGACATCAACTGGGGCATGCTGGGTCAATGATGTGACCAGGGGTGGGGTCACCCAAAGACAGCACTGGGTGGCCTCGCCCTTTAGTTATTTAAGAATGGTCAGGCGACAGGATCCTTCCTAGAGAGCGAAGCCTTTTTTTTTTTTCCGGGTTGGCAGTTGCTGCGGGCATCATGATGGACGATGAATCTACACTGAGGGACTTTTTTATATGTTTTTTTTTTTTAAATAAAGGACTGTCTCCTGTGTTTTTTTACACACTTTATTTTTGGTGAATGACTAGGGGTACCATCCGTGTACCCCATACTCACTCACATAGGGGCGGGCAGGAACTAAGGGTTTGACAGTTACTGGTTATTAAGGACAGGGTGGACGCCCACTCCTTAACAACCAGTACATAACGCATGCCGCGATCACTACTTAAATTATTCCACACATTTAATTATTCATTTCCTTGTGTGAATTGGTCTTTTTATGCGTTATTTACCGACCGTTTTTGCTATCTGCGGTAAATATCGCATGCTGTCAATAGTGAATTGACATTTTCAGGATCACATGCGATATGTGGTCACGTGATAACCTTTAGTGAATTGTCTCCAAAGAATGGCCGGTGAACCTGGCTGGGGTGAGTACACCGCTGGCTCGTGGGACAGGTGAGTGGCTGTTTTTGTAGCTGCTGACTTTTCTTTCTTTCTTTTCTTTTTACAGGAGACTGGACCTCGGCTTTAAGGTTAGGTTACATTTCAGAATTAGATTTAGGGTAAAAGAGGAACTGAAGCAGTGGCCAAAAAAAGGCAGCCGAGAGCAAAGGACTATTCACCAATATTGCCCGAGTGCAGGGTGGATAAAAATCGATGATTTAATTTAAAAAAAAAAACAAAACAGATTTTTAAAATTTTAATTTTATTTAACCGCCTCCCGCCCGCCATATAATGATGGGTGCAAGGCGGTTCTCTCATTCTGGGAGGATGTAACGACACCCCCCACTCTAACCACGCGTGCGCCCCCCGGGGGCCCGTAGTGCGGAGATCGGTGATGCGCTGTGTCCCTGAGACACAGCGGATCACCGATCAACGGAAAGAGCCGAAGACGTCAGCTCTGTCATGTGATCAGCTGTGTCCAATCACAGCTGATTGCATGTAAATAAGGAAATGCCGGTTATTGGCATTCCTCTCCTCACGAGCTGTCACGGCATTACTCAGAGGGGACATGTACACCGATCATCAGGGCACTGATGATCAGTGTGCCCTGATGATCAGTGTAGCCCCATCAGTGCCACTTGCCAGTGCCCATCAATGCCACATAGTGCCTACCAGTGCACATCAATGCCACATATCAGTGTGCATCTGAGCTGCCTTTCAGTGCCAGCTATCAGTGCTGCCAGTCAGCGCCACTTATCAGTGCCAGTCAGTGCCATATGAGTGCTGCCTTTCAGTGCCCATCAGTGATGCCTATCAATGCCCATCAGTGCCTCCTCATCAGTGCCCATCAGTGCAGCCTATCAGTGCCCATCACTGCAGCCTCATTAGTGCACATCAGTGAAGGAGAACAATCACTTATTTACAAAATTTTATAACAGAAACTAAGAAAAAATGTTTTTTTTATTCAAAATTTTCAGTTGTTTTTGGTTTGTTTAGTAAAAAATAAAAAACCCAGAGGTGATTAAATACCACCAAAAGAAAGCTCTGTCTAAAAAAAATGATAAAAATTTCACATGGGCACAGTGTTGCATGACCGTGCAATTGTCGTTCAAAATGCGATAGCACTGAAAGCTGAAAATTGGCCTGGGCAGGAAGGGGGTATAAGTGCCCTGTAGGCAAGTGGTTAAATCAGATTTTTTATTTTAATCAAATTTATTTTAATAAAATGCTTTTGGAGTAAAGCTAGTGTTATATTTAAGATACATTATTAATTTACTTTATTATTATATGAAATGGAGCTTAGTTATGTAGCATGAGGCTGTATATTCTGCAATATTTACATTTTTGGTAAACTCATTCAATGAATCCAAGCTCTGAAAGCTGAGATAACATGCACTGCATTGATGCAATCACACAATTTCACAGTAACTATGAGAAAAAACATGAAATAAAAGAATTTGAGTAGTTCAACTATGTGTGATTAACCTATTAGTCTAAAATTGGTTCTGATATCGCTGTTTTACTAACCTGACAGCTTATTATTCTAAAGAGGAAACCTTAATTTGGTTTGCAAATATTAAAGATTTTAACTACCATCAAGAATGAGTCAAATTCCTTACATTCAATGAGCACCTGTAATTTTAGATCCATAATGGCAGTGCCTGTTATTGGGCATCCACTCACCTGCTGCCGCTACATCCCTCACCTTGTTGTGTCACTGCCGCATCACCAGCCGTCCCATTAAAGTGAATCGGACTGTCAGTGAGTCAACAACAGGTTAGAGGAGCAACTGCGGGATAGAGATGACAGTTGCTCTTTAAAAATTATGATTTAAATCAAATCTTTTCAATAATGATTTAAATCAACTTGATTTAAATCAAATCCTCCCTGCCTGGGTGGTCCCTGCAGCTGATCTTTTCCACATTACTGACTTACCACGCCTTCCTCTGCATCGTCCCTGTGTGGAGGTAGCCTTGTGTGCTATACACAAGATTTTTGCTTCCTCATGTCAGAGCCATCAGCAAGAACAGCAGTGAGAAGTACAGTAGCGATATCACCAAATCTTCTAAGCCTGGCAGTCAGAGGAAGCAGTGCCTTAATTCCACTCACATATACAGATTCAAAGTTTTAGGTACAAGACCACCTCTACACTCTCATATACCAGGAAGGATTCCACGAAAAACATGCATTTTTGATAGTAATGCTTAGGCACAATTACAGTCTTCAATTTTTTATTTTTTTTTAAATATAGCAAATTTTCACTTTCTGAGTTAAGGTCTAAATTTATTGTTCATGTATATTGGACCCAAACAAATAAGGAGAAGATTTGATATGTTATAGGGAACACCTAGAAATGTAAATTGTGCCTAAGCAATACCAGAGAGTTATCTTTTGTCATGAAAAAAAACTTTGACATGGAAAAACTGGCATACTTGGCATCAGGAATCACGAGGGGAACTGCCATGTTTCTGCCTGAGATTCCAATTTGCAGCTAAATGTGCAACACGTTATTCTTAATGGCACCCCAAACGAGGTACAGTTCTGCTGTGTTTGCCACACAGCAAATCATGCATTTAAAATTCATGCTAAGCTTTTTGTCCAAAAAAGGAGCAGGAGCTTCTTTTGGGTGAAAAACATGCATGGGACAGCCCATTGCAGCGAATAGGCTGCCCTATGTGTGACATGCAGAAAAACCGCATGTGAATCGCAGGCAGGAAAGCTCAATCTACACGAAGGCCCTTAGTAGAGTTCTTTACAAAATGTTTTATTCACTGCAAGAGTTCAAGCAAGACAGATCAGGGATAAAGTTGTGGAGAAATTAAAAGGAGTTAGCTTATGAAAAAAAATCCCAAGCTTAAAACATCTCACGGAGCACTGTTCAATCCATCATCCGAAAATGGAAAGAGTATGGCACAACTGCAAACCTTCAAAGACATGGCCGTCCCCCTAAACTGACAGGACGCGTAAGGAGAGCATTAATCAGAGAAGCAGCCCATGGTACCTCTGAAGGTGCTGCAGAGATCCACAGCTCAGGTGGGAGAATCTGTCCACAGGAGAACGATCAGTCATGCACTCTACAAATCTGGCCTTTATGGAAGAGTGGCAAGAAGAAAGCCATTGTTGAAAGAAAGCCATAAGAAGTCCCCTTTACAGTTTGCGAGAAGCCATGTGGGGGACACAGCAAACATATGGAAGAAGGTGTTCTGGTCAGATGAGACCAAAATTGAGCTATTTGGCCTATAATTCATATAGCACTAAAGAATACAGTGGCTGGTAGGAGCCCTGGACCAGATGGATGCACGTTGAGATATTCTAGGAAATTCAAAGATCAACTTGTGCCCAAAATGTGTAGGTATCTGAACGCACTAGGTGAACAAGCGGAAATGAGAGAGGAGTCACTGCAGGCACATATCACAATTATACTGAAGGAGGGGAAAGATTCATCCCACTGCACTAGTTACAGACCTATCTCATTGTTAAATATAGATACAAAATTATACACAAAGGTCATAGCAAATAGAATGAAAGAGCTGATGCCGGAATGGATTCATCTAGATCAAGTGGGTTTTATCCCAGGGAGGGAGGGAAGGGATAACGGAATAAGATCACTACTTGTTCTGCAATATAGCAAGAATGAGAACTCCCCAGCAATTGTGTTATCGATTGACGCAGAAAAAGCCTTTGATAGGGTAGACTGGGGATTTATGATTGATACATTGGAAATATTGGAAATTGGACCTAAAATGATACAATGGATCAAAGCGTTATATAACTCTCCATCAGCAATGATCAAAATTAATGGCTTGTTGACACAGCCCTTTAAAATGTGCAACGTAACTAGACAGGGATGTCCACTCTCTCCCTTACTTTTTATTATATCATTGGAACTGCTATTAGCGACTGTACAAAAGAACATAGAAATAAAGGGTTTTTTGATAGGAGATGAGGAACAGAAGGTAGCAGAGTATGCGGACGATATGTTATTCTATATAACAAATCCCAGAGTAACATTACCAAACTTAATGAAAACTTTAAAATACTATGGAGATTTATCAAATTTGAAAATTAATCCCTCGAAGTCAGAGATAATAAATATCAATGTTTCAAAGATAAACAGAGATTACAGGAAGCTTTTCCCTTTGTATGGAGGGAAAAAGAATTGAGTTATCTAAGTTAACCCCCTTCTTTAAAGAGTATATATCAGAAAATTATATCCTATTGATAAACGAGCTGAAGGATGATCTGAGGAGAATATCCATTGTAACAACTCTCTTGGATTTGTCGTATAAATTTGTTAAAAATGGTGATAGTCCCTAAAATTCTGTATAAATTTCAAATGCTCCCAATAAATTTACCGAGGTGATTCTTGGAGACAATAAAAAAGATGATACTTAAATATATATAGGCAAATAAACACCAAGAGTGAACTATGAGGTATTGTGCAAAGACAAAATAAACGGAGGCCTGAGCATGCTGGATTTTAGGAGATATTATTGGGCAGTGTTGATTTCACGAATAGCAGATTGGATTTACAACTCACAGGGAAAAAGCTGGGTTAGGATGGAAAGTGCACAGATAGATACGATTATATGGCTTCCTCAACAGTTTAGGAATTGTTCTGAAAATACAAGCACTTTAACACGAAATGTCTTTAGGATATGGGATAGTAATCATAAACAAAGGGGGTGGGAATACAGCTCACTGTTAATACCGTTGGTGGGGACAGAACTCTTCCCTCCAGGGAAAGAGAATATTGCAGGGAATTGGATAAAAGATAGAAACATGCGTTTAAAAGATATCACTAAGAAGGGGGAATTGTGCACTGTTATAGATTTAAAAATAAGAACTTTTTTTTTTAGGTTTGATGAGTGGCATTATTATCAATTAAGACACTTTGTTACAGCACTCCCACAGCCTCTAAGGACGGCAGAAGACATGTATCCACTGGAACAATTTTTTAGTACGGATACAATGCAAAGGCATGTTACCTCTCGCCTTTATAAGATTCTTACTGGTTTATCTGGATCTGCCTTGCCACCATTCTTGGAAAAGTGGGAAAAGGAATTCGGAACAAAATTAAATGAACAAGAAAAAAAGAAAATATTTAACCTGGTGAACGGGGCGGTGGATATGAACACTGTAGAAACGAATTATAAATACTCGACAAGGTGGTTTTTTTACACCCAGTGTGGCACATAATCAGCAAACAGAAAATTTACTGTTATGCTAGAGGGGATGTGGGAAGAAAGGAATCAATGGCACGTATATGGTGGGAGTGTCCCAAAATACAGCAATTTTGGCAGGAAATAATGCAACAAATACACGAGATAACAGGGATCAGTGTTTTGAAGGATCCCTGGGTCTGTTTATTTCATAATACTGACCTTACGGTAAAACAATATAAGAAAACAATGATATTTCATTTAATAAATGCAGTGAAAGGACTGATCCCTAGGTACTGGCAGGTTCAGGATCCTCCGAATATTAAAGATTGGATAATTAGAGTGGAGTTTAAAATGTAAAAAAATTTGGGATAGATGGTTGGGGTTTAAAAAATCCACGAGATATCTAGAATTGACTGGAGTGTAAAAGAGGATTAAGAAAGCAGGGAACTGAAGGCTTCTCCACCTTGGATAGGTGGGGAAGGAGAGTAAAGGGGGATATATAAAATAAGATGAGAAGAATAAAATAATAGAATAGGAAGAAAGAGATTTAAAGTAAGACGTGACCAGGGGTAGGGAGTGGAATGAAATTTATAAAATTTGTTATGGAGATTATATGTTTTTTTTATTGTGTGGAAAATTATAATTTTAACTATAATTAATAAAAAAAAAATACAATAAATAAATAAAACACACTTTTCCAGCGTAAAAAAAAGCCCATAAAAAATTATTCCTCTTTAAATCCTATGCAACCGTTCACATCACTTCACTGCAGATACTTTGCATTTTCAAAAGTCCTGCTTGCTCTGTCTTTAGTGCAGTTTTTCCAAAAGCGCACTAAAAACTATTGTAAAGATTCAAATCTCTGCGGTTCCGCCAGCCGTGTTTGCATGGGCACAGCAAGCCATTCATTTGAATGGGCTGCTGTGCTTGCATTTCTTGAAGGGAAAAGGTTTCTGCAACTTTTTAAAATGCTGCCATACAGAAACCGCATAGCGTTTTTGTACCATGCATTTCCAAATGCGGGAAATCGCATTGTGTATTTCAGTGCACGGGGGTGCCATTAAGTGTTAATGACACCCCTGCACATTTTCTGTGCAGCACCACAGACGTAAACTTAGCCTGCATCAATGGGAATGCATCAAAACCACACAGCATTTGCGTATTTGGTGCATTTTTTGAGTCACACGTCCATGTTTAACAGGCACATGCTGGTAGTCAGGAAACCAGAAAGCGCACCAAAACGCATTACATGTGCATGTAATATGTGTTTTTTGAAAAATGCGTACCGTGTTTTTAAAGTGGTATTAAACCCCAAAATTAAAATGTTATATATTGCAGTGTAACACTCATTTAATATTGTATCAGCATTTGTTTTCTTTTTTTACATTTATTTCCCTGTTTCCACCTGGCGATCTGGTCATTAACACACCTCCTCGTATTAGAGTGTCCCCACTCTGGATGCACAGGGGGCACTTTTGGACAGCATTCTTA